>NC_041392.1:335849879-335908752 GCF_002162155.2 Triticum dicoccoides | reverse complement strand
GCTCCGTCGGAGGTTAAAAGTGCTCCTGCCCAAGTTCCGCCTCGAGACGGCAGTGCTCCGTCCTGAAAGTCGTCTCCTTATTTTTTTTCTTGGTCAAAATGACTTATATACCAAAAGATGGGCACTGGAGGTGGGCCTGGGTGAGCACAACCCACCAGGGCACGCCTGGGCTCCCTGGCGTGCCCAGGTGGGTTGTGCCCACCTGGTGGGGCCCCTCTGATACTTATTTGCTCCAATATTATTCACAAATTCCATAAAAATTCTCTGTAAAGTTTCATCTTGTTTGGAGTCGTGCATAATAGGTAGCCTGGCACAGCTTTTCCAGGTCCAGATTTCCAGTTGCCGGAATTCTCCCTCTTTGTGTGTACCTTGCAAATTATGAGAGAAAAGGCATTAGTAATACTCCAAAAACCATTATTATGCATAAAACATCATAAATAATAGTAGGAGAACATGATGCAAGATGGACGTATCAAGCACCGACATGTACCAATGAGTGCCCGTGGCCTCTCCAGCTCCTGAAGCAAATCCTTCATAGCACCAAGTGTCCGAAGAAGGTGAAATTCCTCAGCCGGAACGACAAGCTTCTCTTGTCCTCGTCGAACCAAATAATCCAGTTCCTCCCTCTGCTCCTCCAACTATTGAAGCAATTCCCCAACAATTGATAAAGATTCGATGCCTGACTCAGCTCCTGAACAAGTGGCAAATCCCTCTCCTATGAGAATCTCACTCAACACTGCACGAAGAACCTCTGATCCTTCTGCAGAAAAATCAACTTTGGCTCATCACCCAGACTCTGTTATCTATGGTGATGAAGTTATATCCATTGAAGATAAGCTTACATATCCTTATTCTTGCGAGCTCCTACCATTGTTTTCAACTGGATTTGGCGTCAAAGGGCCTCTGTTCAATAGAAACACTCATCCAGTTTTATTTCAACAGCAAGCCCCACACATATAATTCTCCTCGTTTCTGGACTCAGAGCAGGAAACATACTATTCACGAATTCCTTATGATAGCCTGAAGATTTTCGCTCATGAGTTTTCGGACTTTGCTATGATGAAAAGCCTCGGCTGCTTCTCTCAAGTACTGCAAGATATCAAAGACTTTGGGCTCTCGCATGTCTTTTCATATCAGCATCCATGGAACCGGGAGATTGTCCTTCAATTTTATGCAACACTATACATCTCTGGTGATGAATCTACACTACAAAGTGGATCATGGAATGGATGACTGAAGGAAAAACAATAAAATGCTCTAGCATAGATTTTTTATCCCACTTTCATTTCCCTCGTTTTGAACACGACAAGACTAAAATTCGGGTTTATAACATTGATGCTATCTCTGATGAAGATTTTCGATGCACAATGGATGAAGACAAATTTTTTACTACAATGGTCCTCCTCTGCCCGAGCACTTAACATTCGACAATCAAACATTGTATCACATTCTTACTTATACTCTCTATCCATTGGCTGGGATGAATACGGACAATGGCATTTTTGATGTTCTTCGAAACACCATCCATGCTATCTCTCAAGGATTTATCTTCCATGTTGAGGATACGTTCCTCCGCATACTGATGGATTCAGCTCAGTGCCCCAAGACTATTAAGGTACATGCACCCTGATTCAGGAAGTGGTTGACTATGCTATGAAGACCGAATATCTTGCTAAAGTCAGTCACAAAAGCTTCATTCCTCCTGTGCGTGACATACTGAAACTAATGGAAGATTTTTCTTCGGGAAAAGCACCAGTGTCCAGTACTCCCAATTATCATAACACCTTCAATGGACCCAAGTTACCCAAGCATGATCGTCAATCGAACACTCAGCCCCCTTCACATCTGGAAGTAAGCATGCACACTCAACAACTCTTGCTAAAGCATATGGCCGAAGATTGCCAACAGAAACAGCACCTTGCTATCGAACTTAATGCTATTCACAACTGAACAAAAGTTGTGCACATGATCATAGCAGTAAACAAGAAGCGTTTATCAAAATTGCTTCATAAATTCTTCTCAAATAAGCAACTAAGTCACTCTCACCTCCAAGAACTCTATGAGTTCATTGATCAAGGTTTTACTACTGAAGATTTTCAAGAATTTACTTCGGAATCAGCTCGTGAACCAACAACGAATTTACTTCAGAATCAGCTGTGTAAATTACTCAACGAATTAGAAGCCACATCGCAAACTGTAAAACCTGTTGAAGAAGATCCTTTGTCTCGCGAGACTAACGAGGCTGATCCTAATGTGTCTTCCTCTTCTCAGCCCCAAGCCAGTCTTGAAGGATCTACTGCTGCTGAAGATGAAGATATACCTGACACCTCCGAATCAAAAACTTCTTCAGGAAGTCCCTTAGATGATGCCTCAGAGTTAATCATATTCACCTATTTCTAGCACTCGTGTCTTTCATCACCTTTTTGACACTACTTGATAAAAAGGGGGAGAATAACATCGAGAGTCTTGATAGATTTGCTCTGTTGGTTTTGGTCTTTGTGTTTTCTCGCTCTATATCTTGAGACATTTATACCATTTTATGTGCTCAGATGTAAAACTTCTATTATGGGTGGTAATATTAATAACCCCGCCTGCTACACTATTATCTCTCGAAGCTTATTGTTTTGCAGGTGGAATTATTAACAGAAGTCATGAATGATTGCACTATATTCTCATTGGATTATCTATCATCAGTGCGAATCATTCCCTCGTATGATTGAAAATCCTCCACACACTCAAATAAATTGCAAGGAACTTCATTATATATCAGTTGACCCTGCATACATCTAGGGGGAGTATATTTCATCATCGAGTCAAGTAATGCAAGTTCACTCTTGTTTGATTTACATTTTACTTATCTATCTTCACTTTGATGATTATTTGTTTTGTCAACAACCGTCCAAAAAGGGGGAGACTGTTGGTGCAATGATAGGCCCCTTATGTTTTGGAGTTTGTTGACATAAATAGTATGGGACTTATGTGTTTTTTAGTGCACACAGAGTACCAGGTCCTTGAAGTATCGAGGAGTATGATGCAAACGACAAAGATAATCTCCCTGCATGGTAGCGAAGGTTATCACCGAAGATAAAGCTAACAAGAGTGACCCCTAAAAATTGCCGAAGTCTAAGCAATTGGTTCGGTGCATGTTCGAAGCAAATGACTGCGCTTAAGGAAGAATGAAGATGAAATGAAGACGTAGCATTTATGTCATTGTTCTTCTTCTTTCATTGAGTCATAGGACCACCGTACTATTAAGAGGGGTGTAGAATTTGAAGCTTTGATTCTCTGATGCTAAACCCAAATCCTATGAAAGATGTGAGAGAAATCTCTTGGTGCTCCGAGTAAATACTTACCAGCAAGAGACTGTGATCTTCTTCGCTGCAAGAGATTTGACTCGAACCGATGAGTTAGCATTACTTGTTCCTCAATTAATGTTACCGTTGCTCCAAAATCCGACCGTTGTGAACGTGTTTGTTGGCCATTGGCTGGACCTCGTGTCCAAAATGGTCATTTCCCATCTGGGAAGACTACAGATATAAATAGCAACCCCGCGTCGGCTTTGTCCAGTGCCTGCTCCGTTTTGATTCCTGAGAAGATTGTTGAGCAACCCCCTCTCTGAGAGATTTGACTTTAAAATCCATCGTGAGAAAAACCCTAGAGCCAAATAATTAGATAGTGGTCCAGCATCACTGGAATCTAAGTTTAGTACGCTCCGCCTATTACTCTTGAGGGCTGCAAACTCTCTAGATGGTTAGGTCCCAATTTCTTTAGAGACCAAGAGTGATTGTGGTTCTCAAAGAAGTCTATAAAGGTTTGGAGATCGCCTTCAAGTATCTACCACGAGTGATTGGCATCGGTTGACGAATCAATTGTCAAGGAGAATAGGGTGAAGAGAGTTTCTCTTCTGTGTTAAGTCACAACCCCTACAACCAGACATAGTCCTTGTGCAGAAGGACGAACTGGTCGAACAAATACCTTGTCGCCATCGAGCTTCTACGGTTACCTCTGTCACTTATGTTTATGTTTGATGCATTTCATTTGTATGAGTTTCTTCGATGCATGTTTTAGTTTTCCTTCAGTATTCTATTTTAGTTCTTCATAGTTTGTTGATATTTTATTCCGCTGCTGGGTTCTAAGAGATTTAAGTCTTTCGAAGAAAATTCAAAACTCCCATTCACCCCCCTCTGGTAGACATACTTCATTCCTCATTTATTCTATGGGACAATCCATTGAGCAGTCCACCGCTACCTGGCCGTGGTTGCATGTTGACTCCACTAGAGTTGCCAATGTTGAGAGGTAGTCGGATTTTGTCCGATGAGCAAGTCAGTCATGGAGTTTGATCATGTAGTGTATAGTCTAAATATAGTACTTAGTTATTCCATCTCGTAATTTCTCCGCTGCCCACCATCTTATATGTATGTCTGGGTTGGTGCCAGCAGAGATTGGCTTGCATACCTCTGGCCGGATACCACCATTATTTTGCACAACATCCACATCAGTGTGTCCATTCCCGTAGACCCCTTCTCCACCATTGGGATCGGCCTTCCGGACTGGCTGGGCTTGAATACATATGATGATGCCTACAAGAGATTGAAGAAGATAGCAATTGCAGACCCATCGACAAAGCTATGCAGCTACGACGATTATTATCTCATCGCGGTGTTTGACATAAGGATTGCCATCAATGCAAAAGGCCATAACGGTAGAGGCTGGTACATGTTGGCCACGGCAGATTTGTACGCCTACAAGTTCGAAGACATCGTGTGCCATGTAGGCCGCATCTTCGCAGTGACAAGCCAGGGGACTTACTTCATCTTGTTGCCATCCTATGGTACGGGAGATTACAAACAGAATGCACAAACCATCATTTGCATCCCTAATGGTACTCCATTATTTTGCAAGGACCAGTCATCCCCCGATCAAAATAAGAACGCCGATCCTGGATGTGCAATTGCATCTGTGATACAGTCTAACCTGAAACCTTGTAGCTGACTTTGGCATATTGGGATCAACTATCTTAGCAGTCGTTACCCATGGTACCACTGATGTGCAACATGGTCACACGATGTACCACGATTGGACTGTCACCATCTACCCAGGTATTCCATTTTCTCATTGCTCTGTGTTAGAGTAGTAGTACTTGTTAATTCTTTTCTTTTCTTGACTGGGACATGTTTACTGTACTAGTACTACAATTTAGTATTAGATTGTTTTAACCCTCTCGCCTTCTCTTTCATTGTAGTAGTAAGGAGTACTACTTACTAGTACTAGTACTTTTTACCTTGGAGGACGCGTATAGCTAGCTAGGCCCTTGAAGACTTGAACCCACTAGCTCCCATCATTTTTGTTTTCCATGTCTTACTATCTCATCCATGTAGCCAAGAGTGGCTATAAATAATAGGCTGGTTATTTTACTTACTCTATACTGGAGTAGTACTACTTGTTGTACAATATTATTGACCGCCATATTTGAGCACAACATTATCATTCATGGACCTTGACCATGTACGTCACCATGTGTCCAGATCTGAGATGTCGCGTGTACCAGATGAACGATGCCGAGTTCGACCCCCGTGATGCTATGTGGGTGCCGAGGAATACTATTGAAGAGTAATCGCTTTTCATTGGGGACAGCTACCCCATTGTGAAGTAGATGCCACCTTCTGTGCATGACACTGAAGGCCTGCCGTTCATGAAGCATGGTTGTGTCTTCAGTGTGCACCACCGGATGAACGACATGCTGGGACACGCTATCCCTGATTTATGCCGCTTCAGCTTGGATGATTCTCCATCGTGTGGAACCAGATTAGAAAGCTGCGACAATGATTCTGTTGCCCACCACTATAGATCATGCCATCTATGAAGAACACTTGGGACTGGAACCTGGAGGAGGACATGGACCCATCTATAACATGTAAGTGGAGTGTGGTAAATTGTGAATGGTAGCGCTGTAAATATATGTAGAGTAGTCGTGCACAAATTTATCACATGAAGTGGAGATGACCTTGTGTGGCATACTGACATTTGTCCTTTAGAATTTACTAGTACAAATGTCCATGCGTTGCACCGGGCGAAAAATGAAATATAATATGCTCCACGTGTCATTATGCAACATTTTTAAATTCAATTTTTGCAAACGTCTGAATTAAGCTTATAATGAGTATTTATTATTTTATTTATTTATTAGAAATCAATGTATTATTTTTTTAATTTATACATGGCAGGTGGAAGGAGAAAATGATGAACTCATCCGATGGCTGGTTGTCTTTGCTGTCAGTGCTGATTCTAGCGAAGGAGACGTTATGATGGCTCATTGTCTTTGGTGCCAGCGGCGATGTCGGCCAAGCGCAAAGCTGAGTTGCTAAGTAGCTTATTTGAGCAAAGACTTCATACATTATAAGGGTGTTGTATATGTATACATATATTTATATAGTAAATGTGCCCATGCTTTGCTACTGGTGGTTGTCTGGATCATGGACACAGATGGTCAAGAAGTGATGACACCTTAAGTTAGAGTATCTACAGTAGCAATCATCAAATATGAACCCCTAAACGCCCACGGACGTGCCCAGTCAGTGTTCAGGCGCGTCCACTTTGAGCCCTCATATGCCCGCGTTCACATCCACGCATCTCAAATTGAGCCCCTCATATTGAAGCATTTCCTCGAACATGTTAGATGCGACATGACCAGAGCACGCACACATGCCACGGGCGTGAGCAGTCTTGGCCAGATTGTGGTCGGCTTGCTCATGGGTGCAAGCTCTAACCTCCGATTGGTCGTGGGCGTGACCTCCGGGCGCGGGCACACGAGCTCTGACCTCGGAGCAGCTATGGGCGCGACCACCAGCCTCGAAGCGGCCGTGGGTGAATGTTCCGGGTGGGGCGCATGAGCTCCGGCCGCAGGCATGACCTCCGGGCACGGGGGCATGATCTCTGGCCTCGGACTGTCCATGGGCACGAGCTCCGACCTCGAGGCGACCGTGAGGGCGCGAGCTCTGGTCTCGGGGTGGCCATGGGCGCAAGCTCTAGGCGCAGGAGTGGTCGTGGGCACCCGAGCTTGGGCCTCGGGGCGGCCATGGGCGCAAGTTTCAGGCGCGGAGGCACGATCTCCGGCCTCAGGGCAGCCGTGGGGGTGTGAGCTCCGGCCTCGGGACGGCCATGGGCATGAGCTCCAAGCGTAGGGTGAGGAAAGGATGATGGAGATTATGATTTCTCCACAGGTCGGGATGAGACTCCAGCAGAAAAAAGGCCAAAAAAAGAGACAAGGCCCAAAAAACAAAAAGT
The DNA here is from genome assembly GCF_002162155.2 of Triticum dicoccoides. Classification (NCBI taxonomy): domain Eukaryota; kingdom Viridiplantae; phylum Streptophyta; class Magnoliopsida; order Poales; family Poaceae; genus Triticum; species Triticum dicoccoides. Next base: position 335,901,468 of record NC_041392.1, on the reverse strand, counting down.
GAGAGAAAAAAGAGAAGGGGCAATGCTACTATCCTTTTACCACACTTGTTCTTCAAAGTAGCACCATGATCTTCATGATAGAGAGTCTCCTATTTTGTCACTTTCATATACTAGTGGGAATTTTCATTATAGAACTTGTCTTGTATATTCCAACGATGGGCTTCCTCAAATTGCCCTAGTTCTTCATCAGCAAGCAAGTTGGATGCACACCCACCTAGTTTTCTTTTGAGCTTTCATAAACTTGTAGCTCTAGTGCATCTGTTGCATGGCAATCCCTACTCACTCACATTAATATCTATTGATGGTCATCTCCATAGCCCGTTGATACGCCTAGTTGATGTGAGACTATCTCCTTTTTGGCTTCTCCACAACCACCACATTCTATTCCACCTATAGTGCTATGTCCATGGCTCACGCTCATGTACTGCGTGAAAAGTTGAAAAGGTTTGAGAACATCAAAAGTATGAAACAATTGCTTGGCTTGTCATCGGGGTTGTGCATGATTTGAATATTTTGTGCAATGAAGATGGAGCATAGCCAGACTATATGATTTTGTAGGGATAAGCTTTCTTTGGCCATGTTATTTTGAGAAGACATAGTTGCCTTGTTAATATGCTTGAAGTATTATTGTTTTTATGTCAATATTGAACTTTTGTTTTGAATCCTATGGATCTGAACATTCATGCCACAATAAAGAAAAAATTAAATGGATGAATATGTTAGGTAGTATTCCACATCAAAAATTCTGTTTTTATCATTTACCTACTCGAGGACGAGCAGGAATTAAGCTTGGGGATGCTTAATACGCCCCCAATGTATCTATAATTTTTTATTGTTCCATGCTATTATATTATCAATCTTGGATGTTTTATATGCATTTATATGCTATTTTATATGATTTTTTGGGACTAACCTTGTCGGCGTCCTGGGAACGGGGGTCTCGCACTTGCCTGCCTGCGGCCCACGGCGTGGCTGGGCTGGCAGGTTTGTACGACCCATCTTCATTGACAAGGCATTCAAGACCCTCGCGAGGGGCCAAGCCTCGCAAGGCGGACGATGCAAGACCTCCTCAGGAGCGGCCTCGCCAGGCAGGCTCACGAGGGGCGGAGAGATCAAGGCAAAGCAAACCTCATGAGGTCCTCTTGACGTGAGCCATGACGATCGAGACCAGGCGGGCGCCAACGCGCATAGTGTCGTTGTTTCCTCTTTGGTGCCAAGGGGGCAAGCGCGGGCGCGGAGTACCGAGGCATCAGGCAAAGGTTTCCATATTGGTGCAACGAGACCAAGACCCGAAGGACGGCAGGACGGGGGTCACCATGGAGCCCAGGATGGCATCACCACCAGAGCCTTTGGCAGGCAAAGACCACCTTTTGTCAGGATAACTTGTACTAGTTGCCCCCTTTCGAATTGGCCGTTGTTGGCTCCCTTCCCGCTCAATATTTGGGGAGAGGACCAAGGCCTATATAAGTAGAACTAGCCATCACAGTGAAGGGGGATGGAAAAGTAAACGGGAAAACAGAGAAGAGAGAAAGAGAGGAAAGAGGGAGCACAAGGGGATGAGAGATAAGTGAGGATCGACCTGATCACAAGTCCACCAAGCACAAGAACACCTCAACCTCAGGAGGCTGTTCTTCCCCTTGTAACTGTTCTTCGTCAGCCCAAGAGGCAATCCACCACCACCACACTGGAGTAGGGTATTACACCACGACGGTGGCCCAAACCAGTATAAATTTTGTGTCTTTCTGTGTTGTGAGTTCGTCGAGTTCATCTGCGAGTTCTTAGAGAGCTAGTGTGTGGATCGATAGGGAGAAAGCCTTCGCGCGCACCCCAGTGTTCTAACCTCAAGGGTTTGCCAGAACCGTGATCCGACATTTGGCGCGCCAGGTAGTGGGTGCGACGTAGCTTCTCTTTTGTCGATCTACGCTCCGATGACACCGCACTCCGCCCGCATGGCAGGCACCCTGCCGCTGACTCTGACGACCAGTGTTGACGACGGGGCCAGGGGCCTCCGAGCCCTAGCCCCCGCCCTGCGGCGGGTGCAGTGGCCGCCCAAATTCAAGCCGGAAATACTGCCGCGCTACGATGACGCGGCGGACCTATCAGCATTCCTTCTGGCATACTAGGAGGCAGTCATCGAAGCCGGGGAGACGACAAGGTCATGGCCAACTGGCTTCCCATGGCCCTCGCCGGGGAGCCGCGCGCCTGGCTGCTCAACCTTCCCGGATCCACGGTGGCGTCTTGGGTGGAGCTCCGCGGCCTCTTCACTGCACGCTACGCTGCATCAGCGCACCACACGGTCGCAGCTCGCAAGCGCTGCCCTCAGAGCGCCACATCAAGCCGTTCCTCCGCCAGATCGGCACCGGTTCCACGCGCTCGGGGGCTCCGCCGGGCAGGGCCGCGCCCGAGGCCGACCTCACCTTCAGCTCATAAGACCGCCCCGTCACCACCACCGGCTCGGGCATGCTTCCAATGCTCTGCACGCCCACCATCTGCAACGTGGCCGTCACCAAGACCCTCATCGACGGCGGCGCAGGCCTCAACTTGCTCTCCATGGAGGCCTTCAGCCTGCTTCACGTGCCGCTCGAACGACTCAGCCTTAGCAAGTCTTTCTCAGGAGTTGGTGGTGGCCCTGCCCGCTCCCGTCACCTTTGGCACGTGCGACAACTACCGCACCGAGCTGGTCGACTTCGACATCGCCTGTATCGGCCTCCCGTACAATGCCATCCTCGGGTACCCAGCCCTGGCACAGTTCATGGCGGCGACTCATCCGGCCTACAATCTCATGAAAATGCCAGTGAGCAAGGGTGTCCTCACCATCAAAGGGGACACTAAGGAGGTCGTGACAGCGCTCAAACTTGCCTTCAGGACCACTGCAGCGGCGCAGCCCGTCGGCACCGGTACCCCCGAGGCTAAGGAGGCCGCGCCGACTAAGAAGAAGCAGCTATTCACCCAAGACAAGGCAGAGGCAAAGCAGGTGTCGGTCGACGAGGACGCCTCTTTAGGAGCCACCTTCACCATAGGTGCCGGCCTTAACCCCAACCAAGAGGAAGCGTTGGTGAAGTTCTTGCGCGCGAACAAGGACATATTCACATGGGAGCCTAATCAACTGGTGGGGGTCCCGAGGGAGGTGATTCAGCACCACCTGAGGGTGTGCCCCAATGCGCGCCTTGTGAAGCAACGAGCAAGGCGGCAGTCCACGGAGAAGCAGGCCTTCATCGTCGAAGAGACCTCCAAGTTGGAGGCGGCAGGTGCCGTTCGTGAGGTCAGGTAACCCGAATGGCTAGTGAACCCAGTCGTGGTGTCGAAGAAAGGCGGGAAGGAGTGGATATGTCTCGACTTCACCAACCTCAACAAGGCGTTCACTCAGGATCCGTTCCCTCTCCCACGCATCGACCAGATCGTCAACTCCACCGCTGAGTGCGACCTACTGTGCTTCCTGGATGCGTTCTCAGGGTATCACCAAATCAAGATGGCGGTGGAAGATGTAGAGAAGACAGCCTTCCTGACCCCATGTGGGGTGTACTGCTACACCTGCATGCCCTTCGGACTGCGCAACGCGGGAGCGACCTTTCAGTGGCTGATGCACATTGCTTTAGGGCGACAGCTCGGGGGGAACACGGAGGCCTACGTTGATGACATTGTGGTGAAATCTCGGGAGGCGAGAACCTTGATCCAAGACTTGTAGGAGACCTTCAAGAGCCTGCGCCAGGTGAACCTGCGGCTTAACCTGGAGAAATGTGTGTTCGGTGTTCCTTTCGGCAAGCTGCTGGGGTTCCTCGTGTCACTCAGAGGGATAGAGGCGAACCCGGAGAAGATCAAGGACATTGAAGGCATAAGCCCGCCGCAGACCCTCAAGGAAATGCAGAAGCTAGCTGGACAGGTGACCGCATTAGGGCGCTTCATCTCCAAGCTGGGAGAGTGCGCCTTACCCTTTTTCAAGCTGATGAAGAAGAAGGGCCCGTTCGAGTGGACTCTGGAGGCCGACCAGGCCTTCCAAGACCTCAAGAAATACCTGACCAGCCCACCGGTATTGGTGGCGCCACGGCCTCTCAAGCCCCTGGTGCTCTATCTTGCCGCCACCCCATACTCCGCCAGCGCTGCGCTAGTGGCGGTTCGGGAGGAACACCAGGCCAAGAGTGCACCGTGCCAAGCTACGTCGCCAGCTGAGATGACGCAAGATCAGGAAGGCGCAGCAAGAGCCGCAGCGGTGGCAACTGAAGACCAAGAACGGCCGGATGACACCGTAGAGACCCCCGCAAGCGACCAGGCGCCAGAGGTCCCACCACATCAGGAGGCATCCCAGCTTGCGCAAGATGCGAGCCTCACCAACACGCCGGTTCTCGTCGAGCACCTGGTGTACTTCGTCAGCACCGTGCTACGGGACGCAAGGGCACGTTATCCCATGCCTCAGAAGCTCCTGCTCGCGCTCTTGGTGGCCTCACGCAAGCTACGACACTACTTCCAAGGCCACCCCATCAAGGTCATCTCAGCCTACCCATTAGAGAGGGTGCTCAGGAGCCCCAACTCTGTTAGAAGGGTCGCCGAGTGGAACATCGAGCTACAGGCATTCCAGTTGGAGTTCAGCACCACCAGGGTCATTAAGGGAGCCGCACTCGCTGACTTCATGGAGGAATGGACGGATGCCCCGACGCTGGAAGAGGGCGAGGACCGGTCCACCTCGCTAGGAAGTGAGGCGCCAGACGGATGGGTCATGTATTTCGACGATGCCTTCGCGCACCAGGGCGCGGGGGCTGGAGCAGTGCTCATCTCACCCACGCAGGATAAGCTCTATTACGCTGTGCAGATATGCTTTCAGCAGGGTGAGAAGGTCTCCAACAACATCGCGGAATATGAAGGCCTCATAGCTGGCCTGAAGGCCACGGCAGCTCTAGGGGTGAAGCGCCTCACAGTTAGGGGCGACTCATAGCTCCTCGTCAACTTCTCCAACAAAGTGTACGAGCCAGAGGACAAGCACATGGAGGCGTACCTCGCGGAAGTATGTAAGATGGAAAAGCAGTTCCTAGGCATGGAGGTGCAGCATGTGCCCCGTGGCACCAACAAGAAGCCGACGACATTGCCAGGATGGCATCCAAGCGGTAGCCCCAAGAGCCTCGCCTCTTCGAGGAGTGGCTCTTCAAGCCTTCAGCGACGCCACTGCTTTCAAGCACGACACGGCCTCGGGAGGAGCTCCCACAACCGCCAGGCACGGGGGCCCCAGCTTGTGGCCCAGCCTTAGGGGCTCGCTTTCTCTTGGCGCTCGAGCCTCAAGAGGGATATTGGACCAAGGAATTCAAAAAATATCTGATGCAAGGGGCGCTACTGGAGAAGGAGGAAGACGTAGAGCGCGTGGCCCGGCAAACCACGACATACTGCATCCAGGACGGTGAGTTGTACTAGAAGCGACCAAATGATGTTTCATTGCGTTGCATTTCCAGGGACCAGGGGAAGGAGTTGCTGATTCACATACATGGCGGGGACTGCGAACATCACTCATCGTCATGGACTCTTGTCGGCAAGGTGTTTCGCAGTGGATTCTACTGGCCCACGGCGCTCAACGATGCGGCTGAGCTGGTGAGGTCCTGCGAAGCCTGCCAGTTCCATGCCAAGCAAATCCATCAGCCCACTCAAGACCTCCAGACTATACCGCTCACGTGGCCGTTCACGGTCTGGGGGCTGGATATCTTGGGCCCATTCCCTCGAGCGCCAGGGGGCTACCGCTACCTCTACGTCACCATTACAAGTTCACCAAGTGGGCGGAAGTGGAAGCCGTCCACACCATCCCAGCCGGTTCCGCGGTTAAATTCATCAAGGGCCTCGTGAGCCATTTTAGGGTCCCCAACCGCATTATCACTGACAACGGCTCGTAGTTCACCAGTAACCTCTTCAAAACATACTGTGCTAACCTTGGAACGCAGATCTGCTACGCTTCGGTGGCGCACCCCAGGAGCAATGGCCAGGATGAACACGCCAACGCAGAGGTCCTGAGAGGCCTCAAGACCAGGACCTTCAAAAAGAAACTCGAGGCCTACGGCAGGGGCTAGCACGACGAGCTCCAGTCCGTGATGTGGTCCATTCGCACCACCGGCACGAAGCCGACGGGCGAGACCCCATTATTCCTTGTCTACGGAGCAGAAGTGGTCCTTCCTCATGAGGTCAAGCATCGCTCCGCATGGGTCCTGGCGTTTGATGAAATGCAGCAGGACGCCACGCGGGGGGTGGACCTCGTACTGGCGGAGGAACGATGCCGCGAAGCAGCACTGAGGGCGGCAAGGTACCAGCAGGCGCTGCGGCGGTACCACTGACGCAACATCCACTCCAGGACGCTCAAGGTAGGCGACCTCGTCCTGAGGCGGGTCCTCTCCAGGGAAGGGTTGCACAAGCTCTCACCCATGTGGGAGAGCCCGTTTAGGGTCGTCCATGTCTCCAGGCCTGGCGCCGTGCGCCTGGAGACGCGGGACGGGGTGCCCGTCCAGAACGCCTGGAACATCCAGCAACTCCGAAAATTCTACCCATAAAGCAAGGCCCAGTGCCTGTGCAGCAAGGCCTAGTGCCTGTGAAGCAAGGCCCAGTGCCTGTGAACAAGGCCCGGTGCGTGTGAAGAATCGCCACCCATGACACTCTCACGTAATAATGAGTGGGGTTGTACACGCCTCGGAGTCTCCGGAGAGCCGCCCTCGGGCCTCGGGGGCTCCCTCCCACGCCTAGAGGCATCACTTAGCTCCGCGCTGGTGAGAAGACGTCGAAGACTAGACTAGGTGCCGGACGCGGCTTTTCATTTGCTTTCCGTAGTTGGCTCGCCTTCTCTTAATCGAAGTTCGCTTCTGGTGCCCCTTGATGATTTGGTTTCACCGCCTTTTGCCGCCTTTTATGAATTTAGTTCGCTTGTGCTCTCTCTCTCGCATACCTCGCGAAGGGGCTAGGTTGGTGCCTTCGTGAGGGTTTCTTCTTCCTGAGTTGTCCCTTGTCTCTGCCTTTGGTCTGCCTTCTCGCGAGGCACCCTTGTTCGAGCCCGCCACCGACACATCTCTCCTAATTTGTGCCCCCCGGGCACCGCAATGTGAAGCGCTGGGTTAAGGCTCGGGTGAACGATAAGTCTCCTAACGAGCTTCCTAACAAGTTTTTTGCAGTCCTTGAGCAACCACTAAGCCAAGATGGGTACGAAAGAGACAAGTGCCTCGCGAAGAAGAGGCTGCCCCAAACGCGCCAAGCTAAGATATCTCCGCATGAAATAACGACACAGCATAGAAATAACAGGCATAGCGTAATAACTGAGGAATCACAGTTCAATACACGCCCCTCCGGGCCCATACTGGTTTCATTTTGATGCAGGAAAGAAAAGAGGAACAAAGCAAAAGCGAAGTTGCAAAGAACCACGGGGCAGGCCTCCGGCGATGTCCCGAGCTCAGCCGGACCCCTCCTCACGCTTCACAGAGGCACGGTGACAAAATGACCCGCTACCGCCTTCGAAGCGGGCGTGGCGGCGGGGCAGCTGGTCGTAGCTGCCACTGCTGGAGCTTTCGCCAAAAGAAGAGCCACCGTAGCTGGACGAGGCGCGGCCGGTGGGATCACCCTCGTCGCGGCCATCGCCGAGACCGAGCACCTCCTCACCGTCGTTCGTCTCAGGGCAGCACCCGGCGCGGTGACCATCTTCCCCAAACGCCCTCATGTAGAGGGTCGCGTCACCGTCATACCTGAAGTGGAGGGTGCACCGCTTACCCAGGCCGCGCGCGCGGGCGAATGTCTGCCCACCGTGAGCCAGAGCAATGTTGCCCACGGCGGAGACTTCAACCGCGACCCAGGAGGCCCTACTACATCAACCGTCCGCCTGCAGCCAGAGCCCGCCTGGACCGGGGGCCGGCAGATCGTTGAGGAAGAAGTGCGGAAGCTGGAGCCAGTTGCCGGCCGGATCCACCGACCAGACAACGAACTCCGACATCACCTCTGCCGAGTGGAAGCGTGGCCGAGGAGGCCGTGCGACCACGGCACGTCTCCCCTCATCGACGGGGCTACCACGACTAGATCGACCCCCGCCACGCGCAGCGGCGCCACCCCGGGAGCAGGGGGCTACGGCGGGAGTTGAGGCGTCCTTGCGGGGGCGACCACGTCCCCGTTTAGGCGTCGGAGAGCTAGGCCCTTCGCGATGGGCCTTTCCTTTCTCCGCGACGGAGAACCTCTTCGACGGTGCCATTGGAGTCGGTGGTGGAGCAGAAGAAGAAGAAGCGAGTGGAATGGGAAGAGATGGGCGACGGGGGCTCTGCCCCCTCCCCATTTATAGCAGGAGAAGGCCAACCAGCATCCCCACGATCACAGGTAATGATGGCTTCCCTGGCATGCCGCAGGGACTTGTCAAGTCGGGCAGTTGCCGAGGCAGCGTTGGGAAGCGGAGACGCCCACATCTAATCAACCGCCACGCGTCAACCGAGGCCGCGGGCTTTGGGGCCTGCGGTGCTCCGCGCTTGACCCTTCGGCTTCGCCTTTAAACCAAGACCGAGCACGCCTTGGGCCCGAGGGCTACTGTCGGCGTCCTGGGAACGGGGGTCCCCAGACTTGCCTGCATGCGGCCCACGGCGTGGCTGGGCTGGCAGGCTTGTACTGCCCATCGTCATCGACAAGGCATTCAAGACCCTCGCGAGGGGCCAAGCCTCGCGAGGCGGACGACGCAAGACCTCCTCAGGAGCGGCCTCGCCAAGAAGGTGTGTGAGGGGCGGAGAGCTCAAGGCAAGGCAAACCTCACGAGGTCCTCGTGATGTGAGCCATGACGATCGAGACCAGGCGGGTGCCAGCGTGCAGTGTCCTTGTTTCCTCTTTGGTGCCAAGGGAGCAAGCGCGGGCGCGGAGTACCGAGGCATCAGGCAAAGGTTTCCATATTGGTGCAAGGAGACCAAGACTAGAAGGACGGCAGGACGGAGGTCACCATGGAGCCCAAGACGGCGTCACCACCAGAGCCTTTGGTAGGCGAAGACCACCTTTTGTCGGGATAACTTGTACTAGTTGTCCCCTTTCAAATTGGCCGTTGTTTCTCCCTTCCCGCTCAATATTTGGGGACAGGACCAGGGCCTATATAAGTAGAACTAGCCACCACAGTGAAGGGGGACAGAAAAGGAAACGGGAAAATAGAGAGGAGAGAAAGAGAGGAAAGAGGGAGCACAAGGGGACGAGAGATAAGTGAGGACCGACCTGACCACAAATCCACCAAGCACAAGAACACCTCAACCTCAGGAGGCTATTCTTCCCGCTTGTAATTGTTCTTCATCAGCCCAAGAGGCAATCCACCACCACCACACTGGAGTAGGGTATTACACCACGACGGTGGCTCGAACCAGTATAAATCTTGTGTCTTTCTGTGTTGTGAGTTCGTTGAGTTCATCTGTGAGATCTTAGAGAGCTAGGGCATGGATGGATAGGGAGAAAGCCTTCGCACGCACCCCAGCATTCGAACCTCAAGGGTTTGCCGGAACCTGTGATCCGACAAACCTATTAACCTAGAGCCCAGTGCCAATTTTTTTTCCTCGTTTTTGAGTTTCACAAAAAAGGAATATCAAACGGAGTCCAAATGAGGTGAAAATTTGCAGTGATTTTTTATGGACCAGAAGAAGCCCCCGGAGCAAAAGAGTTGGACTAGAAGAGCCACGAGGCCTCCACAAAGGTGGACGGCGCGCCCTACCCCCGGGCGTGCCTCCAACCTTGTGGTTGACTCGTGGACCACCCTGACTTGTTCTCGATGCCAAAAATTCCTCTAAATATATAAACCCCCAGAAATAAACCTAGATCGGGAGTTTCATCGCTGCAAGCCTCTATTGCCACCAAAAACCAATCAGGACCCTGTTCCGGCACCCTGCCGGAGGCGGGAATCCTCACTGGTTGCCATCTTCATCAACCCGGCGGTCTCCATGATGAGGAGGGAGTAGTTCACCTCGGGGCTGAGGGTATGTACCAGTGGCTATGTGTTTGATCTCTGTCTCTCGTGTTCTTGATTTGGCACGATCTTGATGTACCACGAGCTTTGCTATTATAGTTGGATCTTATGATGTTTCTCCCCCTCTAGCTTCTTGTAATGGATTGAGTTTTCCCTTTGAAGTTATCTTATCGGATTGAGTCCTTAAGGATTTGAGAACACTTGATGTATGTCTTGCATGTGTTTATCTGTGGTGACAATGGGATATTCACATGATCTACTTGATGTATGTTTTGGTGATCAACTTGTAGGTTCTGTGACCTTGTAAACTTATTCATAGGGGTTGGCACATGTTTTTGTCTTGACTCTCCGGCAGAAACTTTGGGGCACTCTTGGAAGTTCTTTGTGTTGGTTTGAATAGATGAATGTGAGATTGTGTGATGCATATCGTATAATTAAACCCGCGGATACTTGTGGTGACATTGGAGTATCTAGGTGACATTAGGGTTTTGGTTGATGTGTATCTTAAGGTGTTATTTTAGTATGAACTCTAGGGCTGTTTATGACACTTATAGGAATAGCCAATAGATCAATCAGAAAGAATAACTTTTAGGTGGTTTTGTACCCTACAATAATCTCTTCGTTTGTTCTCCTCTATTATTGACCTTGGAGTGACTCTTTTTTGCACGTTGAGGGATTGTTATATGATATAATTATGTTATCATTGTTGAGAGAACTTGCACAAGTGAAAGTATGAACCCTTGGCCTTGTTTCAAAGCATTGGAATTCCGTTTTCGCTCACTTTTACCACTTGCTACCTTGCTGTTTTTATAATTTCAGATTACCAAAACCTATATCTACCATCCATATTGCACTTGTATCACCATCTCTTCGCTGAACTAGTGCACCTATACAATTTATCATTGTATTTGCTATGTTCGGGACACAAGAGACTCTTTGTTATTTGGTTCAGGGTTGTTTGAGAGAGACCATCTTCATCATATGCCTCCCATGGATTGATAAACCCTAGGCATCCACTTGAGGCAAATTTGCTATTGTCCTACAAAACTCTGCGCTTGGAGGCCCAACACGAGTCTACAAGAAGAAGGTTGCGTAGTAGACATCAACCTCTTTTCTGACGCCATTTCCGGGGAGGTTAGTGCTTGAAGGTATGTCTTTAGATCTTACAATCAAATCTTTTAGTTTCTTGTTTTATCAGTAGTTTAGTTTATAAAATAAAATTACAAAAAATGGAATTGAGGTTGCCTCATATGATTCATCTTTTTAATGTCTTTCGTGAAAATAAGGATTCCGATAATTGTGCTCAATTGCTAGAGGAAGAATGCAATAAAATGTTTGACATACAATCTTTGAATGATGAGCATGAGTGCAATGTTGTTAGTATGAATTCTTTGAATATCCATAGTACTAATGATGTTTGCACTAGTTATGATAAAAATGTTTCTTACAATCATGTCAATTTCTGTGGAGTGCATAGAGTTTGCTGTTACATACCAAATAGGGAAGATAGATTTTGCAAGAGGAATAAGTATCTAGAAACTAGATGGTTGCAAGAGAGGCTAGATGTTTGTGCTAAAAAATTAATAGTTTTAGCCATCCTTGTGAACTTTGCAATGAACGTGGTCATTTAAATCTTCAATGCAAATTGTTTCATGATCGAATTGTGTCAAAAAAATTGATGACTTGATTACCCTTGCGCATCATAATGAACTTAGTTTGCTTTTAAGATATGAAGAAATGAAAGGCATAACTAAGGGTATTCCGGAATAATATTTTGAGAGAGTTCTTGATTTTGATCTAGAGGAAATTAATATGTATTGTGCAGTGAATTGCATTGAGAATCCTTATATTGCCAACTACTTAAAGACAAGAGAACAAATAGAAGATGAAGAGAATACTAATGAAAGGGAAGAGGTTTCCCAATATCCTCCTATTTTCTTCTATGATGAATCAGGTAACGAGGAGGAGCTTTTTATTCAACCAGTCTCATCAATAAGGAGCTCCAAAAGGGTGATAAAACCCACACATGATGCGAAGAAGAAGAAGAAAAGACAGAGAAGCAAAGGTAAAAAGGTATCCCTCCCAAATGATGTTGCTCCTATTATTGTTATGCCTATTACTCATTATGATGATTATGATTGGGAAAGTAATGATACTTGTTATAATCTTGAAAATATTCTTGGCACCAACTTAGAAAGTTGTGATAATAATTCTATACTATTGGTGGTATTCATATTATTAATGATGAGAGTGATTATGCTTGTGATATGCAAAGGCCCAAGCTTGTGGATGCTATGTTTAATGAAGATGATATGTTTAGTCCTCCAAGTTTTGATGAGAAAATTTATTATGATGATAGCATGCCTCCTACTTTTGATGATTGCAATATTTATGAAAGTGGGTTTGGAAGAGTGTCAACTTTAGGAAGTAGTGATACCATTATTTGGGAGGGTGTTGAATCTTATTTTAATGATAAAAGTGGATTTGGAGAGGTCATCACTTTATTTAGTAATGATTCCACTATCTTGTCATCATTAGTGATGATTATATTTATGATGAGAACAAAGTTGCTACTTATGATGATTATTGTGAAGTCACTTATGTTATAAAAATTAGTGATGATTATATTTATAAAGCTTGCCATCATTATTATTACCATTTTTCTGAACATTATTCTTTTAGTGTGGAAACAATTTATAGTATTCAAGTTTCGTATGATACTCCCACTATTCCGAATGAGAAGAATTTTGCTTATGTGGAGAGTAGTAAAATTTTATGCTTGTAGAACATGAAAGTAATGCTTTATGTGATAGCTATATTGTTGAATTCATTCATGATGATACTGAAAATTATTCCGAGGGAGGAATATATGTTTGTAGGAGTTGCAATAATATCAAGTTTCCTCTTTATGTGTTGAAAATATTGAAGTTATGCTTGTTTTACCTTCCTATGCTAGTTGATTCTTGCTCCCATAAGTTGTTTGCTCACAAAATCCCTATGCATAGGAAGAGGGTTAGACTTAAATGTGCTAGTCATATGCTTCATGATGCTCCCGTTATGTTTCAGTTCTTATCTTTTATGCAAGCATCATTGAAACCATCATGCCTAGCTAGAAAGGCATTAAAGAAAAGCACTTGTTGGGAGAAAAACCAACATTTATACCTACTGTTTTGGTGTGTTAATATGATTATGCTACTGTAGTAATCATGTTTTTTAGCTTTTGTTTCAATAAAGTGTCAAGTAAGACCTTTGGGATGATCTATGGTGATAGTTCATTTGATCTTGCTTAAAAACAGAAACTTTTGCACTCAGGAAAACAATTATCATTTTTAACATGAGAATGATAAAATACTGATTCTTTTTGCAGAAGATTAATAGACAAATTTCTTAGGTTGACCTATTTTTTCAGATGTTTTGGAGTTACATAAGTATTTGAGAGTTACAGATTACTACAGACTGTTCTGTTTTTGACAGATTCTGTTTTCGATGCAAACTTTGCTTGTTTTCTAGTTTCTATGGATTATATTGCTTAATATAAATTGTAGAAATGATAGGGTATAGTAGGCATCATGTGATAAAAATTACGTATCTTGTCTTGACAGTACCTAAGTGGTGACTTGCTTTATTATACAAACGAAGCTTACAAGTTTTCTGTTAAGTTTTATGTTGTGAAGTTTTCAAGTTTTGGGTAAAGTTCGATGGATTATGGAATAAGTAGTGGCAAGAACCTAATCTTGGGGATGCCCAAGGCACCCCAAGTTAATATTCAAGGACAACCAAGAGCCTAAGCTTGGGGATGCCCCGAATGGCATCCCCTCTTTCATCTTCGTTCATCGGTAACCTTACTTGAGGCTATATTTTTATTCACCACACATTATGTGTTTTGCTTGGTACATCATTTTCTTTTATTAGTATTTGCTTGCTGTTATTTATAGTAATGTTTTGCATCTTTTATTTCAATAAAAAGGTCAAGTATAGCCTTTACCATGCTTATTTTGCAAGTCTATATGTTGTTGTCTGAAAACAGAAAGTTTACTGTTACGTTTTGAATATATGTGAATAGTCAGAACATGATAAATCTTAAATTTTTTTACACAATGAGTAAAAACAAATTATCTGGAGTTAAAGACATATGATTCCTCTTGCATTATTTACAGACTATCCTGTTTAGACAGATTGCTGTTATGTTTGCATTGTTTGCATATGTTTCCTTGTTTAATGATTCTATTTGAGGATAGGAGTACTAAATATGCAGAGGCATTTAGTATGCAATGCCAAAATATAATTTTAGTGATTTTCTAGAGTAGAGAATGATAAGGTTTAGCATGGATTTATACTAACTTATCTCACGAGTTCTTGTTGAGCTTTGTGTGGATTAAGTTTTTAAGAATTAGGGAAACCGCGATATGAGAGGAATTAAGGAGACACAAAAGCACAAGCTTGGGGATGCCCAAGGCATCCCTAGTTAATATTCCAAGAAGTCTCAAGCATCTAAGCTTGGGGATAACCTGGTAGGCATCCCACCATTCTTCTTCAACAACTATCGGTCAGTTTTGGTTGAGCCTAAGTTTTTGCTTCTTCACATAATATGTGCTATCCTTGCAATGTCATTTTATTTTGTTTCATTTGCTGTTAGACTAAGGTACTTAAGATATGAATTTATTTTTGAGAAGGAGTCTTCACATAGTTACATAATTATTCAACTACTCATTGATCTTCACTTATATCTTTTGGAGTAGTTTTCAGTTGCTCTAGTGCTCCACTTATATCTTTTTAGAGCATGACGGTAGTTTTATTTTGAAGAAATTGATGAACTCTCATGCTTCACTTATATTGTTTTGAGAGTCTCTAAACAGCATGGTAATTTGCTTTGGTCATAAAATTAGTGCTAATATGATAGGCATCCAAGAGGGATATAACAAAAACTTTCAGATAAATGCATTGAATACTATGAGAAGTTTGATTCCTTATGATTGTTTTGAGATATAAAGGTGGTGATATTAGAATCATGCTAGTGAGTAGTTTTGAATTTGAGAAATACTTGTGTTGAGGTTTGTGAGTCCCGTTGCATGCATGTATGGTGAACCGTTATGTGACGAAGTTGGAGCATGAGATATTTTTTGATTGTCTTCCTTACGAGTGGCGGCCGGGGACGAGCAATGGTATTTTCCTACCAATCTATCCCACTAGGAGCATGCGCGCAGTACTTTGTTTCGATAACTAATAGATTTTTGCAATAAGTATGTGAGTTCTTTATGACTAATGTTGAGTCCATGTATTATACGCACTCTCACCCTTCCACTATTGCTAGCCTCTCTAGTGCCACGCAAGTTTCGCCGGTACCATAAACCCACCATATACCTTCCTCAAAACAGCCACCATACCTACCTATTATGGCATTTCCATAGCCATTCCGAGATATATTGCCATGCAACATTCCACCGTTCCGTTTATTATGACACGTTTCATCATTGTCATATTGCTTTCATGATCATGTAGTTGACATCGTATTTGTGGCAAAGCCACCATCCATAATTCTTTTATACATGTCACTCTTGATTCATTGCACATCTCGGTACACCGCCGGAGGCATTCATATAGTAATAATTTTGTTCTAAGTATCGAGTTGTAATTCTTGAGTTGTAAGTAAATAAAAGTCTGATGATCTTCATTATTAGAGCATTGTCCCATGTGAGGAAAGGATGATGGAGATTATGATTCCCCCACAAGTCGGGATGAGACTCCGGACAAAAAAAGGCAAAAAAAGAGAGAAGGCCCAAAAAACAAAAAAATAAACAAAAAAAGAGAGAAGGGGCAATGCTACTATCCTTTTACCTCACTTGTGCTTCAAAGTAGCACCATGATCTTCATGATAGAGAGTCTCCTATTTTGTCACTTTCATATACTAGTGGGAATTTTTCATTATAGAACTTGGCTTGTATATTCCAACAATGGGCTTCCTCAAATTGCCCTAGGTCTTCATCAGCAAGCAAGTTGGATGCACACCCACCTAGTTTTCTTTTGAGCTTTCATAAACTTGTAGCTCTAGTGCATACGTTGCATGGCAATCCCTACTCACTCACATTGATATCTATTGATGGGCATCTCCATAGCCCATTGATACGCCTAGTTGATGTGAGACTATCTCCTTCTTTTTGTCTTCTCCACAACCACCATATTCTATTCCACCTATAGTGTTATGTCCATGGCTCACGCTCATGTATTGCGTGAAAAGTTGAAAAGGTTTGAGAACATCAAAAGTATGAAACAATTGCTTGGCTTGTCATCGGGGTTGTGCGTGATTTGAATATTTTGTGTGATGAAGATGGAGCATAGCCAGACTATATGATTTTGTAGGGATAAGCTTTCTTTGACCATGTTATTTTGAGAAGACATAGTTGCCTTGTTAGTATTCTTGAAGTATTATTGTTTTTATGTCAATATTGAACTTTTGTTTTGAATCCTATGGATCTGAACGTTCATGCCACAATAAAGAAAAAATTAAATGGATGAATATGTTAGGTAGCATTCCACATCAAAAATTCTGTTTTTATCATTTACCTACTTGAGGACGAGCAGGAATTAAGCTTGGGGATGCTTGATACGTCCCCAATGTATCTATAATTTTTTATTGTTCCATGCTATTATATTATCAATCTTGGATGTTTTATATGCATTTATATGATTTTTGGGACTAACCTATTAACCTAGAGCCCAGTGTCAGTTTCTGTTTTTTTTCTTGTTTTTGAGTTTCACAGAAAAGGAATATCAAACGGAGTCCAAATGAGCTAAAAATTTACGGTGATTTTTTATGGACCACAAGAAGCCCCCGAAGCAAAAGAGTTGGGTCAGAAGAGCCACGAAGTCTCCACAAGGGTGAAGGGTGCGCCCTACCACCCCCCCCCCAGCGCGCCCTCCTACCTTGTGGTTGACTCGTGGACCCCCCTTGACTTGTTCTCGACGCCAAAAATTCCTATAAATATAGAAATACCCAGAAATAAACCTATATCGGGAGTTCCGCTGCTGCAAGCCTCTGTAGCCACCAAAAACCAATCGGGGCCCTATTCCGGCACCCTGTCGGAGGGGGGAATCATCACCGGTGGCCATCTTGATCAACCCGGCGGTCTCCATGATGAGGAGGGAGTAGTTCACCCTCGAGGCTGAGGGTATGTACCTGTAGCTATGTGTTTGATCTCTCGCTCTCGCTCTCTCGTGTTCTTGATTTGGCACGATCTTGATGTACCGTGAGCTTTGCTATTATAGTTAGATCTTATGATGTTTCTCCCCCTCTAGCTTCTTGTAATGGATTGAGTTTTCCCTTTGAAGTTATCTTATAGGATTGAGTCTTTAAGGATTTGAGAACACTTTATGTATGTCTTGCATGTGTTTATCTGTGGTGACAATGGGATATTCACATGATCTACTTGATGTATGTTTTGGTGATCAACTTGCGGGTTCTGTGACCTTGTGAACTTATGCATAGGGGTTGGCACACATTTTCATCTTGACTCTTTGGTAGAAACTTTGGGGAACTCTCTGCAGTTCTTTGTGTTGGTTTGAATAGATGAATCTAAGATTATGTGATGCATATCGTATAATTAAACCCGCGCATACTTGTGGTGGCATTGGAGTATCTAGGTGATATTAGGATTTTGGTTGATATGTATCTTAAGGTGTTATTTTAGTACAAACTCTAGGGATGTTTGTGACACTTATAGGCCCAGACCAACATTACGCGTACTCTTACGCGAGACTCGTTCTACCGATGTGCTTCACACATAGGTGGCTAGTGGGTGTCTGTTTCTCCAGCTTTAGTTGAATCGAATTCAATGAACAGGGTTCTTTCTGAAGATCAGAAAGCAATCACTATACTGCATTGTGGTTTTTGATGCGTAGGTAAGGACGGTTCTTGCTCAGCCCGTAGCAGCCACGTAAAACTTGCAACAACAAATTAGAGGACGTCTAACTTGTTTTTGCAGGGCATTATGTGATGTGATATGGTCAAGACATGATGCTAAATTTTACTGTATGAGATGATCATGTTTTGTTAAAGTTATCGGCAACTGACAGGAGCCTTATGGTTGTCTCTTTATTGCATAAGATGCAAGCGCCATATAATTGCTTTACTTTATCGCTATACGATAGCAATAGTTGCAAGAGCAACAGTTGGCGAGACGACCATGTGATGACACGTTGATAGAGATCAAGATGATGGAGATCATGGTGTCATGACGGTGACGATAGAGATCATGACGGTACTTTGGAGATAGAGATCAAAAGCGCAAGATGATCATGGCCATATCATGTCACATATTTTGATTGCATGTGATGTTTATCCTTTATGCATCTTATTTTGCTTAGTTCGACGGTAGCATTATAAGATGATCTCTCACTAAATTTCAAGGTACAAGTGTTCTCCCTGAGTATGCACCGTTGCCAAAGTTCGTCATGCCGAGACATCACGTGATGATCGGGTGTGATAAGCTCTACGTTCATATACAACGGGTGCAAGACAGTTTTGCACACACAGAAATACTCGGGTTAAACTTGACGAGCCTAGCATATGCAGATATGGCCTCGGAACACTGAAGACCAAAAGGTCGGGCGTGAACCATATAGTAGATATGATCAACATAGTTATGTTCACCATTGAAAACTACTCCATCTCACGTGATGATCGGACATGGTTTAGTTGATTTGGATCACGTGATCATTTAGATGACTAGAGGGATTTCTATCTAAGTGGGAGTTCTTAAGTAATATGATTAATTGAACTTTAATTTATCATGAAGTTAGTCCTGATAGTATTTGCATACCTATGTTGTAGATCAATTGCTCGCGATGTAGCTCCCTGTTTTATTTTGGTATGTTCCTAGAGAAAAACTAAGTTGAAAGATGTTAGTAGCAATGATGCGGATTGGATCCGTGATCTGAGGATTATACTCATTGCTGCACAGAACAATTATGTCCTTGATGCACCGGTAGGTGACAGACCGATTGCAGGAGCTGATGCATACGTTATGAACGTTTGGCAAGCTCGATATGATGACTACTTGATAGTTTAGTGCACCATGCTTTATGGCTTAGAATCGGGGCTTCAAAGACGTTTTGAATGCCACGGAGCATATGAGATGTTGCAAGAGTTGAAATTAGTATTTCAGACTCATAGCCATGTCGAAAGGTATGAGACCTTTGACAAGCACTTTACCTACAAGATGGAGGAGAATAGCTCAGCTAGTGAGCATGTTCTTAGAAAGTCTGAGTACTACAATCACTTGAATCAAGTGGGAGTTAATCTTCCAGATAAGATAGTGATTGACAGAGTTCTCTAGTCACTATCACCAAGTTACTAGAACTTCGTGATGAACTATAATATGCAAGGGATAACAGAAACGATTACCAAGCTCTTCGTGATGCTGAAATCGACGAAGGTAAAAATCAAGAAAAGCATCAAGTGTTGATGGTTGACAAGACCACTAGTTTCAAGAAAAGGGAAAAGGGGTAGAAAGGGAACTTCAATAAGAATGACAAGAAAGTTGTCACTCCCGTGAAGAAGCCCAAAGCTAGACCCAAGCCTGGGACTGAGTGCTTCTACTACAAAGGAAATGGTCACTGGAAGTGGAACTGCCCTAGATACTTGGCGGATAAGAAGGATGGCAAAGTGAACAAAGGTATATTTGATATACATGTTATTGATGTGTACTTTACTAGTGTTTATAGAAAACCCCTCGGTATTTGATACTGGTTCAGTTGCTAAGAGTAGTAACTTGAAACAGGAGTTGCGGAATGAACAGAGACTAGTTAACAGTGAAGTGACGATGTGTGTTGGAAGTGGTTCCAAGATTGATATGATCATCATCGCACACTCCATATACTTTTGGGATTAGTGTTGAACCTAAATAAATGTTATTTTGTGTTTGTGTTAAGCATGAATATGATTTGATCATGTTTATTGCAATACGGTTATTCATTTAAAGTCAGAGAATAATTGTTGTTCTGTTTACATGAATAAAACCTTCAATGGTCATACACCCAAGGTGAATGGTTTATTGAATCTCGATCGTAGTGATACGCATATTCATAATATTGATGCCAAAAGATGCAAAGTTAATAATGATAGTGCAACCTATTTGTGGCACTGCCGTTTAGGTCATATTGGTGTAAAGCGCATGAAGAAAATCCATGCTGATGGGCTTTTGGAATCACTTGATTATGAATCAGTTGATGCTTGCGAACCATGCCTCATGGGCAAGATGACTAAGACTACATTCTCCGGAACAATGGAGCGAGCAACAAACTTGTTGGAAATAATACATACTGATGTATGCATTCCGATGAGTGTTGAGGCTCGCGGCAAGTATCGTTATTTTTTGACCTTCACAAATGATTTGAGTAAGATATGGGTATATCTTCTTGATGAAACATAAATCTGGAACATTTGAAAAGTTCAAATAATTTCAGAGCGAAGTGGAAAATAATCGTAACAAGAAAATAAAGTTTCTATGATCTCATCATGGAGGAGAATATTTGAGTTACAAGTTTGGTCTTCATTTGAAACAATGCGGAATAGTTTCGCAACTCACGCTGTCGGTGTTCGGGGAATGGGGATCCCCAGACTTGCCTGCCTGCGGCCTGCGGCGTGGCTCAAGTGGGGGCCCAGCGCGGCCCATCTTCATCAGCTAAAGCTCAAGACCCTCGCGAGGGGCCAAGCCTCGCGGGGCGGACGATAGAAAGCTCCCTTAGAGGCAGCCTCATCAGGCAGGCTCACGAGGAGGCGGAGAGATCAAGGCAGGGGTACCTCGCGAGGAGCCCGTGACACAAGCCATGACGATCGAGACCAGGCGGGCGCCGGCCTGCGTAGTGTCCTTGTTTCCCCTTTGGTGCAAAGGGGGCAAGCACAGGCCAAGGCATCGGACAAAGGTTATTCTGGTGAAACGAGACCAAGAGTAGCAGAGCGGCAGGACGGAGGTCACCGTGGAGCCCAAGACGGCGTCATCACCAGTGCTTTTGGCAGCCGAAGACCACCTTTGGTCAGGATAACTTGTACTAGATGTTCCCCTTCAAAATGGCCAATTGTTGGCGCCCTTCCTGCTCGTTATTTGGGGAGAGGCCCAGGGCCTCTATAAACAGAGCTAGCCACCACAGAGTAGAGGATCGATCTAGAGATCGGACAGAAGAGAGGAGAGATCGACACACCTAGACATCTAGAAATCTGGTAGAGCCCTAGCAGAGAGAGAGAGAGAGAGAGAGAGGCGACTGAACTCACCAAAGCAGTTCATCGCACCAGCTCAAGAACACCTCTCGCGAGGCTGTTCTTCCCTTGTACTGTTCATCATCAGCCCCTGAGGCAATCCACCACACCACATACTGGAGTAGGGTATTACACCACAAAGGTGGCCAGAACCAGTATAAACATCGTGTCCCTTGTGTTGTTCGTTGTTTCCAGCTTAGATCACGTGAGGAGATTGGACGTAGATCAGTAGGGGAGAGATCTCCGCGTGCACCCCAGTGTTCAAACCTCAAGGGTCTGCCGGAACCCGAAATCCGACATTTGGCGCGCCAGGTAGGGGTGCGCCGGAATCTTTCTTCCGTTGTTCGCGTGTGATCTTCTGTCGTGTCCATGGCTGACGCTCGTCGGGCTCGCGCCGAGCGCCGAGCTGCTCTCGCCACCCGCGTCGCCCAGACGGCGCCCGTCGGCGGACGCCCTCGTCGTTCCCCGTCGCCTGCCGCCAACGCCGCCACCGGCCCGGCGGGGAACGAGCAGCAGGCCTCGTCCCAGCATCCTTCAGTACGGCGGGAGGTCTGCACCGCCACACCATCGCTGACTCCAGCCGCTTCGCCGTCCCACGCCCGTCGTGCCCCCACGGACGTGCACGCCGCGCTGCTCCTGGCGAGAGAGCTCTTGCACAACCGCCCCGTCGATGACCTCTACGAGGACTGGCTCGCCCGCATCACCGAGCTCGTCAGCACCACGAGGGGCTCCCCCTTGCCGTCCCTCTCGCCGCCTTGCCCTCCATTCCGCGCAGCAGGCGAGGATCAGGAGGTGCCTCCACCACCTCCTCCCCAAGGAGGCGCCCTGGCTCCAAGGCGCGCAGCCCCAGGGCGAGACCCTCCGTGTCCGGCGCCTGCACAGCAAGAAAGGAGCTGCCAAGAGATCCCTCATCCCCAAGAAGGTGCTCGCGCGCTCCCAGCGCCGGCGCGCCAAGATCGCGTCCCTGCACCTCCACGCCAAGACCCCGCGCTGCTCCAAGCGGCGGCGCGCGGTAATCCCCAGGAACAAGCCCAACACCAGCAAAAGGCGCCGGTGGCCACGGCAGGCTGCCGTGCCCTCACCCCCGAGCTCCGCGGCGTCGCATGGCCACGCAAGTTCAAGCCTGACCTGCCCCTCACTACGATGGCACGGCGGACCCCGCAGAGTTCCTACAGTTCTACGAGCTATGCATCGAAGCCGCCAACGGAGACGAAAGGGTCATGGCGAACTGGTTTCCCATGGCGCTCAAGGACGGGGCCCGCTCCTGGCTCCTTAACCTGGCTCCTGGCACGATCTCCTCCTGGGACGAGATGCGCACTCGCTTCATCGCCAACTTCTAGGGCACTCGCGACCGGCCCCCGGCCATGAGCGATCTGCGCCGCATCAAGCTGCAGCATGGGGAAACCCTGCAGAAATACATCCAGCGCTTCAACAACGCTCTCCTCAAGATCCCCAAGGTGACTGAATAAGCCATCATCTCGGCCTTCTTTGATGGCGTACGCGACATCAAGATGAAGGAGGAGCTAGCAATCCATGAAGACCTATGCACATCCTGGAGCTGTTCAACTTGGCGACCAAGTGCGCCAGGGCTGAGGAAGGGCGCCTTTCCCTCCTCAAACTCCCGGCTGCCGACCCAGAAGAGAAGAAGCCCAAGGCCAAGGACATGAAGCGCAAGGGGGCTGCCGTGCTAGCAGCGGAACCAGACACCAAGCGAGGCAGGGATCAGCCTGAGTCATCCAAGGGCAGCCGGTACTGCGTGTACCACGACCTCCACACCCACAACACCAACGAATGTCAAGAGCTCGGGGACGTGAGAGATGGACGTGTCGGCCGATGCCCCGAGCGCAATGACAGGGGCTATGGCCGAGGAGGAGGAAGAGGTGGCGGACGATGGGAAGACCGTGGCCCTCGCCAAGGGTGGCGTGACCGACACTCGCGAGGATCGCTGGCAGGACCAGCCTCGCGAGGGAGGCTGGAGAGATCAGCCTCGTGAGGATCACCCACATGGCAACGCAGGCCTTCCTCCTCTGCCGCCATCGCCAAGGAGGAAAGAAGACCAACATCAAGACGAGGGGGCTGGGGGCTTCCAGGAGCCGCACGCAATCGCTTGCATCTTGGGTGGAGCGCAGGCCCCAGCCTCACAGCGCATCTTCAAGCAGTTTGCTCGCGAGGTGAATGCAGTCCTCCCCAAGCTTGAGGCCATGCGCCCTCTCAGGTGGTTTGCGTGCGCTATCACGTTCAGCTCAGCGGATCAGCTCAAGTGCGCGGCAACGGCCGGAGTCCTCCCGATGCTTTGCTCCCCAGTCATCAGCAACGTGCAGGTCACCAGGACCCTCATTGACGGCGGAGCAGGACTCAACGTCCTGTCCGTCGAGACGTTCGACAATCTCCAAGTGCCGTATGATCAGCTTCAGCCGACCAAGCCCTTCTCAGGAGTCACTGATGGTTCCACTGTTCCAATAGGGCAGGTTCGCCTTCCAGTCACCTTCGGGCAGCGCAACAACTACCGCACCGAGCTCATCAACTTTGACGTCGCCCACATTTGTCTGCCATACAACGCCATCCTCGGGTACCCAGCACTGGCCAAGTTCATGGCAGTGACTCACCATGGATACAATGTCCTCAAGATGCCAGGAAGCGGTGGAGTCATCACTGTACCCTGTGAAGAAAGGGACGCAGTGTGTTCACTTGAGCGCGTGTTCCAAGCCGCAGCAATCGAAGACCCGGACCATAGAAACCAAAGGCTTCCCGAGGCGACCCTTAAGAAGAAGAAGGTTTCGCCTGGCCCAAGCCATAAGGAGGTAGGAACCTCCGGAGGTGTTGCGTCAGGATGTGCGCCCAATCAGGGAGCGCCACCCTCTATCGCATAGGAAGGCGCGCCCGGTGCCCTCCTCAGGCAGGGCTCAGGGGCTCTTTCTTGGAGAGCTACCGACTTTGCCAAGGTCGCGAGGGGGGCGTTCGGGCACCACTTGGAGGGGTACTTCCAGGCACATTTCCTTCAAGAAGGTACAAGGCAAGGAAGACCAAACCCTCAGGAGTTCATCGCAAGAAACACCCAGGAGCTACAGGAGTCAAAAGTCATGCGTGGCAGCCGCCGCTTGCCCGTCGTAGCCCCACATCCAGGCGAGGATGGTGGGATGCTCGTCTGCATCGACGTGCCAGGGCTCAACCGAGCTGCGTCTCAGGAGCGCCTCTGGCCTTCGCGCGTGGGGCGTTGCGAGGGTCCACCTCACAGCTACATTTGCATGCCTTTCGGCCTGCCGAACGCGGTCGCCGCTCATTAGTGCCTGCTGAGGAGCATTCTGGAGGCTCAGGAGGTCAGGCATTGTGCGGTCCTGGCGGAGATGGAGATGGCCCTCGGAAACCCACCTGTGCCCCCAGAGCCTCCCGAGACTCCTGGGCCTGGGGGCTCATGAGGATCGACGTCTTCATCGCGCATCGCCCGCTTCTTCAACATCACTTCATCTTCAACGGCACCAGGTGACATCTTTCTAAGTTCTGTTTTTAGCTGGGAGCGCCCACAGGGCCGCATCATTCCCAGGTCGCGTGGGTCCTTCCCTGCGGCATGTATCTGTTTTGCTTATGCTCTTTACTTACCTTGTTGGGGGCGCCCCTCGGGCTGCATCATCCCCGAGCTGTTCGGGCCTGGCCCAGCGGCGTTTGCTTTTCTCGCGTCTACTTAAAATGAATTTGCTCTTTCGTGCTTAATTGTCACCTACTACTTATCGTGGACTTCTCCGCTTTCATGCAAAGCGCTTGCACGTTAAAAGGGGGTACCTAAGCATCGCGACTCATGGGCTCCTACTGGCTCTCCAACCCTCACCCCCTGGCCTTGACCCACGGCATCGCGACCTGTCATACCAGTGGCGGCTGAGCTAGCTCGAGGGCCGGGACCTGAAGACGTAGAGCATTTGCATTCTAACCACCCTGCAGGAACACACCATTGATAAAGGCCCAGAGCCAGGCGCAACCCGCCTCAAGGTAGGGCCTCATGAGTCCCGCGCTGGCTCACAAGTGCCTAGATACACCTCTCCTAGCCCTACCGTGCCGGCCACGTGTCAGGGCGGGGCTGTACACGCCCCAGGGGCTCCTCCCGGAGGGGAGCCCCCTCCCACGTACCAGTGGAAGCACCATGCTCCGCGCTGGCTGACGACACTACCGAGGAGCGTCTATGCCCGTACACATACGGAAGCGCTATGCTCCGCGTTGGTGATAAACAACTAAGGGCGGCATATGGCTGTACCAACCTCAGGGAGCCCAGAGCTCAGTGTCTGGCACCATCACAACACCTCCCCTCGGGAGCACCACGCGAGGGGGCTGGACACAGGGGCTACTCCCGGGCCTTGCCCGAGCGCAGGCCACCCAGCCAGGTCCCTCGGAGCTGGTCATCACGCGCCCCTCCCCGAGTGGAGCCAAGGTATGGAAACCCGTTTAAACGTCAAGGGGGACTCCTGAGCATCGCGACTCAGGAGCCTAACTTGCCCCGTAGCCCCTCACTCCTTAGTCCCATCCTAGTTTCCGGTCGGGGCTAACGCTGGGTGAGGTATGCGCGGGCCCGGGCCCTGCCGACGCAAAACGACCAATCCACTCCTCGTTCCCCCCTTTCCTACTTGTTGCTTGCGCGTCAAGGGGGACTCCTGAGCATCGCGACTCAGGAGCCTAACTTGCCACGTAGCCCCTCGCTCCTTAGTCTCGTCCTGGTTTCCGGTCGGGGCAAATGCTGGGTGAGGTATGCGCGGGGCCGGGCCCTGCCGACGTAGAGCGCGAGCAAGTAGGGGAGAAAAATGAAAATTCCAGGAAATTCAAAGCAAATATTACAAGCCATAGATTGTTTCACAACGTCAAACACAAGTTTAAACGCCTCCGTGAGGCATGGTGCATGTTGCAGGAATAAAAATAGGAGGGAAGCCGCGAAGGGATCACTCTCCAGTGGCGACGCCGCCTGTGGTGGAGTCACGCTGGACGACTTCACCTCCCGGGGCCGCAGAGCTGGCGGCACCACGCCCGGGCAAGATGCTCAAGGCGTGGAACCTCCCCAGCAAAGCTTCGGCTCGGCCTTTCACGGCCTCAGCGGCAGCGGCGACAAGGTCGCCGCTCACAGGTTCCAGCAGGCTGTCGAAGTCGATGTCGGGGTCACGTAGGTAGACGTGGCTGAGGACATGCGTCAGCGCCGCAGAAGACAGGGCACGCGCCTCGGCCTCGGCCGTGGGGCCAAGGCCGTCTACGACATCTTCAAGCGCACGGACCAGGAAGGGAAGCAGCTTGGCAGGGCCGTCCTCCGCACCGGCCAACGGCTCCTCCAAGCCGCTCTCATAAAGCGTCTTCAGTGCGGCACGAGCCTTCTTCCCCATCTCCGTGAAGGCCACCCGATTCTCCGCCAGGACCTTCGCCTTGGCGTCTAGCTCGGTCCTCTCCGCCTTCAGCGACCGCTCCAGCGTCTCCAATCGGCCATGGCGGTCATCAAGATCGATGTCCCGGTCCTTGACGGCAGCCTCTCGAGCCTTCATCTCCTTCTCTTTCTCCTGGCGGCCGTGGACCTCCTTGGCGAGCTCGTCACGCAGGCCTTGCAGCTCGGTCTCCAGCGCCTCGCAGCGAGCCTTGGCAGCCGCAGCGTCGCGAGCGGCCTTGGCTTGGTTAATGGCCTGCTTCTCCCCATCGGAGGCCGACACGGCCTGGCTCAGCGCTGCTCGGACGGAGGCAGCGGAACGGGCCCAGCCAAAAGCTAGCTCCAGGCGCCCGGCCGCTAGGCGAGGGTCCGCGCTCAGAAGATCCTCCCGCAGCTGGCTCAGTTCGCTGGTGACCTGGTCCAGGATGGTGGCAGAGGGAACAAAATAAGCGGGAACTGACGGAGCAAGCGAAGAGGACGGTAGCGTGATCACGGCTTGGCAGGAAGGAACCCCTTGGGCCTTGGCTGCCCCAGCTGCAGCATCGAGCGCAGTCGACTCCAGGGTCAGCAGGGCCACGGGGGCTGACTCCTCGCCGAGGCGTCCCAGTCGGCCTCGTGAGGACGGCCGGGCAGGGAAGGCGCGAGCCTCGCCGTCTTCCTCCCCAGTGGACGAAGGCGCCGCCCCGGCAGATGGACTTGCCCCAAGCAGGGCCGCAGAAGCCCCTCTCAACCTCTTCGCCACAGGCGCCAGCCTGACAAAGAATATGGATGTCAAGCCTCGGCGGCAGAAACCAAGCAAAGCACGAATCAAGCACTTACTGGTCGTCGCTCGCGAACTCAAGCAACCTCCGGCCAAACTTGAAGCCCGAGAGCCTGCAACTGGGGTCAGCCTCGGGAGGCCCGGAAGCAGAGGGCACGTCAGGAGGGCTGGAGCTGGCCCCAGACTGCCCAGGGACCAGAGCAGACCCTGGGGGATCCAGCCCCGACCTGCCCTTCCTTGTGACCAAGGGAGAGTCCTCCCCTCCTCGCCTGGCGCCGGCCTCGTCGTCGTCCGGCATGGAGCGGAGGGCCTGGGACCTGCGCCGAGGGAAAGACTCCCTCGACTCCTCGCCAGTCGCCTCAGAGTCAGACTCTTCCTCCTCCGCCTGTTCTTCCCCCTCGCTCCCGCTGGAGCTGTCAGAGGACACGTTCACCATCGCCAGCGCCGCAAGACCCTCGGGAGCTTCCACGGGCACCAGCGCCTCACCATTGAAGGTGCGCATGGCATTCACCACCTGCTCCCAGTCATCACGAAGGAACAGGGGGACGGGGGCGCCCACCGGCTTCGCCACGTCTGCCCCCAACCAAGGAATGGAGGGCCGCGACCAGATTCTCGTCGGTCAGGGCCTCAGAGCTTAGGCGCAAGGCGGCGTCCGCTTCCCCAAGCCTCCACAACAGGAGCGAGTGCTCCTGGAGTGGGGCCACCCAGTGCTCCAAGAACTCCCTCAGGAGCGTGGCCCCGGTCAGCTTCGCCGCCCCCAAGTTGCTTGGCCTCAGGTCCGCGTTCATCCTCTTCAGCACCGCCTTTGCACGGGGGTCGATGAGCTCCACGCAGGACCACGCGTTGACAGCCTTGGGCTGCCCCGTAGGCAACGCTAGACGAGGGTGGAGGCGCCCAACGTCCACCATGACCCACTTGCTCCGGACGCCTTCGATTCTCTACCCAGGCTTCGAGATAGCATTGGAATTGGAGTATGCGATGAAGCTCGCACATGCGGAGATATGGCCACCAGAAACCCGGAGGGAAAATAGTGACGCAACAGGGCCACCGAGGGCTTTACCCCGACGTGAGCCTCACAGTAGTAAGAAAAAATCGCTAGAAGAAGAACAGAGTTGGGGTGGAGATGCAGAGCCTGCAAGTTGTACTGGCGGAGAACAGCAAAGAAGAACTCAGAGAAAGGAGGCATCAGACCGGCGACGATGGCACTCACAAAGAGCGGATAGAAGGTGATCCCCTTGCCTTCAGGCTGGTCAGAGCCGGCCTTGAGCACAGTCGCCCCCTTGCTGCCCTGTGCCACCGTCATCAGGCGCGTGAGGGCAAGGTTCTTCTCCGGCAGGTTCAGGGAATCTAGAGCCGGCGAGTACCAGGCCTCGGTCGGGGACTTGCGAGGCGCCATGATGTGTCGGATGAGGAGGATTGAGACAGATCTGGATGATTTTGGGAGCAAGAAAGAGGAGAGCGAGAAAGGGGATCTAGGGCGACGCGAACGAGAACAAAGCAGGTAAGTCTGGCCCGGGCACCTCTTTTGTCAGATGGACAGTTGTCGAGGCGTCGTGGGGAAGCGCAGACGCCCACGTCCAATCAATCGCCACACGGTGCCCAAGGTCACAGGCTATTGGGGCCCGCGGCGCTTCACGCTTGCCCCTTCGCTTCCCTGCTAGGCCAAGCCCGGGCACGCCTTGGGCCCGGGGGCTACTGTCGGCGTTCTGGGAACGGGGGTCCCCAGACTTGCCTGCCTGCAGCCTGCGGCGTGGCTCAAGTGGGGGCCCAGTGCAGCCCATCTTCATCAGCTCAAGCTCAAGACCCTCGCGAGGGGCCAAGCCTCGCGGGGCGGACAATAGAAAGCTCCCTCAGAGGCAGCCTCATCAGGCAGGCTCGCGAGGAGGTGAAGAGATCAAGGCAGGGGTACCTCGCGAGGAGCCCGTGACGCAAGCCATGACAATCGAGACCAGGCGGGCGCCAGGCGGGCGCCGGCCTGCACAGTGTCCTTGTTTCCCCTTTGGTGCAAAGGGGGCAAGGACAGGCCAAGGCATTGGGCAAAGGTTACCATTCCGGTGCAACGAGACCAAGACCAGCAGAGCGGCAGGGCGAAGGTCACCGTGGAGCCCAAGACGGCGTCATCACCAGTGCTTTTGGTAGCCGAAGACCACCTTTGGTCAGGATAACTTGTACTAGATGTTCCCCTTCAAAATGGCCAATTGTTGGCGCCCTTCCTGCTCATTATTTGGGGAGAGGCCCAGGGCCTCTATAAATAGAGCTAGCCACCACATAGTAGAGGATCGATCTAGAGATCGGACAGAAGAGAGGAGAGATCGACACACCTAGACATCTAGAAATCTGGTAGAGCCCTAGCAGAGAGAGAGAAAGAGAGAGAGAGAGAGAGGCGACTGAACTCACCAAAGTAGTTCATCGCACCAGCTCAAGAACACCTCTCGCGAGGGTGTTCTTCCCTTGTACTGTTCATCATCAGCCCCTGAGGCAATCCACCACACCACACACTGGAGTAGGGTATTACACCACAACGGTGGCCCGAACAAGTATAAACCTCGTGTCCCTTGTGTTGTTCGTTATTTCCAGCTTAGATCATGCGAGGAGATTGGACGTAGATCGGTAGGGGAGAGATCTTCGTGCGCACCCAGTGTTTGAACCTCAAGAGTCTGTCGGAACTCGAAATCCGACACACGCCACTTGGAACACCACAACGTAATGGTGTGTCCAAACATCGTAACCGTACTTTATTAGATATGGTGCAATCTATGATGTCTCTTACCGGTTTACCACTATCATTTCGGGGTTATGCATTAGAGACAGCTACATTCACGTTAAATAGGGCACCATCTAAATCCGTTGAGACGACGCCATATGAACTGTGGTTTGGCAAGAAACCAAAGTTGTCGTTTCTTAAAGTTTGGGGTTGCGATGCTTATGTGAAAAGGTTTCATCCTGATAAGCTCAAACCCAAATCGGAGAAATGTGTCTTCATAGGATACCCAAAGTAGACAGTTGGGTACACCTTCTATCACAGATCCGAAGGCAAGACATTCATTGCTAAGAATGGATCCTTTCTAGAGAAAGGAGTTTCTCTCGAAAGAAGTGAGTGGGAGGAAAGTAGAACTTGATGAGGTAACTGTACCTGCTCCCTTATTGGAAAGTAGTTCATCACACAAATCTGTTCCTGTGACTCCTACACCAATTAGTGAGGAAGCTAATAATGATGATCATGTAACTTCAGATCAAGTTACTACAGAACCTCGTAGGTCAACCAGATTGAGATCCACACTAGAGTGGTATGGTAATCCTATTCTGGATGTCATGTTAATTGACCATGATGAACCTACTAACAATGAGGAAGCGATGATGAGCCCAGATTCCATGAAATGGCTTGAGGCCATGAAATCTGAGATGGGATCCATGTATGAGAACAAAGTGTGGACTTTAGTTGACTTGCCCGATGATCGGTGAGTCATTAAGAATAAATGGATCTTCAAGAGGAAGACTGACACTGATAGTAGTGTTACTATTTACAAAGCTCGAATTGTCGCAAAATGTTTTTGACAAGTTCAAGGTGTTGACTACGATGAGATTTTCTCACTCGTATCGATGCTTAAAGGTCTGACCGAATCATGCTAGCAGTTGCCGCATTTTATGAAATCTGGCAAATGGATGTCAAAACTATATTCCTTCATGGATTTCTTGAAAGAAGAGTTGTATATGATGCAACCAAAAGGTTTTGTCGATCTTAAAGGTGCTAACAAAGTGAGCAAGCTCCAGTGATCCATCTATGGACTCGTGCAAGCATCTCAGAGTTGGAATATATGATTTGATAAAGTGATCAAAGCATATGGTTTTAAACAGACTTGCGGTGAAGCCTGTATTTACAAGAAAGTGAGCGGGGGCACTACAACATTTCTGATAAGTATATGTGAATGACATATTGTTGATCAGAAATAATGTAGAATTTTCTGGAAAGCATAAAGGAGTGTTTGAGAAGAGTTTTTCAAAGAAAGACCTCGATGAAGCTGCTTACACATTGAGCATCAAGATCTATAGAGATAGATCAAGACACTTGATAAGTGTTTTCAATGAGTACATAACTTGACAAGATTTTGAAGTAGTTCAAAATGGAACAGTTAAAGAAGGAGTTCTTGCCTGTGTTGCAAGGTGTGAAGTTGAGTAAAGACTCAAAACCCGACCACAGCAGAAAATAGAAAGAGGATGAAAAGTCATTCCCTATGCCTCAGTCATAGGTTCTATAAAGTATGCTATGTTGTTTACCAGTCCTATTGTATACCTTAGCATCTTTCTGGCAAGGGAGTACAATAGTGGTCTAGGAGTATATCACTAGATAGCGGTCAAAATTATCCTTAGAGTACTAAGGAAATATTTCTCGATTATGGAGGTGATAAAAGAGTTTGTCGTAAAGAGTTACGTCGATGCAAGCTTTTTACATCGATCTAGATGACTCTAAATCTTGATCTGGATACATATCAAATGTGGGAGCAATTAGCTAGAGTAGCTCCGTGCAGAGTA
Source organism: Triticum dicoccoides (assembly GCF_002162155.2). NCBI lineage: Eukaryota > Viridiplantae > Streptophyta > Magnoliopsida > Poales > Poaceae > Triticum > Triticum dicoccoides. The sequence goes on along the minus strand of NC_041392.1, from coordinate 335,869,625 downwards.
ATGTAGACATAGAAATTTGTGAAATACATACGAATCTGAATGTTGCAGGCCCGTAGGCTAAACTTCTCTCACAAGCAACACATGATCACTCTTTGGGTGTTAATCACATAGCGATGTGAACTAGAATATTGACTCTAGTAAACCCTTTGGGTATTAGTCACATGGAGATGTGAACTAATCACATAAAGATGTGAACTAGATTATTGACTCTAGTGCAAGTGGGAGACTGAAGGAAATATGCCCTAGAGGCAATAATAAAGTTATTATTTATTTCCTTATATCATGATAAATGTTTATTATTCATGCTAGAATTGTATTAACCGGAAACTTAGTACATGTGTGAATACATAGACAAACAGAGTGTCACTAGTATGCCTCTACTTGACTAGCTCATTGAATCAAAGATGGTTAAGTTTCCTAGCCATAGACATGAGTTGTCATTTGATTAACGGGATCACATCATTAGATAATGATGTGATTGACTTGACCCATTTCGTTAGCTTAGCATGATGATCGTTTAGTTTGTTGCTACTGCTTTCTTGATGACTTATACATGTTCCTCTAACTATGAGATTATGCAACTCCCGAATACCGGAGGAACACTTTGTGTGCTACCAAACATCACAACGTAACTAGGTGATTATAAAGGTGCTCTATAGGTGTCTCCGATGGTACTTGTTGAGTTGGGATAGATCGAGATTAGGATTTGTCACTCCGATTATCGGAGAGGTGTGTCTGGGCCCTCTCGGTAATGCACATCACTATAAGCCTTGCAAGCAATGTGATTAATGAATTAGTTGCGGGATGATGCATTACGAAACAAGTAAAGAGACTTGCCGGTAACAAGATTGAACTAGGTATTGAGATACCGATGATCGTATCTCGGGCAAGCAACATACCGATGACAAAGGGAATAACGTATGTTGTTATGCGGTTTGACTGATAAAGATCTTCGTAGAATATGTAGGAACCAATATGAGCATCCAGGTTCCGCTATTGGTTATTGACCGGAGATGAGTCTCGGTCATGTCTACATAGTTCTCGAACCCGTAGGGTCCACACGCTTAACGTTCTATGGCGATTTGTATTATGAGTTATGTGATTTGATGACCGAAGTTTGTTCGGAGTCCCGGATGAGATCGGGGACATGATGAGGAGTCTCAAAATGGCCGAGACGTAAAGTTCGATATATTGGAAGGCTATATTCAGACATCGGAAAGGTTTCGAGTGATTCGGGTATTTTTGGAGTACCGGAGAGTTACGGGAATTCGCCGGGAGAAGTATTGGACCTTATTGGGCCATACGGGAATAGAGGAGGAAGGACAAAGGGAAGGAGGCGCCCCCCCATGGGTTCGAATTGGACTAGGGGAATGGGGGCGGCGCCCCCCTTGCCCTTTCCTACTCCCTCTCTATTTCTTTCTTTCTTCTCTCCTACTCCAGAAAGGAAAAGGGGAATCCTACTAGGACTTGGGAGTCCTAGTAGGACTCCCCACACTTGGCGTGCCCCCTCTAGGGCCGGCCTCCTCCTCCTCCCTCCTTTATATAAAGGTGAAAGGGGGCACCCCATGGACACACAAGTTGATTGGTTGATCTTTTAGCCGTGTGCGGTGCCCCCCTCCACCATAATCCACCTCGGTCATATTGTAGCGGTGCTTAGGCGAAGCATTGCGTCGGTAGCATCATCATCACCGTCATCACGCTGTCGTGCTAACGGAACTCTCCCTCGAAGCTCTGCTGGATTGGAGTTCGTGGGACGTCACTGAGCTGGACGTGTGCTGAACTCGGAGGTGTCGTACGTTCGGTACTTGGATCAGTCGGATCGTGAAGACGTACGACTACATCAACCGCGTTCTCATAACGATTTAGCTTACAGCCTACGAGGGTACGTGGATGGAACTCTCCCCTCTCGTTGCTATGCATCACCATGATCTTGCGTGTGCGTAGGAATTTTTTTCAAATTACTATGTTCCCCAACAATTCCACATATCGAGATAAAACTCGTACTTATTTTGTTTGAAGTCCACTCCATGGAATATCATTATCTTTTCCAGGGGTCGAGTGTCCTCACAGGGTACTACCACCCTTGAAATGCAAAAATTCTTCCATAGACCATATTTCTCATATCCTCGAAAAATGGTTAAAATCCTTCTTCATAGAGTAACAACTCATAAAATTCAACGTCTGAAATCATGACACATGAACTTTATTAATTTGATGAACTTATTACAATCTCTTGCATATCCATTACATGCCTCAACTCAACACATCAGTAATTAGAAATGAATGTTCCCACTACTACTACTATTTAGCATAAGCCTCCTTCTCTTTGGGACAATCTCTGGCAAAGTGCCCTGCTTTGTTACAACGAAAACATATTACTTCTGACCAGTCTCGAGGTTTCCTTGTGAATATATAGCCTCCTTGGGTCCTCGTCTTCCCTTTTGGGCAATTGCTAAAGTAGTGTCTTGAATCTTTGCACCTGAAACGTGTGATATGGCTCAGTTCATTCTTTGTAGAAATTGGGTTGTTCCTGGAATCCAATCTATTTCTCTTCCTGGACTTTTCTGTGCTAATCAGGGCTTCTATTTCCCGTGGGCCATACTCTACTTTCACTATCAGGAATGCTACTGAATCCCCCTTCAGACAATTCTGGGAGATGTGTCCTTCTTCTCCACATGAGTAGCATGAGTTGGTGCAGGGTTTAATTAGGTATTCTTTGGGTGTGTCCTCCACCTCTTCCTTCATCACAGGTTCTTATAAAATTTCCATGAGGGCTCCTTTCATTGCTTCTTTCTTCTGCTGGATGGTTCTTTGAACCACGGGGTAAATGTGACACTGAGCAGGGTAGTGGGTAGTCCCTTCACACATAAACAGGTAATCTGCCTAGTTGGGCATTCTTCAGCTGGGTGACTTTCTTCACAATTAGGGCATTCATCCTTGTGTTCTTTATGGTTGTGTCCTATTTCTCCGCAGAGCTTGCATGCACAAGGTTTCTTCATATCATTTCCATAAGGCTTCAATTTCGGGGACACAAGCCAAGACTTTAGCAGAGTCAACTTAAATTCTTCCCAAGTGGTTACTCTTTGCCATCCATTGATGGTTTGGTACATCCTCCACCAAGTAGCAGCTCCTCTTTCAAAGCGCTAAAGAGCATGCTGGGCCATATCCTTTCTGGCTATAGTGTTATTCTTCATGTGATCTTCCATGTTCTGAATCCATAGGTCCGTCTCCAATTGAGTCATCGGTCCTGAAAATATGAGTTCATCTCCGTTCATCCTCTATTGGTTCCAAGGGTTTTGGGTGAGATAAGAGAGATAGAGAGGGATACACACAATAAAAACAATAGTTTTGAAGAGACAGATTCTATTTTGTGGCTGTCGTAAAAACATCAAACAAATGATAGCTCACAATCATCACATCTAACGTAAGTATATAACAGGGGTTTGGTCTTCTTCTGATCATGCTTGCTGATCTTCTCAAGTTCTTCTGCCAGGTCATTTCTGTTGACGCGAAGTCTCTCGTGATGTCCTTTAATATTCTGGAGTTGCGTTCCAAACTTCTGGGCTTCAACATCCTTGGCATGAACCATGGTCCTATTGTCCTTCAGTTCCTGGCGAATCTCCGGTATCTCAAGGTTTTGCTCCTCCAGCTTGGCTATTTTCAGCTTCTGGGTCCTGAGTTCTTCACAAAATACTTCCTTGTCAAATACAGCTTCTTGAAGGTCCATCTTAAAATTCTTGATGTAATACTCCAGATCCTGGTGATACACCAGCTAAGGTTAAAACTTCATCTTTTGCTGATAGGTGCTCCATTAGCCATTTTGGCATCCAATCCTTCTGAAGACATGCATGCTTAACTAAGCACGGTGACATTAGCATAAGCGGGCGATGATAACATCATGGATAGTCATGTTTATGCCCATGTCATTGCCATGGGCTATCATTCCATAATTGATATCTCTTGCCTTAGGGTTTTCTTGACAAAGCATTGAGTTTTAATGCTCCATGTTCCGATCTTTCTCCAACACACCTTGATCTCGGGTATTGACAGCTTCAATAGTCTGACGAGTTCCATAAGGGTAGCCTTCCTAGGTCATACCAATCTGGGAATTCTTTAGAACCTTCAAATTCTCCTAGTCTTCAGAGTCTTCAGCCGTTGTAGTTTCGACTATTCTAATGCCCAGTAAAATCCTCTTTATTCCGAAGTGGTCTTAGTTGTCCGATATCTTATACTTCTTGGAGTGGTCTCAACAGTCGAATCTTTGTGTGGTCAAAAGGGGGAAGGGGTATAGTCTAACTAAAAGGGAATATTTGATTAAGCTTAGAAAAGAAGAGAGGTAAAAGATCTTTTTGAAAATGAAGTTTTAGAGAAAATCTTCCCTATGGGCTTGCCAGTTTCTAGGGGTCACGTCCTACAGTCAACATGTGCTCTGATACCATCTTGTAGCAACCTGAACCAAATGGATCGAAGTCTATGTGCTTAAGTGTCATCCCTGGATTGGTATGCTGACACACATAGTACTTGAGGATTTATAACAGAGGTAAATCACATGTATAGAGTAACATAAAATACTATTACCTCAATCAATATAGTGGAAGTATCAACAAGGTTGTGGAGTCCCATCAACACCAACGGCAAAGTTGAGTGTAGACATCGTAACCCTAATGTATCACTTACTCGTCGTAAGGATCCTGCAACATGAGACGTTGTAGCCATATAGGTCAGTACATTGAATGTACTGGCAATTTCACACCATAGAGTAATAATGAGAATATCTATCTCTATATGCATATTTGGCTGGTGAAGTTTCTAAGTTTAAATTTTGCATAAAGCTAATTTTTTCCTACAACAAAGGAATATATTTTATTTACTACCAAGTTAAATTACCCATATTGAAAAGGTAACCCCGACTCAATCCCAAAATCACCAAATCATTAATAACCCAACAAGTTCATTAAATAGAGTGATGAGATCAACCAATAAATTCAAATACCAGATACTCAAAATGTCCATAACCAGGGACATGGCTAATCATGATTAGTTTGTACACTCTCAAGAGGTTTGCGCACTTTTCCCCACAAGACTCGATCTCCTCCGTTGAATTCCTCGCACTGCCTGATGTTTGAGAACCGGATGATCGAGACATAGTGTTTCTGAAGAGGTCCCCTTAACCGATAGATGGGCGGGTACACCTACAATTCCCCTACATCTGCTAGCCCATCATGGAAAGGTTTCCCACAACTTACTTAACTATGCCAAAGCACATAATAGCTTATGGCTGCACATAGAAGTTTCTGAGCATGAATAATCTTATGATCCCTTTGAGCCTGGGAGGCATTCCATAGGATGATCACACGGGTACCCCGGGATCTCCTAGGACAACACTGGATTCCCCAGGTTCCCGCAACCAATCCACCCAGATGTGTATGAAAGTAGCCACCTTAAGTTTCCCTTAGTTATTATCTCTCACAACTTGCATGATGCTGAAAAACCAATCCCCGTCTACGAGCATGGCTAAGCAATATGAGGATAACGTATATTCCCGGGGTGATCAAAGGTATTAGGTTCCTACCTCATGAACTACATAGTAAATCCCGATTCCCAATCCTACTCATGCAAGTTTGTAAGGGTGAACTAATGCATAGTAAAAAGTAGGTATACAAAAGTATGATCAAGGTGTGAACTTGCCTTGTACTGTTGATGAAGATTATTCGGACTCATAATTCCTGATAGTTCTACCCGTCACACTCTGATCAATCTATCGTGAGCAAGCAATTATAACCACACATAAGCAATCACTCAAAAGATCCAAAAGAACAAAGTAAACACTACAGAAAACTTCAAAAATCATCAAATAAAGATTCTAGAAAGAAGCATATTTTTAACAGCAGCAAAATTGTGTGACTTTGATCTTAACAGAAAGTGCATGTAAAGAGCTTTCATTTGCAAAAAGAATCAATTTAATCGGAGTTATACAACTCAAGTTATAGCCAAAACAAGTTTGAATTCAAATATGTTTGAAACCAAATTTTAAATCTTTCAAAAATATATTTAAGTTTGGTTACTGGATAGAGGGGATCATAATGAAGAAGTGGGCGTTGGTTTCGTCGAATTTGGACAAACGGTTTAAAAGTTGTACTAGTTTGAAAAAACAGGGACTGATCGGTAAGAAACTTATTTGCAACTAGGTCCCTGGCTACGAGACAAAAAAGCTAACGAACGAACGTTCGCTACAGAAGCATAAGCGACGAATTCGTTTGCTATAGAGGCTAAATTTGTGATTGTTCGCTATTTAGAGAATACCGGTTCGAAAATAAAAAAACAAACCTAATCTAATCCTAATAGTAGAATCAAGATCGGATGGTCGAGGGTGCTCCGGGGTGTACGGCGGCGGTGGAGGTCGCCGGCGACTAAGAAGACGGCGGCGGTGGCTCGGGCTTGATCGGGGTGGCAGCTCCGGTGGTCTGCGGCGACAACGGAGCAGTCGGGGAGGTGCGGCTCGACGCGGCGGTGATGACGGGGGTCGACGGCGATGGGACGGAGCAGAAGCGGCGAGCGGATCTCGACGGCGGCAGTGGTTTCCGGCGAGAGCGGCGGCGGTGGAGCTATGGGTGGAGGAGAGAGGGCCCGGGTCCTCGGATTTTAATTACAGGAGGAGGGCGAGGCGGTGGCGTGGAGGAGGGGCAAGGCGGCGCGGTGTCCGGGCGGACACGTCGGGGCGGTGGCGCGGTCGTGGCGGCGGCGGACTCCCGCTCGGGGGAGGACACGGGCGGCGCGTGCTGGCTGGGCCGCGGCCTGGCTGGCTAGCTGGGCCGGCCTAGTTCGATAGGTTAGTTTTTTTTAACTCACACAACAAAATAAAAAAATTGTGTATAGCATATTATATATCAAAATTTTCAGAAAAAGATTTTCTAAAACATGAACTATTTTTCAAGGGCAAATAAATTCCACAAAAAATTAAATAAAGCGAAGAGTGCTACTGTGGCAATAAAACCCCAAACAAACATTCTAAAAATACTAAAATGATTTCAAATTTATTTTCTCCTAATTTTACATTGAAGGGAATCATTTTACCCTTATTTCCATTTATTTTATTTTTGGAGAAAAATAATTTGAATAAAAACTAAATAACTCCAAATTGAAAGGGGTTTTTCAAAATAACTTCAAAGGGACTTTCAATTTGATTATTTGGAACTTACAACTCTCTTTCTTAGCATTTGAAGAAGTCATTTTATCTTCTCCCATGAAACTCATTGAGTTGCATGAAGTTTTTGAATTTGAAATAGTTCCAAATGGAACTCACATCTTTTCAAACCCTTTACATTTATTTAAATGGAAGAAGTCATATCATCTTCACTCCAGGGTTTTGTGATGAAATGAAGTTTAATTCATGGATATCATAAATGCAAGGTAAAAGTTTTGGGAAAGTCCTTTTATTCCCTCTCATTTAACTTTCAAAAAGTTTCAAATTTCACTCAATTTCACACAAGCAACCACACCACAATCAAAAAATCAATCAAAACTATTTATTTAAGATAACATTCCAAAATTTAGAATTTTGGGATGTTATAGCGGCGCCCCCCTTTCCTTCTCCCTCTCTCTCTCTCTCTCCTTCCCCCTTTCCCCCTCCGATAAAAGGAAGGGGGGCAAATCCTACTAGGAGCCCAAGTGGGACTCCTCCCACTTGGGGCACGCCTAGGGCCGACCTTGATGCGGAGCATCCTACGGACATCACCATGTCAAGAGTCCATTCAGCAAGTGACACGTGCAACATCTACTTCACATTCACAAAGGTGAATCATCTCCTTTACACGTGCTCACTTGACCCCTTCGAGGATGGTATACTATGTGACACTCCACTTGTATGCATGCATAGGTATTGTCGGAATGGTACGGCCAACGAGGAGGAGTGCGAGCGCAAGTGTACAACTACACCATCCGCGAGAGAAGCCAGGAAGAGAAGACGGAAGAAGGAGCTGCAAAGTATACAGCGATCGGACGACCAGAAGCCGTCGGACGTCCGACCCTCTACAGCCGCTGGACGACCGACGAACACCGGATGTCCGACAAGTCCCAGGCACCAGACGTCCGATGCTCACCAGGAATCCGGTGCCACCCATCCCGAAGCAAAACGATGGACGTCTGACGCCCTTCGAATGACCGAACCCCCGCGAGCGACCGGACGTCCGCCCCTGCCTGTGCGCAGCCGGTCCTTTGGCCTTGTATCTCTCTCCCACTTACCCCTTCGTGGCTTAGACTACAAGTAGACCTTCCCCTCATCCTTTCTAGGGTTAGCAAAGTAGTAGCTCATTTAGAGATAGAGCTTTACTCATCCATTATGGATCTACTCCACGAGAGAGACCGCGGCCCCTCTTCAGAGAAATCCACCTTCGATTCAAGACCCCCGTGTGGGAAGATCCTTCTAGGATTCAAGCCCCCATCTCCTTTGGATTTGGGATGAACTCTACCATCAAGACCTCCTCATGGAGATGAACCTTACCTTGTATCTTTCCCTTTGTTGTTTATGTAACTTGTGGATCTTGTGTGCTTGATTGTCTAGTGGATGTGTGATTGGACTTGTTCTTGAGTGTTTCCCCTTGTGTTTTCTCTCCGTTCTTCCCCGTGTTCTTCGAGGGATCCCGCTCCTTTCGTGAAAGATTGTCAGGACCCCGATCCCAAGTCACATCGATCTAGCCAGTAACACCTCATATCACTTTGTGGCCTCACGCACGGTATTCCCACGGGTGTCGCCTTACCATGGGCCGGGACCGTTTGCGCCTTTTGGCTCGCGTATATGATAGTGTCGCTAGCATCCATATGACAGAGAACCCGGGCCGACATGGCTAGTCGTTAACCCAAAGCGGCACCAACCTATGGGGACAGGCATACATGAATCACATCGAGCATGTCGGTCAGCAGCGTGTGAATCCGGGCTGTAGCACTGGGCTAACAGGACTCCGAATGTCACCGCGTGACATTTCCCCGAAGGGACAGACACAGGAACGAAGTGAAACACATGCCGGCCAGTCAAGTGTCCTGAGCAGTAGTGCTGGGCTAGCAGGACTCCAGTGAACCGGGCTGTAGCGGACTACTATGGCTCATGGAAGCACAAGACTACATTTCCCCATAAGAGAGGCTACCAAGGATAAACAACTAGGTTACCAAGCATTTCAATCATACACACTATATGCTCGATATGTGTAAATACAACATGGCATCACAACATAACTCTACGACTCAAGCATTTATTCATTAGGCTCCGAGGAGCGAGATATTACAAACATGGGAATCATGACCCAACAATCATAGCATACAAATCAAAGCACATGCGGAAGCTTAACATGTCTGAGTATAGACATCTACAAATGAAAGAGGCTAAGAAGCCTGACTATCTACCAGATCCTGCCGAGGGTACAAGATCGTAGCTGAGGTATCAAGCTAAATGTCGAAGTCCACACGGAACTACTAGCGAGACTGACGTCTCTCTGCAAAACATAAAATAGGCAAACGTGGGTACAAAGGTACTCAGCAAGACTTACATCAGAACTAGCTACATATGCATCGGTATGAACAAGGGGGGGTGGTGGAGTTTGACTGCAGCAAGCCAGCTTTGACTCAGTGGCTAACCTGAACTACGACTGCAAGCAACTCTTTTGAGGTGGCACACACGAGTCCACATATTCACCATTCAATACACCACTATGGATCCGCTCCCGTCTCCCTACGAGAACGCCATCCATAGGACTCACGCTTATCTTGCGAGTTTTAGAGTATCCACTTTCACTTGTCTATGAACTGTTATAGGCAACCCAGAAGTCCTTTACCGCGGACACGGCTATTCGAATAGATCATTTATAACCCTACAGGGGTGTACTTCTTCACACACGCTCTCGCCACTTACCACCATGTACACGTCGTGTATCTCGGCAACCTTCAAGAAGAAGCCTGGCGAGGGAGTCGGCCACGACCTGACTAACCACACAAGTCTCTAGTCCAGGTTTATCGCCTATTCGGGTTCCATCCGCGAGGAGATCCGGCCGGAGTTTCGCTCACAGCCCCAAACGATGTGTGTAGGGTTCCCGAGACACCAAACGGGCGCCCGGTACACCGTGCCACGGTGTATCTACCGCATCATAGCCCACCCCTAGGGTCAGTGCTATGCATGGCCGCCAACACATATCCTACAAACACCAGAAACTAGTTGCAACTCCTAGACAGAGGACAAGGGCAGTTAATAAGTCGAGAGGGTCCATTGGTTTTGGGCCCAATGCGTGGTAGTAGCTGGTCAGGGATCACAAACACAGAACTCAGTTCCTATGAACAATTTCAATGAGACAACCCACCATGTACTCGTACATGGCCTCTCACCGCTACCTTTACCAAATCATGTTCACACACTTAGCTCACACACAGTAGGACATGTTCATCACTGTTCCAATTCATCCCCGATGAATCAGACCTGACTCAACTCTAAGCGGTAGCAGGCATGACAAATAAGCATGAATGAGTAGGCACATCAGGGCTCAAACAACTCCTACTCATGCCAGTGGGTTTCATCTATTTACTGTGGCAATGACAGGTCATGCAGAGGAAAGGGGTTCAACTACCGCAACATGTAACAGTTGAATCGTTGTTGTCCTAATGCAGTAAAAGAGAGCATGAGCAAGAGAGTGGGATTGTATCGGGATGAACACGGGGGTTTTGCTTGCCTGGCACTTCTGAAGATATCATTGGGTCTTCATCAGTGTCAACGATCACAGCGTCGGTACAACGTCTACCGAGAGGGGACAACCACCGGCAACAGAGAAGGAACACAATCAATGCAATGCACAGCATGATGCATGATAATGACATGGCAATATGTTGTTGATTGAGCTAATGCAACTAGCAACACAATTAAATGAAGTTGGTTTGAATACAAGATTCAAATTCAAACTCCATATATGATTAGTTAAATGCCATTTATTTGTTTTGTCCAAAACAGAGGACAAACATTGTTCAAACATGCATGAAAATGGTACAGATGGATTCCTTGAATTTTTCTGATAATTTTTCATATATAATTTATTTCATTTGGAGTTACGGTTGACTTACTATGAATTTTTGAAGTTTAGGCAATTTTCTGGAATTTTCTGAATTATTTTTAATCTAGAAATGACTTATTGCGTCAGCACTGCGTCATGCCTATGTCAGCAAGTCAACAGCAGCGGTCTAGGTCAAACCTGACCAGTGGAGTCCACTAGTCAGTGACACAATGTTGTTCAGTGTCAATGACAGGTGGGTCCTGGTCAACGGTGACGTGGCCAGGTCAAACTGACCTGTGGGCCCGTGGGGCGGTGTTTAGTGCTAATCACGCGGCCACGTCGGCTCGCCGGAGTCCCACCGGCAGCGACCAAATCTACGGCGGAAGCTCGCCGGGGCTGCGCTATAGGCGGCGTATGGACGCGCGAAGGCCACCAGAAGGTAGCATGAGCACGTCCACATCTAGCTAGCCGCACAGGAGGCCGCGTGGTCGCCGGAATCGACGACGGCGAGCGCATCCGCGGTGGCCGGAGTTCGGACGTGGAAGGGGTCGACGCTACGGTGCACTAGAGGGGAAACCGAAGGGTTCTGCGGGCTCCTGGGAGTGCAGCGAACACGGTGACGCGCTCAGGCGCAAGTTGGGGTGGCCCTGGCCACGGCGGTGAGGAACTACGGCGGCGATGAGATCTCGGGTCCGGTGGTTAGTGCGGCTACGGCACGCAAACGAGGAAGAGAGGAGAGGGGAAACGACTAGGTGCTCACGGCAAGGCCGTCGGGGTACTCAGCAGGCTCGGGGGAGGTCCGGTGCAGGCGGCACGGCGGTGACGATCTCGGGGGACCGAGGTTGAAGAATACGGCGTGGTCGGCGTTTAAGGGCGTTCGGGCTTGCGCTTGTTGAGGGGGAAGCTTCACGGCGTTGAGGCGGACAATGGGGATAGCACGGAGAGGCGTGGGGACGGCTGTGGCCGCGGTGGTCGGTGATGGTGGCGAGGGTGGCGTTCGGCCGTGAGATGGAGAGAGAGCAGAGGAGGGGGAATGAGCTCGAGAAGGACTGAGAGGTGCAGGGGGGCGCGTGGCGCTCGGAAGAGATCCAGGGCGATGGGGACGCAGGCAGGCAGGGTGGAGGTGGCCGGGGCGCGTGCCGGCGCGCGGCGGCCACGCGCTCTGCCTACTGGCCTGGGGAGGAAGACGACAGGAAGGAGGAGGTGAGCTGGGCCGAAACTGCTGGGCCACCAGGTAAGTGGGCCTCAGGTAAGTCCCTGCTTCCTTTTTTTATTTGTTTCTGTTTTCTATTTTTCTGACATTTGTTTCTGATTTAGTAAAATACTAAATCAATTTTAAACTTCATGAAAATAATTGTGTCAACTAAGTGGACTTATACAATGCCACACAAGAATTTTCAGAATTATTGAACATATATTTATACATATAATAAATATAAATCCAATTAAAATAGTTATTGAATTAATTCCAAATGCCCAAAATAAATATTTCTGAGACTCAGTTTTACCTCTTGACAATATTTTTATAGCTTGACAGGAACATTTTCTTGGGTTTATTTGAAACAATTTTTAGTGTTGATCATTTTTATGAAAGACTTCTGATGCTTTCCACTTTCCCCAATTCAACTTTCATAAATATATACATGATGCATGAGTGCTTGTGCAACTAGTTACAACCAATTCTAGGGCTGTGACAACTCACCCCCACTTAAACAAGAATCTAGTCCCGAGATTCAAGCGTAGGGTAAGATGGAGGGGGACGCAAACTTAACCCAATCTTCACGATCCAAGTTGCACTTCATAAGAACATTGATTCGATCACCATCTTTGTCTCGATGTCTTGCTCTGAGAACTCCAACCAACATGACAACGAGAGGGAAGGGAAAACTCTAGAAGGATCGATCTTCTCGAAGATCAAACAACTCGGGATCAATTCATGGAGTGAGACATAGGAACATCTCTCCAATTGAGACACAAAGTTCACATCAGGGTGATGGAAATCATACGATGAGGATTCAAGTTGGTAGGTAGTAATTTCACACTTGAGTAAGGTGGTGCAAGGTTTCAAAGTTGCGAGGAGATAATTGTCATGAACCCATAACAGGGCACCTTGGAGAATGTGACTCATTGAACTGTTCCCTTAAGTGTAAAAAAGAATTACTTTTGATCCATAAATCATTGAAACTCTTCATACCAGCTTAAGGCAATTTACAATTGATCATTTGAGATAGCTCGAAGAGACGACATACTCGAACTAGGATGGATGATGTGGACTACCTTGTTGAAGACAACGCAAGGGATGATTTTGCTTCTGCGTGCTCTCAAGAACTTGAGCATTTCCATATTCATCAAGGTTCTACCAACATCCGTGTCAAGGATCCTGGCAACATGACACACTACCATGATGACTAGTGATGGATGATGCGGATACAAAGGAAGATAACACCTTCTCAGATCTTCCCTTAGCGAGGCTAAGGGAACAGAATCTGGACGATCGACCGAGAGACATTTAGCACTCCACTTCTAATGTTCTCCTTGATGTGCTAGCGTAATCCATTCATAGATATGGTTTGATATCTAGAACATCAAGTAAAAGGTCGGACTTTGGAAGCTCAAGAATCCATAAGGAATAACTACGGAGGCAGATCCTGCGAGATCCTTATGGGGAGGTGACCAACTTCTTCAACCAGGATACTACAATAATAGGCCTTCCGGCTAGGTGTGTTGGCCACGACATCCACGTTACCGGTTACAGAGAGACCAACAATATAGTTCTTTGGAGTACATTCCAACCATCATATCTGCCTGAGATTCAGATCTGGTTGGTGTTAGGATATTCCAGACCCATCCAGTCTAGAGGGAAAATGAGAGTTCGCAACACAATTTGATGAGATGACATTGCAAGATTCTTGGGGAATGAACTGCGATAGCAAGCTCCAAAACATGAGCCGGTTCTGCTACAAACTTGTGAACACGCTATCCAAGACGAGCATGACCACGTAGTAGTCTTACAGTAAAACACTATCGAGTTCAGGTGGGGAACCATCATAAAGGATTTTGAAATCTTACGTAAGTCCATGGATTAGATCCCAAGCATAGACTTCTTTGCCTTGAACAAGTCAATCAGTGGCTTGGTGTGCTAGGGAATACATATGGAGTGGAGGTAATTAATCTACCAAACCATAGAATACATTCACACATGCATAACTGACTTGGGATGGTACCAGGGGAAATAAAAACAATCTTTCTTGAACTCACGGCGGCAACTTGCACCAAATGCACATGAATTCGAGGAAGTCACTTCTTCCATCCAAGCATAAGCTTCATGAATGGAACACGAAGGCGTTGCTTACAAAGTTTTCAACACTAGGTTGATGTTCAACATGAATCATGGGGGAGACAAAATGCTGCTGATGGGCTCAACAACAACTCATCAGAATTTCCATATCACTGGACTTCCACCATCATGTGAACACGATGATAGTATTGGTCAGACCAAAAGATGTAATGGTGTATGCTCGAGGGATCAACCACGGGTAAGACAACATTACGAACATCGTTGGTTCTGATTTGACTTGACGATAGCCCATACTCAAATCAGGGTTTGGACAAGACAATAGGTTCAATAACTGATCACGGGGATCAGTCGATGAAGATATCATCTATCTTCAACACACACACACACACACACACCAGGATATCCCTTAACATGAACTAAGTCAGACAAGCTTCCATCTTCCAACTCTCCAAGTTGTTGTTTAGCTCAACCAACTAGCTCAGGGATATCCAACACAGATTCTTGGAGAAGGGGTGGTTTACAAGAACCAACTTGATCACGAACTCAACATAGCGGTCAGGTGACAACCTGGTAACACTTCCAAGAAGATATCCGGAAAATCATGAACCACCGATATGTTACTAAGCTAGAGAACAATCTTGCTTTTCAGAGCAAGACAATATGATCAGATAAGCGAGGAATGGAATAATCCTCACTCATTGATCAAGGAGTGCAGCAGAAATAAGGACTAGGTAGCACCATCAGTCCTAGGATGGTGATTCAATAACCAACACGCTAAGAATGAGAATATTGTCCATTTACTACAAAGCAATGAGTTGCTCGGAGTATTGATTTCACACATCACAATTCACTTGTCTGCATTCCGGTTACAACAACATGGAACCGAGGAATGAATAATGATGGCGAGAAGTATCACTGTATCAAACTTCATAAGAGATGGTGCAATTCCTATGACATTCTTGGCATGAATAGGGTAGAACTCCAAGTTAGAACAGAGCAAAAGCTGGATTGGCATTTTGATCTGCGGGATACAACTACTTTGACCCAATCCTAGATATGGATGAGGTACTGGAGTTTGTTTATCCTAGTCATTCTGGAATAGAATGGCTTGACGGACCACAAGAATAATAGGCATCGATGAACACAAATGCACACATACTCTTGGCTATCAACTGATAGAAGATGGTCGGAATACAATTGAAGAGGAACAACTTGAGGAACATATAATTTCCTGAGTTGTGGATGCATAGATTAGTATGTCGAGCAAAGCTCAACATTTCTTCCGGACAACCCATGCAGAAAGGTAGGACTGGCAGATTCACAATGCAGAATGGAGAACTTATCAAGAGCACTCTGGTTGTGATCTTTTGATGCAACAAACTTCTTCCATAAGTGGTTCATAGTATTTGGAAGAAGGAAATACCACGGACCTCGAGGACTATCGCAAAGGTTACTAATATCCTAAAGGAACTAGCAACACTATCAACATGAGGTAAGTAGGGTGAATTTCGGGTTCAAGAACCCAGGAATAGAATACCTACTACTAAATGGCATCACGGGATGCTTTCGAGAATGGTGGCCAGAATCATCACACCGGAACACAAAACATGGCTAGATTACTAGGTGACTCCCTAAAACACCTAGGGTCATAATAATAGCTCCAACATATATGTCGAGGTAGTAGAGTACCTCAACTGACCGGTAGTGTGATTAATCTGGCCAAATGGACATCAGGAACAGGAGGAAGGGGTTTGCAAATGCATCAGGCTACTTAGAAACCTGGGATGACTCGGACGGCATAACGGTTTTAAATGCTCAAAAAGATTTGAGACATCATGCAAAATGGTGGCATAACCACTCAACAACACAATATCAAGGTTCCGAGATCAACTGTCAACACACAGAAGATAGTAGGAACTGAACTGGGCTTGAACTCAACAATCCTAGGCAACTACGGTTTAGTAACACTCATCCTGAGAGATAGAAGAGAAGCCTAGTTCTTAACCCCCGTAGAAGAGAAGAGGGTGACTCAAATCAGAAGGCATAAGGTAAAGGAGTAAAAAGAGCCTTACGTTCCCTTCCACAATCAATTCCCTTATATAACTAAAGCAGTTCCAGACTCAACTTCGACCAGTTTGGCTTGGTAATCCTACAGGCAGTCAGGCTCTGATACCAAAGCTTTCAGGACCCCGATTCCAAGTCACATCGATCTAGCCGGTAACACCTCATATCACTTTGTGGCCTCACGCACGGTATTCCCATGAGTGTAGCCTTACCATGGCCCGGGACCGTTTGTGCCTTTTGGCTCATGTATATGATAGTGTCGCTAGAATCCATATGATAGAGAACCCGGGCCGACATGGCTAGTCGTTAACCCAAAGCAGCACCAACCTATGGGGACAGGCATACATGAATCACATCGAGCATGTCGGTCAGCAGCGTGTGAATCCGGGTTGTAGCACTGGGCTAACAGGACTCCGAATGTCACCGTGTGACATTTCCCCGAAGGGACAGACACAGGAACGAAGTGAAACACATGCCGGCCAGTCAAGTGTCCTGAGCAGTAGTGCTGGGCTAGCAGGACTCCGGTGAACTGGGCTGTAGCGGACTACTATGGCTCATGGAAGCACAAGACTACATTTCCCCATAAGAGAGGCTACCAAGGATAAACAACTAGGTTATGGGATCCCACACATACCAAGCATTTCAATCATACACACAATATGCTCGATATGTGTAAATACAACATGGCATCACAACATAACTCTACGACTCAAGCATTTATTCATTAGGCTCCGAGGAGCGAGATATTACAAACATGGGTCTCATGACCCAACAATCATAGCATACAAATCAAAGCACATGCGGAAGCTTAACATGTCTGAGTACAGACATCTACAAATGAAAGAGGCTAAGAAGCCTGACTATCTACCAGATCCTGCCGAGGGCACAAGATCGTAGCTGAGGTATCAAGCTAAACGTCGAAGTCCACACGGAACTACTAGCGAGACTGACGTCTCTCTGCAAAACATAAAATAGGCAAACATGAGTACAAAGGTACTCAACAAGACTTACATCAGAACTAGCTACATATGCATCGGTATCAACAAGGGGGGGTGGTGGAGTTTGACTGCAGCAAGCCAGCTTTGACTCAGTGGCTAACCTGAACTACGACTGTAAGCAACTCTTTTGAGGTGGCGCACACGAGTCCACATATTCACCATTCAATACACCACTATGGATCCGCTCCCGTCTCCCTACGAGAACGCCATCCATAGCACTCACGCTTATCTTGCGAGTTTTAGAGTATCCACTTTCACTTGTCTATGAACTGTTATAGGCAACCCAGAAGTCCTTTACCGCGGACACAGCTATTCGAATAGATCATTTATAACCCCGCAGGGGTGTACTTCTTCACACATGCTCTCGCCACTTACCACCATGTACACATCGTGTATCTTGGCAACCTTCAAGCGGAAGCCTGGCGAGGGAGTCGGCCACGACCTGACTAACCACACAAGTCTCTATTCCAAGTTTATCGCCTATTCAGGTTCCATCCGCGAGGAGATCCGGATGGACTTTCGCTCACAGCCCCAAACGATGTGTGCAGGGTTCCCGAGACACCAAACGGGCGCCCGGTACACCGTGCCACGGTGTATCTACCGCATCATAGCCCACCCCTAGGGTCAGCGCTGTGCACGGCCGCCAACCCATATCCTACAAACACCAGAAACTAGTTGCAACTCCTGGACAGAGGACAAGGGCAGTTAATAAGTCAAGAGGGTCCATTAGTTTCGGGCCCAATGCGTGGTAGTAGCTGGTCATGGATCACAAACACAGAACTCAGTTCCTATGAACGGTTTCAATGAGACAACCCACCATGTACTCCTACATGGCCTCTCACCTCTACCTTTACCAAATCGTGTTCACACACTTAGCTCACACACAGTAGGACATGTTCATCACTGTTCCAATTCATCCCCGATGAATCAGACCTGACTCAACTCTAAGCGGTAGCAAGCATGACAAATAAGCATGAATGAGTAGGCACATCAGGGCTCAAACAAGTCCTACTCATGCTAGTGGGTTTCATCTATTTACTGTGGCAATGACAGGTCATGCAGTGGAAAGGGGTTCAACTACCGCAACATGTAACAGTTGAATCGTTGTTGTCCTAATGCAGTAAAAGAGAGCAGGAGCGAGAGAGTGGGATTGTATCGGGATGAACAAGGGGGTTTTGCTTGCCTGGCACTTCTGAAGATATCATTGGGTCTTTGTTGGTGTCAAAACCGGCGGATCTCGGGTAGGGGGTCCCGAACTGTGCATCTAGGCCGGATGGTAACAGGAGGCAAGGGACACGAAGTTTTACTCAGGTTCGGGCCCTCTCGATGGAGGTAAAACCCTACGTCCTGCTTGATTAATATTGGTGTATGGGTAGTACAAGAGTAGATCTACCACGAGATCGGAGAGGCTAAACCCTAGAAGCTAGCCTATGGTATGATTGTTGATGTGTATGTTGTCCTACGGACTAAAACCCTCCGGTTTATATAGACACCGGAGAGGGTTAGGGTTACACAAAGTCGGTTACAATGGTAGGAGATCTGCATATCCGTATCGCCAAGCTTGCCTTCCACGCCAAGAAAAGTCCCTTCCGGACACGGGATGAAGTCTTCAATCTTGTATCTTCATAGTCCAGGAGTCCTGCTGGAGGTACAGTCCGGCCATCTGGACACCCCCTAATCCAGGACTCCCTCAGTAGCCCCTGAACCAAGCTTCAATGGCGACGAGTCCGGCACGCAGATTGTCTTCGACATTGCAAGGCGGGTTCCTCCTCCAAGTACTTCATAGAAGATTTTGAACACAAAGATAGTGTCCGGCTCTGCAAAATAAGTTTCCACATATTGCCATAGAGAGAATAACATTTACACAAATCTAATCTGCTGACGTGTTCCGTAGTGTGACACACCACGGCCAAGCCTTTATCCAAGTCGTTTCATTATCCCACCTCAGCGCGTCATGCGAGGCGCTTTCCTTGGCACGTCTTGTTAAAGCAGAGATCGTGTCCCCTTATTCTGGGATTCTCATCAATACACGCGTCCGTAACCCAACCGCTTCTAGGACTCCTAGATTATAGGCAAGTCCAAACGGACACGGAGAGTACGCTTGATATTCACCCTCTTTATAAAGGGACAAGGCTTTTATTTTTCCCTCTCGTGCTCAATCGAATCCTTCCCCCACCTCAAGCTCAAGCGCCCAAAGTTCAGGTCAGGTGCTCCGAACCTTCAGTCATGTCCGGATCTAGCCTTCAAGGCCGATGGGTGCCTTCCTCCGTCATGGAAGAAGACATCAAAAGGTTGAGGGAGGCCAGATATCTGACCGCCGAGATTTTGCATTGGCTGCCTCCCCGAGGGCAGGCCGTCCCCC
>NC_041392.1:335845438-335849749 GCF_002162155.2 Triticum dicoccoides | reverse complement strand
CGAGAACGTCGTGTTCGTCTCCCACTTCCTTCGAGGTCTAGGCCTTGCTCTGGATCCTTTCGTCAGGGGTTTGATGTTTTACTACGGGCTAGACTTTCATGATCTAGCTCCGGACTCCTTTCTTCATATCACGACATTTATCGTCGTGTGCGAGGCCTTCCTCTGGGTTACCCCTCACTTTGGCCTATGGCTCAAGACCTTCGAAGTGAAGCCGAAGATGATCGAGGGGCAACATGCAGCGTGTGGAGGTGCCTCAATATGCAAGATGACGGGAGCTCCGTGGCCCAAAGGTTCCATCCCAAAGGTGTCGGAATTGTGGCAACAAGAGTGGTTCTACATCACGGCTCCTAGAAGTGCCAAGTGGGAGCCCCCCCTGTTTTTCGCTCGGGCCCTCCACCACAGCTGATGTCATGGATCAGCAGAGGTCTGAGCTGGGGTCCAGCCAAGGACGTGCCTATACTGCAAAGCCGCATTCAAGATCTCTTCAATGGAGATTTCAGTTTGGTTGCGGTAATACAGGTTATGATGGTTCGTCAAGTCCAGCCTTGCAAACGCCGGCCTCTTTGCCTATGGGAGTTCAATCCCGAGGGACCGCGTGCCATTCAAAATTTTCTCAGCCTGACGCACGAGGATATGTACAAGTCATTCTTCGGACCTCAGGTGGAGTGTCCGGAAATCACCAAGGACATGGGCCTGAGTAGTAACCGCGCCGCCGAACAGGTAAGGCATCTTCCGGCCGAACATACCATCTCTCCTTTGTTACGAAGTTATTTCTGAGAGTATGCTTTGTGACTAGGACTAGCTAACAAAGGCGAAGTTGATTCGGTGTTCGGCCCCCCTCCCTGAGGGTTTGGAAAATCCAGTATTGGAAAAGATGCTCCAGACCGCACCTTGCCCGGAGCCCTTGAAAGAAGATACTATGGAGGATAATGCAGGCGGACGCAGGCCCCCAACGCTGCCCATTCTGGCCGAGGGAGTGAGCGTCTCCATGAAGGAAGACGACCAGAAGAGGAAAAGGACTGCGCCCGGGGATTCGGAAGCCAAAGCTTCCAAACGGGAGAAGAAGTCTCCCACAGAGGGTCCTACCTTGGGGGGCTCTGTTGCCGCACAAAGTCCGCGGGGGAATCAATTCTCCTGCGAGTCGTAAGTGACCCGAAATACTTTAGTAGTACAGATATGCCATCTTTTTCTTCTGAGAAAATAACCACCGCATATATGTTTGCAGTTCGGGCCTTAGCCCCTCTCAAATGAGCTCGTCTTCGGGGGATCTTCTTCCAGAGATGATGGAGAGTGAAACGCCTCCTCCGGACTCCTCCGCTCCAGAAGCGGGCGACCCCAAAGTGTCGTCGCGGAGGGCCTCTCCGAGTCCGGTGAGACCGGAAGATAATCCCATTGACCGCCGAAGCTCCCAGTGTCCGGCTCCCGAAGAGAGCAGACAAAAGAGTCCGGCACCATATAGTGTGCGATCGGATGTTCTGAGGGAGTTGGTGGGGCGAGCGGCCATCTCAGATGAACACCATGTGCTGATGAATACGGTGATGGAGAGAATATCATCCGCCGAAAGCGGATTGCATGAGGCTTTTATGAGTCTACTGACAGGCTTTGAGGTACGTAAAAGAATGTATGATAGTCCTGCACATACTAGGTGTGCCCTGTGTAGATGGTAGCCCCTAAGACTCTGGTTGTCGTCGGAAACGTTGGCGAACAGAGGATCATATTCCCAGGTAATAACCGTACTGCCTCTATGTGCAGGTGATGGAAGCTCCGGTGGCTAGCCGGACTAGCGAATTTGCCCATTTAGAACGGTAGTTGGATGCGGCAGACGCCGACATCAAGCTTGTTAACAAAAGGCTTGAGGAGGCACAGGGTAAGTGTCATTATATAGTAAAGGCCACATAGGAAGAGCAGCATGATGCTAGTATCTTTAATATGTTGTGACTGCAGATGGAGCTGCCACTGTTGAAGCCTTGCGGGCAGGACTTGCCCGAGCCAAGGAACAAGCGAGGTTGGGTAATGCGGCTGCTTTGAAGGCGGCCGAAGAATTGCAAGCCGAGAAGGCCGCGCATGGCGAGAGCCGAGACAAGATGGCCAAGATGGCCATAGAATTAAAAGCCGCTGCCGACCGTTGCCGGGTTCTTGAAAAGGAAAACCAAGCGAAGGCATCGGACCTTGAGAGGGCTGCTGCGACGAAAAAGGACCTCCGCTCTGCTATGAGGGCAAAGAAAGAGGAGCTGCGGGAAGCCAGGGATATTGTAGCTGGGAAATCCTTTATGTTGCGGAGGAAGTTTGGAGATCCACGGTATGCCCCTCTGGATCGGCTGTGGAGTTTGGAGGATGTATATATGGATTTGGCGGCGATCGCTGCCGATGCGGCCAAGTATTTCCAGGGTCAGACGGACCATGAAGTAGACCAACTATTTTGGAGATAAGTCCATTCTCCCGAGCGTCCGCTTTCATTGACTGACCAATTAGCCGAATGGGCCGAGCTAAATAGGTTGTCCGGACTTTCCATGAGGTCTGTTGTGGACCAGCTATGGCCGGAAAGGTCAAAACCGAACAGCTATTTCAGCTTGGTGCAGCAGTTCCTTGACTTGCTGCCGTGCATTAATGCGATGAAGAGGTCGGCGTGCATAGAAGGCGCACGGATGGCCTTTGCCCGTGTTAAAGCATACTGGGCGGAGATGGATGCTACCACTGTTGCAGCGCAGGATTCGGCCATAGGTCGAAGGGCTGCTGAGCACTACTTTGAAGAAGTTCTTGAGGGTGCTCGTTTGATAGAGACCCAGTGCTCAAAAAATATTATGCTTGAGT
This sequence comes from Triticum dicoccoides, assembly GCF_002162155.2. Lineage (NCBI taxonomy): Eukaryota > Viridiplantae > Streptophyta > Magnoliopsida > Poales > Poaceae > Triticum > Triticum dicoccoides. Next base: position 335,846,938 of record NC_041392.1, on the reverse strand, counting down.
GATATGTAATCTTATTGTAAGAGAAATGCTTTTATAAATTTTTATAAGGCTATTTTTATACTTTTGTCTGAAAGTAATATGATGCCTCCTGGGCGGCCGTTTATGTATACACGTGTATAACCTGAAAGATTGCAGCCGTCGGCTTCAACCCTCACGCATATAATGCGGAGGTGCTCGCAAAAACATGCATTCACACTTAACCCAACGTCTTGGTCCTATTAAGGAGGTGATAGCGGAGCGAGCGAGGCAACCGGACTATAATGCTTTAGCACTTTCACTTAGCCATAGGAGTTTGACAGTGGGGCTACTAGATAGCCCCTGGTGGCTCCGCACTCTCCCGGTCTCGGGGTGCGTACATGCCTGGCCGAAAGACGGTCCTTCGTTAAGGCGGAGGAATTCTAACATTCCCACAGGTCATCGAGTGGTTGACCAGTCTCACGCTATATCATGACAGTCAGTTTTCGGCTTTCTCTACTGAGGTGCTCGTCCGGATGAACCAGGGCACAATCGTAGTAGTTCTCCTGGTGCTACCTTAGCCGGTAAAGCGGAACGTAAGGCACCAAAACACAGGAGCCAGGAAAACCCAACATTTGACCAAAGAAAATGATTCGGAGATGATGCATATAGGGCCAAACTCGCGCCGCCGAACACTCCCTAAGGTGGGTATGTATCAACAAGAGACAGTAAAAAAGGTTTACGCAGGGTTTTAATCTAAAAAGAATCCTTGGAGCGGGTCCCTGCTGCATGTCTGCGCCTGTGTCTCCGTTGTTGTCACATCCCTAGCTTTACCCTGGCCTTGGACTAGCTTGGTTGCTGCATCATGTTTAAATTCAAATGAAATTTGAATTGAGGAATTTTCAAAGCCTCAGAATCCTTTAAAAAAATGATCAAGATAAAAATTGCTTCAAATAAGTCCAAGAAAATGTTCTTGTTATCCTCTGGAAATATTGGCAAGAGGTAAAATCCAAACCAATATTTTCGGTATCTCAGAAACATTTATTTTGGGTATTTGAATTAAATCAATAGCTATTTGAATTGGACTTATATCTACTGTTAAATAAATATAGGTCCAATAATTCTGAAATATTTTTGTGGAGCATTGTTTTAATTCTTTTAGCTCCTAAAAATATTGTCAGAAGTAAAATAAATTGAATTGGTTTCAAAACCAAATTCAAAACAAACCTGCAAAATAGAAAACAGAATTAAAACAAAAGAGAGAGAGAGAGAGAGAGAGAAGGACTTACCTGGCCTCACCCGTGCAGCCCACTAGAACCGGCCCAGCCAGCCCAGCCCGCCACCGCTACTCCCCCCCCCCCTGTCGTCTTCCTCTTGCCAGTGGGAGCAGCTGCGTGCTCGCACGCGCGCGGCCGAGGAGGCCACCTCCTCCCTGCCTGGCTGCCTCCTCCTTCCCTGGTCCCTCCTACGACGCCACGCAGCCCCGACCCCCTCTCACTTCTCCCTCGCTCTCTGGACCTCCCTCCCCCTCGCTCCTCTGTTTCC
>NC_041392.1:335804805-335845325 GCF_002162155.2 Triticum dicoccoides | reverse complement strand
TCCCTCCCGCGACGCCACGCAGCCCCGACCCCCTCTCACTTCTCCCTCGCTCTCTGGACCTCCCTCCCCCTCGCTCCTCTGTTTCCCCTCCCGCGACCGAACGGAGCCGCCGCCACCGACGAGAGCCACCGTGGCTACCGGCCACCCCACGGCTCACCGACGCCCCAGGAAGCTCCGCCAGTCCTCCCTCTACCTCCTCAACGAGCCACGAGGCCCCGGACGTGCCACAACACCGCCCTCGATGCCTTCTTCAACCTCGGGACCGCCGGCCATCTTCGTCAAATTCGCCGGCTCCGGACCATCCCCGACCTCGCCGAGCGTCCCCTCGTCATCGCCGTGAGTCACTGACCCTCTCCCCTAACTCAGCATGCTCCCCTCCGTGCCGTAGCGCCGTTCCCCACGAGCACCGAAGCCACCGTCCGCCATTGCTGCTGCACGCATAGCCTCCGTGCTCCCCTGGCCTCACTGAGCTGCTCTTAGTGCTCCCCATGTCTAGTAGGTGCTGCCCAGCCTCTCCATTCGCTCACTGACGCACCGTAGCGACGCGCCCGAGCACCACCGAACACCATCGCCGCCAAAGCTCGTCGCCGGCATGAGTTCCGGCGACCCCACGACCTCCCACTCGGTCCTCTGGATGCGCGGGAGCAAGGGCCATCCCCTGGTGCCCTCAGCGCGCCAAACTGACGCCTCTAGCGCAAGTCCGGCGTGCGCCGCCGTGTTCTGTGGTCGCCGTCAGCTGGTCTCCGGCGTGCTGACGTGGCGTCGTCGTTAGGGGCTAATGACCCTGCTAACTAACCCTGTGACACTGACAGCAGGGCCCCACCTGCTAATTAATCCTAGATTAGTTTCTGTTTAGTTTTTAACTAATCCTAGTGGCCCCACGCGTCAGCTTTGACTAAGCTGACGTGGCTATTGACTGGGCCCACATGTCAGCGACACTAATCAGCCCCAGTCACTGACCAGTGGACCCCACTGGTCAGGTTTGACCTGAACCTGCCCCGTTGACCTGCTGACATCACTGTGACGTGGGGCTGACGCAATAAGTATTTTCTGGATTTAAAAATAATCAGGAAATTCCAGAAAATTGTATAAACTTCTAAAATTCATAGAAAATCAACCGTAACTCCAAATTAAATAAATTATATATGAAAAATTATCAGAAAAATTCAAGGAATCCATCTGTACCATTTTCATGCATGTTAGAACAACTTATAGGTGCTGTTTAGCACAAATCAATTAAATGGCATTTGAATAATCACATATGGAGTTTGAATTTGAATCTTGTATTCAAACCAACTTCATTTAATCTGTTGCTAGTTGCATTAGCCCAAAACACATTCATTTTGCCATGTCATGATCATGCATCATATTGTGCATTGCATTGATTGTGTTCCCTTCTGTGTTGCTGGTATTGTCCCCTCTCGATAGACGTGATATCGATGATGTGATCGTTGACACTGATGAAGAGCTATATTATCTTCAGAAGTGCCAGGCAAGCAAAACCCCCTTGTTCATTCCGATAAAATCCCACTCTCTCGCTCCTGCTCTCTTTTACTGCATTAGGACAACAACGACATATTTGTTACTTGCTGCGGTAGCTGAACCCCTTTATCCTTTGCATGACCTGTCATTGCCACAGTAAATAGATGAAACCCACTAGCATGAGTAGGAGTTGTTTGAGCCCTGATGTGCCTACTCATTCATGCTTGTTTGTCATGCCTGCTACTGCTTAGAGTTGAGTCAGGTCTGATTCATCGGGGATGAATCAGAGGCGGGTGAACATGTCCTACTGTGTGTGAGCTAAGTGTGTGAACATGATTTGGTAAAAGGTGTCGGTGAGAGGCCATGTAGGAGTACATGGTGGGTTGTCTCATTGAAGCCGTCCTCAGGAACTGAGTTCTGTGTTTGTGATCCATGATTCAGCTACTACCATACATTGGGCCCTGAAATATGACCCCGCTCGACTTCTTATTCACCCTTGTCCTCTATCCAGGAGTTGCAAGTAGTTTCTGGTGTTTGTAGTATGCTGGAGGCCGTGGACAGCGCTGACCGTAGGGGTGGGCTGTGATGCGGTAGGCACGTGGCCGGGTATACCGGGCGCCCGTTTGGTGTCACGGAACCCTGTTCACATCGTTTGGGGCTGTGAGCGAAACTCCGGCCGGATCTCCTCATGGATGGAACCCGAATAGGCGATAAACCTGGACTAGAGACTTGAGTGTTTAGGTAGGTCGTGGTCTACACCCACGTCGGCTTTCGCTTGAAGTCTGCCGAGCACATGTCGTGTGCAGACGCTAAGTGGTGGAAACATGTGTGAAGAAGTACACCCCTGCAGGGTTAACATCATCTATTCGAATAGCCGTGTCCGCGGAAAAGGACTTCTGGGTTGCTTATATCAGTTCATAGACAAGTGAAAGTGGATACTTTAAAATGCGCAAGATAAGCGTGAGTGCTATGGATGGCGTTCTCGTAGGGAGACGGGAGCGGATCCATAGTGGTGTATTGATATGGTGAATATGTGGACTCGTGTGCGCCACCTCAAAAGAGTCGCTTCCAGTCGTAGTTTAGGATAGCCACCGAGTCAAAGCTGGCTTGCTGCAGTTAAACCCCACCATCCCCTTTGTTGATAATGATGCATATGTAGTTAGTTCTGATGTAAGTCTTGCTGGGTACATTTGTACTCACGTTTGCATATTTTATGTTTTGCAGAGAGACTTCAGTCTCATTAGTAGTTCCGCTTGGACTTCGACGTTTAGCTTGTTACCTCAGCTACGATCTTGTGCCTCGGCAGGATTTGGTAGATAGTCAGGCTTCTCAGCCTTTTTCATTTATAGATGTCTGTACTCAGACATGATAGCTTCCGCTTGTGCTTGATTTGTATGCTCTGAATGTTGGGTCTTGAGACCCATGTTTGTAATATCTCGCTCCTCGGAGCCTATTGAATAAATTACTTGAGTCGTAGAGTCATGTTGTGATGCCATGTTGTATTTGCACATATCGAGCATATTGTGTGTATGTTATTGAAATGCTTGGTATGTGTGGGATCTGACCATCTAGTTGTTTATCTTTAGTAGCCTCTCTTACGGGGAAATGTCTCCTAGTGTTTCCACCGAGCCATGGTAGCTTGCTACTGCTCCGGAACACTTAGGCTGGCTGGCATGTGTCCTTCTTCGTTCCTGTGTCTGTCCCTTCGGGGAAATGTCACGCGATGAATACCGGAGTCCTGTTAGCCCGCTACAGCCCGGTTCACCGGAGTCCTGCTAGCCCAGTGCTACAGCCTGGATTCACTCGCTGATGACCGACACGTTCGATGTTGGGTCATGGATGCCTGTCCCTGTAAGTTTGTGCCACTTTGGGTTTACGACTAGCCATGTCAGCCCGGGCTCCTTATCATATGGATGCTAGCGACACTGTCATATACGTGTGCCAAAAGGCGCAAACGGTCCCGGGCAAAGGTAAGGCGACACCGTGGGAATACCGTGCGTGAGGCCGCAAAGTGATATGAGGTGTTACATGCTAGATCGATGTGGCATTGAGTCGGGTTCCTGACAGCGTTGGTATCAGAGCTTGACTGCCTATAGGATTACCAAGCCAAACTGGTCGAAGTTGAGTCTAGAAATTCTTAGTTATATGTAGGGGAATTGATTGTGGGATGGAACGTAAGGCTCCTTTTACTCCTTATACCTCATGCCCTTCTGATCTGAGTCATCTTATCTTTCCTACGGGGTTAAGGAACTAGGTCTTCTCATCTATCTATCAGGATCACGTGTTACTAATCCGTAGACTTATAGATTGTTGGACTTAAGCCTCGTTTCAGTTCCTAGTACTTCTGTATGTTAATTATTGATCTCGAAACCTTGATATCGTGCTTCTGAGTGGTTATGCCACCATTTTTGCGAATGTCTCAAATCCTTTCTGAGCATTTACAGCCGTTATGCTGTCCGAGTCATTCCAGGATTCTAAATAGTCTGATGCATTTGCAAAATCCTTTTCCTCTGGTTTCGATGCTCCTTTATGCCAGCTCAATCACACTAATTGTTGAGTTGAGGTATTCTATTGCCTTGACATTATGTTGGAGTTACTATTATGGCCCTAGGTGTTTAGGGAGTCACCTAGTAATCTAGCAATGTTTTGTGATCCTAGTGTGATGATTCTGGCTTTTATTCTCGAAAGCATCCCGTGATGCTACTTAGTAATAGGTATTCTATTCCTGGGTTCTTAAACCCGATATTCACTCTACTTACATCATGTTGATAGTGTTGCTAGTTCCCTTAGGATATTAGTAACCTTTGCGATAGTCCTTAAAGTCCGTGGTATATCGTTCTTCCAAATACCATGAACCATTATGGCAGAAGTTTGTTGGATCAAAAGATCACAACAGGCCCTCTATGAGTTCTCCATGCTATATTGTGACTCTGCCAGCTCAACCTTTCTGCATGGGTTATCCGGAAGAATTATGTTGAACTTTGTTCGGCATACCAACCCATGTATCCACAACTCAGAAAGTTATATGTTCCTTTGAGTTGTCCCTCTTTAGTTGTCTACTGACCTTCGTCTATCAATTGATAGTCAAGAGTATGCGTGCGTTCGTTTATCGATGCCTATTACTCTTGTGGTCCGTCAAGCCATTCTATCGCGGAATGACTAGGAGAAACAAACTCCAGTACCTCATCCATATCTAGGATTGGGTCAAAGTAGTTGTACTCTGCAGATCAAGTTGCTAACCCAACTTTTGTTCTGTTCTACCTTGGAGTATTACCATCTTTATATCAAGAATTTCATGAGAATTGCACCATCTTTTGTGAATTCTTGACATAGTGATACTTCTCGCCATCCTTTTTCATTCCTCGGTTCCGTGTTGTTGCAGTCAGAGTGCCGACCAGTGAATCATGATGTGTGAACTCAATACTCCTAGCAACCCCATTGCTTGGTAGTTAATGGACAATAATCTTATTCTTAGTATGTTGGTTATTGAATCACCATTCTAAGATTGATCGTGCTACCTAGTCCTTATTTTGGTGCACCCTTCGATTGATGAGTTAGGATCTTGTCAAGTCCTCACTCATTTGATCATATCATCTTGCCCTGAAAAGCAAGATTGTTCTCGAGCTTAGTAACATATCGGTGGTTCGTGATTTTCCGCAGATCTTCTCGAAAGTACTACCAGGTTGTCACCTGACCGCTATGTTGAGCTCGTGATCAAGTTGGTTTATTGTGAACCACCCTTTCTCCAAAAATCTGTGTTGGATATCCCGGAGCTAGTTGGTTAAGCTAGACAACAACTTGGAGAGTTGGAGGATAAAAGCTTGCCTGACTTAGTTCGTTCCAAAGGGATAATCTTGTGTAGTGTGTGTTGAAGAAAGATGATATCTTCATCGATTGGTCCCTGTGATCAGTTGCTGGACCTATTGTCTTATCAATCCTTTGATTTGAGTGTGGGCTATCGTCAAATCAAATCAGTACCAATGATGCTCGTAATGTTGTCTTATTTGTGGTTGATCCCTCGAGCATACACCATTACATCTTGGTCTGACCAATGCTATCACCGTGTTCACTTAACTATGGAATTCCTTTTAAAAGGAAACCTAGATGAATTGTTGTTGAGCCCATTGACAACATCCTTATCTCCTCCATGGTCTTGTTGGACAATAAGTTAGTGTTGGAAACTTTTGAAAGCATTATCTTCATGCTAGCTCATGAAGTATTTGTTTGATGAAAGGAGTGACTTCCTCTTATACACGTGCATTTGGTGAAAGTTGCCGCCGTGAATTTGAGAAAGTTATTTTTGCTTCCTCTGGAATCATCCCAAGTCAGTCATGCATATGTGCGAAGTATTCTATGGTTTGGAGACTTGCAACCTTCATTCCATATGTGTTCCGAGCACACCAAGCCACTGATTGATTTGTTCAAGGAGAAGAAGTTTCTTCTTAAGAGCATGCCTTATGCAAGGACTTCAATATCCTCGATTATGGTTCCCCACCTGAACTCGGTAGTGTTTTGTTGTAAGACTACCATGTGATAATGTTTTGTCTAGGACAACATGTTCACGTGTTTGTAGCAGAACCAACTCATGTTTTGGAGCTTGCTATCGTAGTTCATCTCCCGAGAATCCCGCAACGTCATCTCGTCGATTTGTGTTGCAAACTTTCATTTTTCTTCCTAGACTCGATGAGTCTGGAATATCCTGACACCAACCAGATCTGAATCTCAGGCAGATATGATGGTTGGAACATTTCCCAAGAACTATAATATTGGTCCCTCGATAACCGGTAAGGTGGATGTCGTGGCCAACACACCCAGCCGAAAGACCTATTATTGTAGTATCTTGATTGAAGAAGTTGGCCACCTTCCCATAAGGATTTCGTAGGATTTACCTCCGTAACTATTCCTTATGGATTCTATTGCTCCCAAAGTCCGACCTTTTACTTGATGTTCTAGTTATCAAACCATATCTATGAATGGGTTACGCTAGCACATCAAGGAGAACATTAGAAGCGGAGTGCTAAATGTCTCTCGGTCGATCATCCAGATTTTATTTCCTTGGCCTCGCTAAGATGAAATCTGAGAAGTGTTATCTTCCTTTGCATCTGCATCATCCATCATCATTCATCATGGTAGCAAGTTGTGTTGCCAGGATCCTTGACACGGATGTTGGTAAAACCTTGATGAATATGGAAATGCTCAAGTTCTTGAGAGCACGCACAAGCGCTACGTGTTATCATCGGCACTAACTGGGATGCTCTCAGTTCCCTCGGCAATGCTATGACCTTCTCAAACAGTGAATTCACTCTCTATTGTTGGGTTCTTCCCCAGTTACCAGAATCATTCCCAGCATTTGCATTTTGTTCCCAGCTTGCACCGCCAATGTGCCATTCTACCATGGGTCTCTTCCATTTCCGGTGATAAGAAAGAATCATCCATTGCATTGTCTTCAACAAGGTAATCCACATCATCCAAGTCCGGGTATGCCATTCTACCGACCCCCTACAAACGATCGCTCGAGAATTGCCTTAGGCTGGCCTAAAGAGTTTCATTGATCTTTGAATCAAAGGTAATTCTTTTTGCCACTTAAGGAGATATTTCTACGAGTCACCTTCCCTAAGGTGCATCGTTATGGTATCATGGCAACTCAACTCCTCGCTACGTTGGCAATCGTTTACCACCTTCTTAAGTGTGGAATTATTGTCTACCTAGTGAACCTTCGTCATCTGCTTCACTCCATTCCCATGGATGTATGTTTAGTGTCTCAGCTCGAGAGAGGTTGCTATGTCTCATCCCGTGAGTTAATCCTGAGTTGTTCGATCTTCGAGAAGATCGACCCTTCTAGAGTCTCCTTCTTCTCTCCATGTCATGTTGGCAGGATTTCTCAGAGCAAGACTTCGAGACAATGATGGTGATCGAATCAACGTTCATTCGAAGCGCAACCTGGATCGTGAAGATTATACTAGTTTGTGTTTCCCCTTCATCCTACCCTACGCTTGAATCTCGAGACGAGATTCTTGTTTAGTGGGGGTGAGTTGTCACATCCCTAGCTTTACCCTGGCCTTGGACTAGCTTGGTTGCTGCATCATGTTTAAATTCAAATGAAATTTGAATTGAGGAATTTTCAAAGCCTCAGAATCCTTTAAAAAAAATGATCAAGATAAAAATTGCTTCAAATAAGTCCAAGAAAATGTTCTTGTTATCCTCTGGAAATATTGGCAAGAGGTAAAATCCAAACCAATATTTTTGGTATCTCAGAAACATTTATTTTGGGTATTTGAATTAAATCAATAGCTATTTGAATTGGACTTATATCTACTGTTAAATAAATATAGGTCCAATAATTCTGAAATATTTTTGTGGAGCATTGTTTTAATTCTTTTAGCTCCTAAAAATATTGTCAGAAGTAAAATAAATTGAATTGGTTTCAAAACCAAATTCAAAACAAACCTGCAAAATAGAAAACAGAATTAAAACAAAAGAGAGAGAGAGAGAGAAGGACTTACCTGGCCTCACCCGTGCAGCCCACCAGAACCGGCCCAGCCGGCCCAGCCCGCCACCGCTACTCCCCCCCTGTCGTCTTCCTCTTGCCAGTGGGAGCAGCTGCGTGCTCGCACGCGCGCGGCCGAGGAGGCCACCTCCTCCCTGCCTGGCTGCCTCCTCCTTCCCTGGTCCCTCCCGCGACGCCACGCAGCCCCGACCCCCTCTCACTTCTCCCTCGCTCTCTGGACCTCCCTCCCCCTCGCTCCTCTGTTTCCCCTCCCGCGACCGAACGGAGCCGCCGCCACCGACGAGAGCCACCGTGGCTACCGGCCACCCCACGGCTCACCGACGCCCCAGGAAGCTCCACCGGTCCTCCCTCTACCTCCTCAACGAGCCACGAGGCCCCGGACGTGCCACAACACCGCCCTCGATGCCTTCTTCAACCTCGGGACCGCCGGCCATCTTCGTCAAATTCGCCGGCTCCGGACCGTCCCCGACCTCGCCGAGCGTCCCCTCGTCATCGCCGTGAGTCACTGACCCTCTCCCCTAACTCAGCATGCTCCCCTCCGTGCCGTAGCGCCGTTCCCCACGAGCACCGAAGCCACCGTCCGCCATTGCTGCTGCACGCATAGCCTCCGTGCTCCCCTGGCCTCACTGAGCTGCTCTTAGTGCTCCCCATGTCTAGCAGGTGCTGCCCAGCCTCTCCATTCGCTCACTGATGCACCGTAGCGACGCGCCCGAGCACCACCGAACACCATCGCCGCCAAAGCTCATCGCCGGCATGAGTTCCGGCGACCCCACGACCTCCCACTCGGTCCTCTGGATGCGCGGGAGCAAGGGCCATCCCCTGGTGCCCTCAGCGCGCCAAACTGACGCCTCTAGCGCAAGTCCGGCGTGCCCCGCCGTGTTCTGTGGTCGCCGTCGGCTGGTCTCCGGCGTGCTGACGTGGCGTCATCGTTAGGGGCTAATGACCCTGCTAACTAACCCTGTGACACTGACAACAGGGCCCCACCTGCTAATTAATCCTAGATTAGTTTCTGTTTAGTTTTTAACTAATCCTAGTGGCCCCACGCGTCAGCTTTGACTAAGCTGACGTGGATGTTGACTGGGCCCACATGTCAGCGACACTAATCAGCCCCAGTCACTGACCAGTGGACCCCACTGGTCAGGTTTGACCTGAACCTGCCCCGTTGACCTGCTGACGTCACTGTGACGTGGGGCTGACGCAATAAGTATTTTCTGGATTTAAAAATAATCAGGAAATTCCAGAAAATTGTATAAACTTCTAAAATTCATAGAAAATCAACCGTAACTCCAAATTAAATAAATTATATATGAAAAATTATCAGAAAAATTCAAGGAATCCATCTGTACCATTTTCATGCATGTTAGAACAACTTATAGGTGCTGTTTAGCACAAATCAATTAAATGGCATTTGAATAATCACATATGGAGTTTGAATTTGAATCTTGTATTCAAACCAACTTCATTTAATCTGTTGCTAGTTGCATTAGCCCAAAACACATTCATTTTGCCATGTCATGATCATGCATCATATTGTGCATTGCATTGATTGTGTTCCCTTCTGTGTTGCCGGTATTTGTCCCCTCTCGATAGACGTGATACCGATGATGCGATCGTTGACACTGATGAAGACTCAATGCTATCTTCAGAAGTGCCAGGCAAGCAAAAACCCCTTGTTCATTCCGATACAATCCCACTCTCTCGCTCCTGCTCTCTTTTAATGCATTAGGACAACACCGATTCATCTGTTACTTGCTGCGGTAGCTGAACCCCTTTATCCTTTGCATGACCTGTCATTGCCACAGTAAATAGATGAAACCCACTAGCATGAGTAGGAGTTGTTTGAGCCCTATTGTGCCTACTCATTCATGCTTGTTTGTCATGCCTGCTACTGCTTAGAGTTGAGTCAGGTCTGATTCATCGGGGATGAATCAGAGGCGTGTGAACATGTCCTACTGTGTGTGAGCTAAGTGTGTGAACACGTTTTGGTAAAGGTAGCGGTGAGAGGCCATGTAGGAGTACATGGTGGGTTGTCTCATTGCAGCCGTCCTCAGGAACTGAGTTCTGTGTTTGTGATCCATGATTCAGCTACTACCACGCATTGGGCCGAAACCAATGGACCCTCTCGGCTTCTTGATCACCCTTGTCCTCTGTCCAGGAGTTGCAAGTAGTTTCTGGTGTTTGTAGTATGCTGGAGGCCGTGCGCAGCGCTGACCGTAGGGGTGGGCTGTGATGCGGTAGGCACGTGGCCGGGTAAACCGGGCGCCCGTTTGGTGTCACGGAACCCTGTTCACATCGTTTGGGGCTGTGAGCGAAACTCCGGCCGGATCTCCTCATGGATGGAACCCGAATAGGCGATAAACCTGGACTAGAGACTTGAGTGTTTAGGCAGGCCGTGGCCGACACCCACGTTGGGCTTCCGCTTGAAGGTTGCCGAGTACATGTCGTGTAAACGGCGGTAAGTGGTGAGAGCGTGTGTGAATAAGTACACCCCTGCAGGGTTAACATCATCTATTCGAATAGCCGTGTCCGCGGAAAAGGACTTCTGGGTTGCTTATATCAGTTCATAGACAAGTGAAAGTGGATACTCTAAAATACGCAAGATAAGCGTGAGTGCTATGGATGGCGTTCTCGTAGGGAGACGGGAGCGGATCCATAGTGGTGTATTGATATGGTGAATATGTGGACTCGTGTGCGCCACCTCAAAAGAGTTACTCGCAGTCGTAGTTCAGGATAGCCACCGAGTCAAAGCTGGCTTGCTGCAGTTAAACCCCACCATCCCCTTTGTTGATAATGATGCATATGTAGATAGTTCTGATGTAAGTCTTGCTGGGTACATTTGTACTCACGTTTGCCTATTTATGTTTTTGCAGAGAGACTTCGGTCTCGCTAGTAGTTCCACGTGGACTTCGACGTTTAGCTTGATACCTCAGCTACGATCTTGTGCCCTCGGCAGGATCTGGTAGATAGTCAGGCTTCTCAGCCTTTTTCATTTATAGATGTCTGTACTCAGACATGATAGCTTCCGCATGTGCTTTGATTTGTATGCTCTGATTGTTGGGTCATGAGACCCATGTTTGTAATATCTCGCTCCTCGGAGCCTATTGAATAAATTACTTGAGTCGTAGAGTCATGTTGTGATGCCATGTTGTATTTGCACATATCGAGCATATTGTGTGTATGCTATTGAAATGCTTGGTATGTGTGGGATCTGACCATCTAGTTGTTTATCTTTAGTAGCCTCTCTTACCGGGAAATGTCTCCTAGTGTTTTCCACCGAGCCATGGTAGCTTGCTACTGCTCCGGAACACTTAGGCTGGCCGGCATGTGTCCTTCTTCGTTCCTGTGTCTGTCCCTTCGGGGAAATGTCACGCGATGAATACCGGAGTCCTGTTAGCCCGCTACAGCCCGGTTCACCGGAGTCCTGCTAGCCTAGTGCTACAGCCTGGATTCACTCGCTGATGACCGACACGTTCGATGTTGGGTCATGGATGCCTGTCCCTGTAAGTTTGTGCCACTTTGGGTTTACGACTAGCCATGTCAGCCCGGGCTCCTTATCATATGGATGCTAGCGACACTGTCATATACGTGTGCCAAAAGGCGCAAACGGTCCCGGGCAAAGGTAAGGCGACACCGTGGGAATACCGTGCGTGAGGCCGCAAAGTGATATGAGGTGTTACATGCTAGATCGATGTGGCATTGAGTCGGGGTCCTGACAGTTGTGCCGTATCCTGGACGGGTGTAGCACAATGATCGTTTGTAAAAGAGAGGAATTTAGGTGAAAAGGTTGTCGTGCAAAAAGATAGTTTGTTAAAGAAACCATGTATAATTCAAGATGAGAAGAAATTGCCACTTGTCTGCGCGTGTTGAGCCCCTTGTATTGACGAATAGGGGTGTAACCGTTTATTCGGTATAAGTAGCGGCGCCGGGCTCGATTAGTTGTGTCTGATGTCTTGACGACCTATTGGACGTTTTCTGGTCCGGGCGCCTTTAGTATGCGGCTGCCAAGGCAGCCTCGCTCTCTTCGGCGCGCAGAGATCGCTTGATATTTCCGTGCACTATAATGATGCCACGTGGACCGGGCATCTTGAGTGTGAGGGAGGCGTAGTGTGGTATTGCATTAAAGCGAGCGAAAGCTTCGCGTCCGAGCAGTGCTTGATAGCCACTTTGAAATGAAGCGATGTGGAAAGTTAAATGCTCGCGACGAAAGTTATTGGGGGAGCCGAATATAACTTGTAGTAGGAGGGAGCCCGTACAACGAGCCCCTGGGCCTGGCGTTACTCCTTTAAAGGTAGTATTGCTATGGCGAATTTGTGTTGGGTCTAACCCCATCCCGCGGATTGTATCCTGATATATTAGGTTTAGGCTACTGCCGCCGTCCATCAAGACTCGTGTGAAGTGATACCCGCCAATTACTGGGTCTAATACCAGGGCAGCCCATCCTGCGTGTCGGATACTTGCTGAGTAATCGCGATGGTCGAAAGTGATCGGTTGAGACGACCAGTGGCAGGACTTCGCGGTGGCAGGCACTTGGGTATATTTTCCTGGGGGTGCCGCGTTGTTTTATCCCTTGATCACATGTAACACGTTTACTGTTTTGACTTCTGGTGGAAATTTCTTTTGTTCCCCCGTGTCTTGCTTGGGGGGCTCGTCCTCGTCTTCAGTTGGTGTATCCTCCCCCTTGTGTACGGCGTTGAGCTTGCCGGGCTGCTTGAAGACCCAACATTCTATGTGGGTATGATTAGCAGGTTTACCAGGGGTACTATGGATCTGACATACTTGGTCCAGAATTTTGTTGAGGCTGGACAGTTCATCCCTGGTGCTTTTAGGGGGCGGCTTTTGACCTGGCCGAGAGCTTTTGAATCCGGCATTTACTGTCGTGCCCTTCTTGCTGTCTTCTTTATTCCGGCGTTTGTTATTGCTATTGCACCGTGATTTCCTGTTTCCATCTCTAACTTCGGATGTACTGGGGTCGCTGGTGCTGCATCTGGCTAGCCAGCTGTCCTAACCCGCGCAAAAGCGGGTCATGAGGTTTGTTAATGTGGCCATCGTTCTCGGCTTATTTTGGCCGAGGTGTCTGGCGAGCTATTCGTCACGGACGCTATGCTTGAAAGCTGCCAAGGCTTTGGCGTCCGGATAGTTGACAATCTAGTTCTTTTTAGTAAGAAACCTATTCCAAAGCTTTCGGGCTGACTCCCCGGGCTGTTGAGTTATATGACTCAAATCATCCGCATCCGGAGGTCGGACATAAGTCCCTTGAAAATTGGCCCAAAAGGTGTCTTCGAGCTCTTCCCAACTTCCAATGGAGCTTTCGGGGAGGCCTTTGAGCCAGTGACGAGCTGGCCCTTTGAGCTTGAGGGGCAAGTACTTGATGGCGTGGAGATCATCTCCTCGAGCCATATGGATGTGAAGGATGTAGTCCTCAATCCAGGCCCCAGGGTCTGTTGTTCCTTCATATGCCTCTATGTTTACGGGCTTGAATCCCTCTGGAAATTCATGGTCCAGCACCTCATCGGTGAAACATAGGGGGTGTGCGGCACCCCTGTAGCTAGGTGTACCGCGTTGTTCGGATGTTTGTTGTGTTGCATTGTATGCTGGGGCGCTCTTGCGTGGTCCATAGATGGATCTTGTTGCGCCATCCTTTGGGTGCGAGCCCTCGCATGGGTCGCGTATTGTATTGTGAGCGGCGTTGTATGCCGCTCTGTGTTGGTAGAGGGGTCGTCTATCCGACCAGGTGGCTGCTTTGATATTTGGTTGTGGGGGTTCTGAGGCCTCCTCGTCGAATTCGGGTAGCAGCTTCTGCTTCGGGTAGCTCTTGGAGGGGCGATTGGCGCCGTACCTTGCTGCAGTGCTGAGTATTTTACTCCTTCTAATTTGGAGTGTGTCTTGTGCGGCCTTGAGCCTTTGCTTCTGCTTTTTCAGACTCCTCGTGGTGGCAACAAGCCTTTTACGGGCAGTCTGCTGCTCCGGGTGTCTGTCTGGCGTTATGTCGTCCGGACCATTATCCTTGATAGGATTTGGTTATTCGGTTTGATTATTCGGATTGCCGTTGTCCGACAGCGGTTCGCCCTGCTCCAGCGCTGGGTCTGTGTGATCGCTATTTCTGTCGAGGCGGCATTTGGGGCGGCGCTTGCGTCGCCGCTTTGACTGCTTTTCGAGGGAACAAGCCTTCGGTGCATCCTTCCGCTCCTCGTCATCATCTTTTGGTGCGTCCACCATGTATACGCCGTATGACGAGGTGGCGTTCCAGGGCCCAATAGGCGCTGGTTCTTCATCGTCTCCTTCATCGGCGTCCATACCGTCGATGTTTTCGGAGTCGAAGTCGAGCATGTCGGTTAAATCGTCGACAGTGGCTACAAAGTGGGTGGTGGGTGGGCTTTGAATTTCTTCAATGTCCGAATCCCAACCTTGCTGACCGTAGTTCGGCCAGGGCTCTCCTGATAAAGAGAGAGATTTCAGTGTCTTCAGAATATCGCCGAAAGGCGAGTGCTGAAAGATGTCCGTGGCAGTAAACTCCATAATCGGCGCCCAATCGGATTCGATCGGCAGGGGCGCGGAGGGTTCGGAGTCCGGAGAGGAGTCCGGCTCCTTGGAGTCACGAGTCTCGCAGAGTGTGGGGCTGGTGTTCGTCTCGATCGCCGTTGGGATCGCAGCCCCCGAGGCAGCGTCCAACCACCCATCCTCGATCGGCGCAGTTGGCTCCGAATTAAGGGTCGAAGCCGATGCGGGTGCGGCCTCCAGGGCACTGTTCGGCGGCAGAGCTAGATCATGCTCGTCGTGACAATGCGGCGCGCTCGACAGTGGCTCGAATCCGTCGAAGATCAAGTCCCGCGGATGTCAGCCGTGTAGTTTAAACTTCCAAATCTGACCTGACGGCCAGGGGCGTAGCTTTCGATCTGCTCCAGATGGCCAAGTGAATTGGCCCGCAGTGCGAAGCCGCCGAAGACGAAGATCTCTCCGGGGAGGAAGGTCTCACCCTGGACTGCATCGCTATTGATGATCGTAGAAGCCATCGAGCCTGACGGCGACAACACAGAGGAACTCTCAATGAAAGCACCAATGTCGGTGTCAAAACCGGTGGATCTCGGGTAGGGGGTCCTGAACTGTGCGTCTAGGCCGGATGGTAACAGGAGGCAAGGGACACGAAGTTTTACCCAGGTTCGGGCCCTCTCGATGGAGGTAAAACCCTACGTCCTGCTTGATTAATATTGATGATATGGGTAGTACAAGAGTAGATCTACCACGAGATCGGAGAGGCTAAACCCTAGAAGCTATCCTATGGTATGATTGTTGATGTGTATGTTGCCCTACGGACTAAAACCCTCCGGTTTATATAGACACCGGAGAGGGTTAGGGTTACACAAAGTCGGTTACAATGGTAGGAGATCTGCATATCCGTATCACCAAGCTTGCCTTCCACACCAAGAAAAGTCCCTTCCGGACACGGGACGAAGTCTTCAATCTTGTATCTTCATAGTCCAGGAGTCCGGCTGGAGGTACAGTCCGGCCATCCGAACACCCCCTAATCCAGGACTCCCTCAGTCTTCATAAGTGTCAACGATCACAGCGTCGGTACAACGTCTACCGAGAGGGGACAACCACTGGCAACAGAGAAGGAACACAATCAATGCAATGCACAACATGATGCATGATAATTACATGGAAATATGTTGTTGATTGAGCTAATGCAACTAGCAACACAATTAAATGAAGTTGGTTTGAATACAAGATTCAAATTCAAACTCCATATATGATTAGTTAAATGCCATTTATTTGTTTTGTCCAAAATAGAGGACAAACATTGTTCAAACATGCATGAAAATGGTACAGATGGATTCCTTGAATTTTTCTGATAATTTTTCATATATAATTTATTTCATTTGGAGTTACGGTTGATTTACTATGAATGTTTGAAGTTTAGGCAATTTTCTAGAATATTCTGAATTATTTTTAATCTAGAAATGACTTATTGCATCAGCACTGCGTCATGCCTGTGTCAGCAAGTCAACAACAGCGGTCTAGGTCAAACCTGACCAGTGGGGTCCACTGGTCAGTAACACAATGTTGTTCAGTGTCAATGACAGGTGGGGCCTGGTCAACGGTGACGTGGCCAGGTCAAACTGACATGTGGGGTTAGTTTAGTCTAAACAGGAGCTAAGCAGTGTTAATTAGGCCATGGGGCCCAGTAGTCAGTGGCTCTGGGGAGGGTTAGCTGGCGGTGATTAGCGCTAATCACGCGGCCACGTCGGCTCGCCGGAGTCCCACCGGCGGTGACCAAATCTACGGCGGAAGCTCGCCGGGGCTGCGCTATAGGCGGCGTATGAACGCGCGAAGGCCACCAGAAGGTAGCCCGAGCACGTCCGCATCTAGCTAGCCGCACGGGAGGCCGCGTGTCGCCGGAATCGACGACGGCGAGCGCATCCGCAGTGGCCGGAGTTCGGACATGGAAGGGTTTGACGCTACGGTGCACTAGAGGGGAAACCGAAGGGTGCTGCGGGCTCCTGGGAGTGCAGCAAACACGGTGACGCGCTCAGGCGCAAGCTAGGGTGGCCCTGGCGACGGTGGTGAGGAACTATGGCGGCGATGAGCTCTCGGGTCCGGTGGTTAGTGCGGCTACGGCACGCAAACGAGGAAGAGAGGAGAGGGGAAACGACGAGGTGCTCACGGTGAGGCCGTCGGGGTGCTTAGCAGGCTCGGGGGAGGTCCGGTGCAGGCGGAACGGCGGTGACGATCTCGGCGGGCCGAGGTTGAAGAAGACGGCGTGGTCGGCATTTGAGGGCGTTCGGCTTGCGCTTGTTGTGGGGGAAGCTTCACGGCGTCGAGGCGGACAGCGGGGATAGAACGGAGAGGCGTGGGGACGGCTGTGGCTGCGGTGGTCGGCGATGGTGGCGAGGGTGGCGTTCGGCCGTGAGAGGGAGAGAGAGTAGAGGAGGGGGAATGAGATCGAGAGGGACCGAGAGGTGCAGGGGGGCGCGTGGCGCTCGGGAGAGATCCAGGGCGATGGGGACGCAGGCAGGCAGGGTGGAGGTGGCCGGGGCGCGTGCCGGCGCGCTGCGGCCACGCGCTCTGCCTACTGGCCTGGGGAGGAAGACGACAGGAAGGAGGAAGTGGGCTGGGCTGAAACTGCTGGGCCACCAGGTAAGTGGGCCTCAGGTAAGTCTCTGCTTCCTTTTTTATTTGTTTCTGTTTTCTATTTTTCTGACATTTGTTTCTGATTTAGTAAAATACTAAATCAATTTTAAACTTCATGAAAATAATTGTGTCAACTAAGTGGACTTATACAAAGCCACACAACAATTTTCAGAATTATTGAACATATATTTATACATATAATAAATATAAATCCAATTCAAATAGTTATTGAATTAATTCCAAATGCCCAAAATAAATATTTCTGAGACTCCAAAAATATTGGCTTGAGTTTTACCTCTTGACAATATTTTTATAGCTTGACAGGAACATTTTCTTGGGTTTATTTGAAACAATTTTTAGTGTTGATCATTTTTATAAAGACTTCTGAGGCTTTCCACTTTCCCCAATTCAACTTTCATAAATATATATATGATGCATGAGTGCTTGTGCAACTAGTTACAACCAATTCTAGGGTTGTGACAAAGATCGGGCGATTAGGGTTCTACCCTACATCACCTTGCTATCAGAGTCACGTTGATCACGATTTCGGAGCCTCCCCTCTTCATTTTCTAGCCTAATTTTGTTGTGTTCTTCCCCAATTTTGAAAATCCCCACCAAAAATAGCCCCAATTTTTTTTGTGATCTGTTGGTTTGACGAAGTTTTGTTGGATTTGATCCGTAGATTTGCTTGGTTTCAAGTGGATCTAGCATCTCCACAAGTTTCCCCATCTTTCATCCACGAAATCCCCTTTAATTTGACCCCAAAATCTACAATTTCCGCCCAAACTCGCGTCCCGGATCTGAAATTTCGCATTGACCCCGACCCACCGGACGACCGACCTTTTATGGACGTCCGGAGCCCCTGGAACGACCGGACGTCCGGCCATTTTCGGACGACCGGAACCCCTGACCCGAGCCGAATTTACGGATTTCCGAGCCCGCCCGGACGTCCGGCCCCCGGACATCCGACCTTGTCCGGACGTCCGTAACCTGTAGATATCACTTTCGGCTGATTTTTGTTTTGTCCATAACTAATTCATCCGAACTTCGATTTTGACGTTCTTTAGCTCGTTTTGAATCTCTTGACATCCCCCTTCCCACAAAAATACCACCAAAATCTTTTGACACCAACAAATTTTTGAAACTTTGGCATCTTTGCCTAGGGCTTCCACCACATCATCAGCTACACCACCACCGACTTCCGCAACCTAACCAATTTTGTTCCCCATCGCATTAGTGGTTGCTTGAGGAGTGATTTGAGTCTTCTAAGGTGTCTAGGCTACTTAGGGATGGTTGCTTCTTCATCAACCACCACCACCATAACTTCCGCATAGTTTTGCCCACCTCACACTCCCGCCACCCCGACCTAACCCAATTTTGTTTGTGTTGTGAGTTGTGTCTCCTATGGTGTTTCGGCTACTTAGGGACCGTGCTTCCAACTCCGACACCGTGTATAGTCCACCACCTTACCCTCCATTTCCTCATTGCGTACTCCACAACCCATCATTGCATTTCCGCAATCCCATTGAGCTTCCGCCACCACCACCGCATTCCCGCTACCACTATTTGACATTTGAGATTTTGGGTTCACGGTTTTTCCATTTCCTAAGTTGTTTCGGCTACTTAGGGACGAGTCTTCATCATCTTGGTGTCTACATCAAGAATACCGCCACTCATCATCGCCAAGGACGGTAACCTCCATATCATCTCGGTATCGTGGTATCCCTCCATTGTATATTCCCTTGCCATTGCATTGATAACCCCTAGCCCATTTTGCGTCACTTGCCTATCGAGACTAGCCATTTGAGTATTGCCGACAACATTACTTGTGCACATCAGTGATCTACACCATACATTGCATACATACCATATCATATTGGTATCATATCATCCCTTGTGTCACAAGATTGTTCCTGTATATACCCAATTTCTACCTTGGTTTGTGCATTTCGCATCGTGGCCATACCCAAAAAAAGAAAGAATAAAGCTTTTAAGCAAAAGAAAAGGAGAGCAAAGAGCTTGTAAGCAATAGCCATAGCATCATACCACATTGTCATATCCGATCATCTTGGATCACACCACCGGAACATACATACATAGCATACTTGGGATAGAACGCTCATACATTTTGCATCTTCTAGGTTGTGCACAAGTGTCGTCTCCGCCTATAGAGCAATCGTGCTAGCATCTCTCTTGAGTTGTGTAGCAAGAGCGTTTTCCGTGGATTCCACATTTTGTGCTCACTACTTGGTTGCACGACCCCATTTATCTATCCGTGTGTGTGTTTTCGTGTACTGCATATTGCTATTGGTCTACTTGTTTCACTTACGAATTTGTGAATCTCTTTCAACATTATTGACTCTTGCTAACATTTTTCATTAAATTTTTGTGCCACTATCCTCACCGAGCTACTCCATAAGCTTTAGTTTGTAGGTGTGAGTGAACAAGTCCGGTACCAATTCCACTATTCTTTCTTCTCACATCGAGTGAAATGAGATGCATCCTCAACTTTGGGAAAAGGTAACTTGGTATTGTTTATCTCATTTCCTACTCACCTCTACTCGAGTCTTGTGATGGATAGGCAAGGCATTTCATCTTCGGTCTACAACAACGACGAGTTCGATGCCACGAACAACTCCAACGACGCCAAGATGCAAGCTCAAATGGAGGAGATCAAAGCCCTCATCAAGTCCTACAAGTGGTCTTCCTCATCTTCGAGAAGACGCTCAAGAGCACATTTCTCCGAGCTACCATCTCCGGGAAAATCAAATCGACATCGACACCATCACCAACAAGGACGGGAACGTCAAGAGATCAACACCAACAACCGCTCAACGACTTCACCATCTCTCTTGGCATCTTCTCCAAGCGACTTCAAGGCATCTTCGCCTACGGATATACGACATCTTCGCCCACAAGCACCTCAAGAGAAGCTCCCCAAGCTCAAGTCCGCGACTTCCATGAGCTACTACGACCTCGACATCGACCACGTGATTCCTTTCTATGGAACTCTAGAACCCGAGGACTATCTTAAGTGGGAGCGTTTGATGGACGACTACCTCAAGCTACATCAAGTTCCTCCCGAAGATCAAGTGAAGTGCGCCACAAGGAACTTCCACGACTATGCGTCCACATGGTGGCTTCACGCATCTTCAGAGACCTACGACATGAGTTGGCCCAAGACGAAGAGAGCTTTGTGGCGAGAGTTCGTGCCTCCAACCTACACGGAACAACTTCTACACCAATTGGAGAACACCACCCAAGGATCCAAGTACTTCAAGGAGATGGAGAAAGCCTTGCGACGAGACGGCGTGGACGACCCCATTTCGATGAAGTTCCACTTCATGATGGGATTGCACAACGACATCTCCAAGACTCTCTTCCTCGAGAACTACAAGTCCCTCGACGACTACTACATTGGTGCTATCAAGGCATAACAAGAACAAATGAAGGCCAAAGCTTCTCGATGCCAAGCTCACCTCGCGACGACCAAGCTCCAGGACGATGAGCATGAGGTTAGTACCACCAAGATGTCCAAGCCCGACGATCTCCAAGACGATGCTCCCAAGTTTGACTTCACCGCCATGCCTCTTTGTGGCATTTATGATGCCGAGTCCTCCATGACTCTTTTTCAAAACGGTGTGGCAATGACTACGACTATGGAGCCAATCAAGGAACATGCTTTGGAGGCGAGCGACATGGTGACGATCAAGGATAATGCTTCCATCTTAGGAGACGAGAGTGATGATGAGCCATCTTCGGCCTTCATCCATGGCGACGGCAATGATATGGTTGAGCATGGGATTTTCCCTTCGACCACGGCAACGTATGATGACTTGAGTGAATTTTGCCACCATATTGAGAGTGAGAGTGACTTCACCACTAGCCCCATATATGATGTGTTACCCCAATTCCCATGTGAGGAGAGCCACAACCCCCACCACTTTAGTGAGATGAGTGACTCCACCATACTTGAGATTGAGTGCACCTATTTTGTGGGAGTGAGTGAACCACCACATAGAGAGAGTGAGATAGTTAATAGGTCATGTAAGGCCACTTTCAACACTAACAACTTGACCTCTACCTCTATTGTGTATTCTCATTTGGTGTTAGGTCCCATCTATGATGACGCGTCAACTTCGTCCTCCCTTTGGACAACATGATGGCCATGGTGGAATATGATGCACCCCCCACATGGTTCCATCAAGATGAAGATGACCACCATTTTGTCTTTTCCACCTCACCTACACCATTTGAGTGGAATGAAAACGGTAACATAGGTGACGGTGATGCTCTAGTCCCACTAGTGGACATTCTTGACATTGATTGCTTTCATGATGTTGATCCCCCTATTGACATGCTTCATGCTATTATGATTTCCCCATGTGATGATTTACCCATTTATGATGAGTATGATGATTGCCATGTGGAGTCTCTTAGTTGTGATGCCATGTTACATAGGATTTCTCGTGACAATTCTCTAGGTCACATCATGTTTGACAATCTGCTTGACTTGTCATATGCTATGCATGAGATCAATCATATGTCATATTTGCAATCTCTTCATAGTGACTATGCATATGCCATTAAAATTAACCCAATTTGCACATATGGCATAGATGACAAGCCTATGGTTATTGGTATTTGTTTCTCTTGTGATGATATTGATATGCTCCCTTTGCATCATTTATCTCATATGTCATGCCATGACCACCTAGCTTCGGATATGCATTGCTTTGGATGTTGTCCATTTTCTCCATATGATGTTTCCAACATTGCTCATGAGGAGACCCCCATAGTTTCCTCATACATTTTAGGAGATTTTGATTCATCCCATTCATTGCATGATCCCAATACTTGTGTGCACAATATGCTCCCCATGAATAAAAATGCTATTGTTGTGCCTTATACTTGTATGCTCAATTTGCATCCCCATCGTGTTATACACAATAACTATTCTTTCATGATGGATGACATGTTCTTATACCATGCATCAAATTTCTTTGAGTGATGTTTATCTTGTACTAACTCTCACGTGAACATACACATCATGATGGATGATGTGTACATTTACCACATACACAATTTCTTTCGTTTGTGTTTCTTTTATGTAGGTACCCATGAATACTTGTCAACCTCGCAATCCCACGAGTTGACAAAACGAGCTCTAGAGAGCAACGATGACTAGGGATCCCATGGAGTGTCTTTCCGACCGCTCTCTTGGCGCAAAGACTTCGCGCATTTTTTCTACATGTCCCTCACATGGTTATGGATTATTGTCCATTGCATATTCTATGCCCATCTTGCCATGTTCACTTTGCATGGTATGATTATTCCTATGCTTTTGCCATGCATTTGTGACCCATGCTTTGCATTGCACATGATGATTGATTATACTACTTGTATGTGTATTTGCAAGCTTGGTGGAGATATTGCTTGTTATTGCCATGTTTGCTTTGTGCCCCATGCCTATGATGATACTTTTATCTTGCTTTGTGTTCGTGCTTGCGATATGTCATGTACATTGCCTATGACTATTATTTGCTCTCATGACATGATTGCCATGATTTACTCTAGTATGTTGCATCTTCGCACTACTAGCTTGCACGACTTCATTACTATGATTGCTTGCCTTGTTGCATCACCGATGATTCATACTTGCTCATTTCATGCGGTTGATGACAACCATCTACATGCTTTGCACATGATTGTTATTGCGTCTTGTCATATATCTCCATGTGTTGCCTCTCTCATGTTAGACAATTTGCCATGTATTGAGTGCAACAATGATTCTAATCTTGCTCATGAGATTGCCCCCATAGAATTCTCGCCTATATTTGGAGATTTTGACATATTTTTTGTGAAGCATGATTGTCTTCCTTATTTGCACCATATACCTCGTGCCATGAATATTGCCATTGTTGCATCATATTGTTCATGCACTTGTGCTTCTAACGGTTATGTGCAAAAGAAGAGAACCATCATGATGGATGATGTGTTTATCTACCATGCACATACATTCTTTATTTTGTTTTGCGCATGTGTAGGATACTTGGACTTTGTGTCAACTCCCACGTCACGTGAGTTGACAATCCGAGCTCTTGAGAGCGAACCACCTCCTACTATGATGATTCTACATCGCACTTGCTTGTACTTCGGCATTGTGAAGGACGCACAAGGACATGCTTTCAAAGTGATATCCTTCTCTTTTGAGAATCCCAAAACCATGAGCATGAATATTGTGGATCATACTACTTGTGTTTCTTGCACCATGAGACTTGGACCACTTGATTGCACACATGTTAGAGACCTTGCTACGACTTGTCATTTTCACCGCTCCATGCATCATGATATATATGCCTTGTGTGTTGCATCCAATTCTTGGATTACTTTCTCCTCTCATATGTTTGGTTGCAACAATGTCATCACTTCACATATGCCATGTCCCATCGATTGCTACATGCTTGCCTTGATTGCCTCACACATAATGAACACTTGCTCTTTATATTGTGTTGAGTGCCAAACTATATTCACTACACCCCATGCACATTATGCTTGGATTGTCTTGCACTTGACCCATGTGTTTAGATACTTCATTTTATTTGGTGTTGTGAATGCTGCCTATGCCTACCATAGACCTTTCATTGAGAGCTTTATGCATGCTTGCTATGACCATGAGGTAGATGATTCTTCTCTTGTCACACACATTTGCATCACTACCTCACACTTGCATACTTGTTTCCATGATATCCTTGCTTGTGCTCAATTTATGTGCTTATATGCCATGTCACAATCCTTTGTCAAACCATATGTTTTGCATGATGACGACACTTGTTTGTGATTCACCTCTTGAATGCTTGGTTTTGCACTAACGCTAACCACATTTGTTTTTCCAAGTGTTTGTTGTATTTGCTCCTTTTGAAGGAATCCCAAGATGGTGCGACATTGGAGAGTGCCCATTTCGAGCTTCAAGATGACGAGAACTTGGTGACCGACCACTCCTACATGGCGATGCCATCTCTTTCCCATGGTGATTTGGATTTTGATCTGAGGTCGAATCTTTCCCAAGGGAGGGGAGATGATGCGGAGCATCCTACGGACATCACCATGTCAAGATTCCATTCGGCAAGTTACACGTGCGACATCTACTTCACATACACAAAGGTGAATCATCTCCTTTACACGTGCTCACTTGACCCCTTCGAGGATGGTATACTATGTGACACTCCTCTTGTGTGCATGCATAGGTAGTGTTGGAATGGTACGGACGACGAGGAGGAGTGCGAGCGCAAGTGTACAACTACACCATCCATGAGGGAAGCCTGGAAGCGAAGACGGAAGAAGGAGCTGCAAAGTATACAGCGACCGAATGACCGGAAGCCGCCGGACGTCCGACCCTCTACAGCCGCCGGACGACCGATGAACACCAGATGTCCGACAAGTCCCAGGCACTGGACGTCCGACACTCACCGGAAATCCGGTGCCACCCATCCCGAAGCAAAACGACGGACGTCCGACGCCCTTCGGACGACCGGACCCCCGCGAGCGACCGGACGTCCGACGCCGACCGGACGTCCGACCCTACCTATGCGCAGCCGGGCCTTTGGCCTTGTATCTCTCTCCCACTTACCCATTCGTGTCTTAGACTATAAATAGACCTTCCCCTCATCCTTTCTAGGGTTATCAAAGTAGTAGCTCATTTAGATATAGAGCTTTGCTCATCCATTATGGATCTACTCCACGAGAGAGACCGCGGCTCCTCTTCGGAGAAGATCCACCTTGGATTCAAGACCCCCGTGTGGGAAGATCCTTCTAGGATTCAAGCCCCCATCTCCTTTGGATTTGGGATGAACTCTACCATCAAGACCTCGCCATGGAGATGAACCTTACCTTGTATCTTTCCCTTTGTTGTTTATGTACCTTGTGGATCTTGTGTGCTTGATTGTCTAGTGGATGTGTGATTGGACTTGTTCTTGAGTGTTTACTCTTGTGTTTTCTCTCCGTTCTTCCCCATGTTCTTCGAGGGATCCCGCTCCTTTCGTGAAAGATCAGGCGATTAGGGTTCTACCCTACATCAGACCTCCTCCCCTCTCCCTCCTTTATATACGGGGGTGGGGGCGCCTCTAACACACATCAATTGTTCCAAGTCGTGTGCGGCGCCCCCTCCATAGTTTACTACTTCGTTCATATTCACGTCGTGCTTAGGCGAAGCCCTGCGCGGATCACTTCACCATCATCGTCACCATGACGTCGTGCTGACGGAACTCTCCCTCGACACTTTGTTGGATCAAGAATTCGAGGGACGTCATCGAGCGGAACCTGTGCAGAACTCCGAGGTGTTCATCTACATCAACCGCGTTAAGCTAACGCTTCCGCTTTCGGTCTATGAGGGTACGTGGACACACCTCCCCCTCTCATTGCTATGCATCTCCTAGATAGATCTTGTGTGAGCGTAGGAAATTTTTGAAATTGCATGTTGCGTTCCCCAACAATATGAATAGCCCAATAGATCGATCAGAAAGAATAACTTTGAGGTGGTTTCGTACCCTACAATAATCTCTTCATTTGTTCTCTGCTATTAGTGACTTTGGAGTGACTCTTTGTTGCATGTTGAGGGATTGTTATATGATCTAATTATGTTATCATTGTTAAGAGAACTTGCACTAGTGAAAGTATGAACCCTAGCCTTGTTCCGAAGCATTGCGATACCGTTTTCGCTCACTTTTACCACTTGCTACCTTGCTGTTTTTATAACTTCAGATTACAAAAACCTATATCTACCATCCATATTGCACTTGTATCACCATCTCTTCGCCGAACTAGTGCACCTATACAATTTACCATTGTATTGGGTGTGTTGGGGACACAAGAGACTCTTTGTTTTTTGGTTGCAGGGTTGTTTGAGACAGACCATCTTCATCCTACGCCTCCCACAGATTGATAAACCTTAGGTCATCCACTTGAGGAAAATTTGCTACTGTCCTACAAAACTCTACGCTTGGAGGCCCAACACGAGTCTGCAAGAAGAAGGTTGCGTAGTAGACATCAAGCTCTTTTATGGCACCATTGCTGGGGATGTTAGTACTTGAAGGTATATCCTTAGATCTTGCAATCGAACCTTTTAGTTTCTTATTTTATCACTAGTTTAGTTTATAAAAGAAAATTACAAAAAATGGAATTGAGTTGCCTCATATGCTTCATCTTTTTAATGTCTTTCATGAAAATAAGGATTCTGATAATTGTGCTCAATTGCTAGAGGAAGAATGCAATAAAATGTTTGACATACAATCATTGTATGATGAGCATGATTGCAATGTTGTTAGTATGAATTCTTTGAATATCCATAGTACTAATGATGTTTTCACTAGTTATGATAAAAATGTTTCATACAAGCATGTCAATTTCTGTGGAGTGCATAGAGTTTGATGTTACATATCAAATAGGGAAGATAGATTTTGCAAGAGGCATAAGTATCTAGAAACTAAATGGTTGCAACAGAGGCAAGATGTTTGTGCTGAAAAATTTAATATTTTTAGCCATCCTTGTGAACTTTGCAATGAACGTGGTCATTTAAATCTCCAATGCAAATTGTTTCATGATCGAATTGTGTCCAAAAATTGTTTTTTTCGAGAGTACGCCAAATGTGTACCATATTTTTATAGAAGAGAGAAGCAATTTATACAAGATTCATGACTGATGGGAACATCATCACGATTATACCAACTCAAACAGAGGAAGAGAAAGCCTACTCTCTCACAAATATAGCTACACCCACCACTCCTACTCCCGCAAGTTTCCATCTCTTCATATCCTCAAAGATTTGATACACTAGATTTGCCGGCATTCTAATCTGGTCGATCCGATTGAACACCCTCGTGTTCCATTGCTTCCAAAGCTGCCAGGCTGTCGCAATGATGAAGGAGTCGAGACCTTGCTTATCCAGCCGCTATAAAGTGACCCGTGTCCTTCCCCACCATTCCATGAAGGAACCTTCATGGCTCGGGATGTGTAAGTTGACTTGTAATTACTCAAAATAGTCGTGCCACACTTGCCTTGCAAAGGCACATTGTGCCAAGATGTGATCCATGTTGTCCTCCTCTTGGTAGCACATGTAGCACGCCGAAGGAGCGTCCTACAAACCGTATCGCGCTCGCCGATCAGACGTCCATAGCCAGTTTTGCGAAGCCAGCCAAGCAAAGATTTTGCACTTGAGGGGTGCCCAGCTACGCCAAATGTGTTGGGCTGTGGCAGAACGCGTTAGCCCCTAGCAGAGTCGACTGTAGGTAGACTTCATGGTGTATGCGCCTGAAGTGTCGCAAGGCCAAGTAAACTGATCCTCCTCCGAGACGTCCTTGTCAACCATTGCAATGACCTGCTGCAAGTGGATTAGTTGCAGGTGTGTCGTGAATGAAATCTCATCTCTGATGTCATGTAATCAAGCTCCCTCCATTAGGGCATGTTGCATTGTTCTCTTCCTTTTAATTCTAGCATCCACCATTCCTTCAATCAAGGGAGCTATGTCACCAATTGTGAACCCATGTATCCATCTGTCTGTCCAAAACAAGACCATGCTACCTTCTCTACCTTTATTAGCACCATGCTATCAAAGACTTCTCTGGCCTCCTGATCCGCCATCAGTTGTAGACCTTGCCACGGACGAGCAAGATCTGTCCTCCTCAGCCACTCCCATTGCACTCTCATGGCCAAACCTTGCAACTTTAGGTTCTTGAATCCCAATCCTCCAAAGCAAGTTGGTCTGCAAATAGTTTGCCAAGCCACCAGACATTGCCCTCCATTCACTGATTCCTTCCCTGCCCAGAAAAAGTCATGCATCCATTTGTCGATCTCTTCAAATACCCATTGGGGTGCGTCCATTACTAGAAAATGATGTACCGGGCGCGCCAAAATCACACTCTTGACAAGCACAAGTCTGCGGGCCTCTGGATCAGTCCCCTTTGCCATGCTGGTATAAACCTCTTTACCTGGTCGAGCATGGGCTGCCAGTCCACTCGGGTGAGATGATGAACGCTAAGTTCAAGACCA
This sequence comes from Triticum dicoccoides, assembly GCF_002162155.2. NCBI lineage: Eukaryota > Viridiplantae > Streptophyta > Magnoliopsida > Poales > Poaceae > Triticum > Triticum dicoccoides. The sequence continues at coordinate 335,817,163 of NC_041392.1, read as the reverse complement.
AGATATTTGCATGGCCAATCTTCCATCCGACGGTTCAAATAGTGTTGAACCCTTTCTCCATCTTCCTGTTGCCCTTGGATCACAATGGCCGAAGTTTTCCTGTAGTTAACTTGAAGGCCAGAAGCATGACCAAACACTTGCAGCATTTCTCTCACGCATGAGAGGTCCTGAGTTGTGGGCCGGATGAAAAGGGCCACGTTGTCTGTGTATATGGACGATCTTTGGTTTGCCTTGATACCGTTGAACGAGGACAGCACGCCCTCGCTGAACGCCTTGCAGATGAGAGTGGAAAGAGCATCCATGGCTATGATGAAAAGTAGCAGGGAACTTGGGTCTCCTTGACGCAGGCCTTTTGCATGAGCAAACCTACGGCCTTGGGCTCCATTGACAATGATTTTGGTATATGCCGATAGGAGCATAATTGTGATCCATCTCAAGAACTTGGCTCCGAAGCCCTTTGTTGCGAGAACTTCAAAAAGAAAAGACCACGAGATGGAGTCGAAAGCTCGCGAGATATCATGTTTCAGAAATACTCCTGGAGCTCTCCTGGCATGAATCTTTCTAGAAACTTGTCTCACCAAAAGGAAGTTATCATGAAGATTCCTCCCTTGGATGAAAGCAGATTGATTGACATTGATTAGCTCTTTCATCCTTCTTCGTACTCTGGATGCCATCATCTTAGAGAATAGCTTAGAGAAACTATGTGGCAAACTGGTAGGTCGATAGCCTCTGATCTCTTCCGCGTCACACTTCTTCGGAATAAGGACCATGAGCGCTCTATTCAGTTTGGCGAAGCCCTCCCTTCGCAAATGTACAGTTTCATGATCGCAGCCATGATGTCCTGCTTTATGATCGGCCAAGCTCGCTGATAAAATGCACCAGTGAATCCATTCGGCCTCGTGGCTCTATCCGGGTGGAGCTCTTTGATGATCCGCCATACTTCTTCTTCCGTGAAGATCTCATCAAGCTCATGAAGGTCGGTCGAGTGAATACCAAGAAACTCGAGATCCAACGTGGTGTCTCTGGCCTGTTCAGTCCCCATCAATTCTTTCTACGCAGAGAAGGCCTCTTCAATCAGCGCCTGGTCTGTGACTATCTATCTCCAATTTTGATCTTGGGGATGAAGTTTTTGGCCCTCCTTCCATTGGCGAAAGCTTGCAACAGCTTCGTGTTTGCATCCCCCTCTTTGACCCATCTCATTCTAGATCTTTTTCACTCAATGGTGCGCTCTAGCGATGCCATACCCAGCAAAGCCAACTTCAAAGTGCGTCTCAGCCACAGTTCCTGATCCGTGAGGATTCTGTCCTCCTCTGCCTTGTCTAGCCGACAGATTACGAGTGTTGCCACTGCCATGAGAAGCTTAATGTTGCCCGTTGTCCTCTGACCCATGCTTGCAAGGAGGCGGCTGCATTTCTAAAGAGCGCATCAAGCCGTTTGAAAGGGTCCACGATCAGATCACTACAGGTCCAGGCCTCCCTCACCGCATCATCAAAACCCTCTAGCTTCAACCAAAAATTGTGATGACTTGATTACCCTTGCTCATCATAATGAACTTAGTTTGCTTTTAAAATATGAAGAAATGAAACATATAACTAAGGGTATTCTAGAATATTATTTTGGGAGAGTTCTTGATTTTGATCTAGAGGAAATTTAAATGTATTGTGCAGTGAATTGCATTGAGAATCCTTATATCGCCAATTACTTAAAGACAAGAAAACAAATAGAAGATGAAGACATTACTGCAGGATGCTGCTAACGAGACACTATGATCAGAGACCCTTCGACGAAACTGTGTGCGATGCAATAATCGCAAATGGTGGTGTAAAAGAACCGTCAAAAAAGGTGCAAAATGTTTGCGATGGCAGAGCCATCAAACACGGTTCAGATTTTAGTTGCGTGTGCGATCCAGGGCATACGGTTCAGTCCAATGAACTATGTGCGATGAGGTGGAACAAAAGAAACAGGCAGCCTGATGAAGGTGTGTGTGATATAGAGTATATAGTTCACTCGGATGAACTGTTTGTGATTTGGCAACACAAAAGAAATGGTCATCCAGATCAAGGTGTGTGTGATTGAGGGCATACGCTTCAGAAGGATTAACTGTTTGCGATTAGGCAACAGAACAGAAACGGGTCCGCCAGATCAAAGTATCTGTGATTGATGGCATACACTTCACATGGATGAACTGTTTGCGATTAGTTACAACAAACTGAAACAGTTAGATAGATCAACGCATGTGCGCTAGACGGGCACACACATTCTAATTAAAAGAAGCGTGTGTCATGGTAATAACGAGCGCGCACGGCTGTTGGAACAAGACGTGTGCATTGCCTATTGCGGTGCACCCTATGGTGCAAACACCATGTATGCGGCCGAGAAGGCGTACGTGCCCATGTTACGCCTTCTGAGAATAGTGCCGCACTTATAACCATCAGTAAATTTTGAGCATGAGTCCCGTCACAAATTTTTTTAGAAGAACAGGGAGGCCGCCTCCCGTCACATTCCAAATTGCAAACCTGTTCACACTGATCAAAACCTAAATGGTTTCCCACTTAGGAGCGTATTACTACGTGGTTATAAATACTACTACTCCAAGATGATTGCACATTCCTCCTCAACTCCTCATCCACAAAAAGTCAAAAACAAACAAGTCATTCATCATCGTTCCCTTGTGTCCGCCATGGCCAGCATGAGTTCTGGGTCAAGAGATTGCCACCAGGGAGAGGCAAGCCTGTAAGCGGAAGCATGAGAGATGTCCCTCCTCGCCGCGAAAGCATGAAACATGTCCCGCCACATGGTCGTAGCAGCAGAGAGGTCCCATCGCGCCGCCGAAGCAGCACGAAGGTCCCGCCGCGCCGTCGATGCAGTAGACTAGTCCAGCCACGCCGTGGAAGCAGAAGAGATGTCCCGGCGCGCCACGAATGCAGCAGAGATGTCCTCCCATGCTACGGCGGCCTGGGAAAATGTCTCGTGGGTAGGCGAGGACTCTTACAGGCGCATGTGTGCCCTCGTCCTTAGGCAGATGGATCAGATCTCCAGGTGGGCGAGGTTGCAGGATGACCTGAAAGCCTCATTTGAATAGTCTACCGACGTCATCCGGCAACTAAATGAGAGCAATGCGAAGCTCCGGGCTGAGCGCGACCTACTGAGGGCGAAGATCGTCGGAAGTGCGGAGCAGCAGGAGTAGACCACTTCCTTGTTGAAGAGGACCAGCGTCATCGTCGAGAAACTTATGGACGAGAATGCCATGCTGCGCATCGAGAGCAGAAGGCTGGTGGAGGAATCCGTGGATGCTCTCAAGTAGCATCTAGAGGACAAGAAAGAGCTCATCGCCGCTCGCCGCGGAGACTAGTTCCCACGGCCTGCAGCAACGCATCAAGAAATTAGAGATCAGCGAGCCAGATCGTTGTCTTCTTTCTTCTTTTGCCCTTGTGTATTTCGGGCGTTGCCGCATGTGGCTTTTTTTAATTATGTTTCTAAATATGTAAGACAATTATTATCCAATGTCATCGTCCTTATATTCATCATGCTTGCTATAAGTCGCAGCCGATGCTATATAGGTCCGTCGGATCTTACATCAAGATCCATGCAGAACTTTCTTTTCAGATTTTCATTTCTCTCTTAAATATCAGTCCAGTGAGACATATAGTCATGCCATAGAATAGGTGCGCGGGCGCCATTAATGGAGACGTTGGGAGGGAGGTGCGTGGCGGGTAGTGGTCAAAGGGCTCTCCTCCCGATGAGCACGCGCAGGGGTTTGATTGCACGCCTCTCGTACACAAATAGCTACCCCGCATGACACCTCCTAGCCAATAAAAAAAAGGGGGACACGTGGCCGCACGTAATTGGTAAGTAGAACGCCCACGGTTTCAATAATACTTGTGTTTCCGATTTGTAACGTGACAGCACTAGTTCCAAAATGACTTTGTTGATTGTTAATCTGTGCGCCTTCGCAAATCGGACAGAAAAATTACCACGGCATGTTGGTGCCATGCCATGACACCATGCCAAGTTTCATGATTTTCAGGCGTGTTTTGGATTTAGAGGAATTAAAAAACCAAGTTTCTCAATCTTTCCAGCTGAGCCACAACGCCAGATGTTTGAATTTCATTCCCATCTCTTGCACGGTACCTAGAAATTCACCCAAGGACATACATGTCATTTTTCAAACAACTTTGGTGCACTGGAGCATGTGCTTGTAGTTCAAATTTGATTTATGCACATTAAATGCGCAGAAACTCAATTAATGTATAAAAAAGATCAAATGAACCCGGAATAATTACAAAATTTAGCATGGTACTTCTATTTGGTCTAATCTGCCTGTGTAAAAGAATTAAGGCGGGAGAAGGCAGTGTACGTATGTCATTTCACACATGGAGGTAACACGTTCCCTCTCGGAACCACGAGCCTTCTTGAGGGAAGCTCCGGTTTGCAAGAAGCTTACACCAAAGCTTGTCCCAATTCGGCCAAAAAAATTACCGCAGCATGTTGGTGCCATGTCATGACACCATGCCAAGTTTCATGATTTTCAGGCGTGTTTTGGATTTACAGGAATTAAAAACCAAGTTTCTCAATCTTTCCGACCGAGCCACGACGCCCAGATGTTTGAATTTCACTCCCATCTCTTGCATGGGACCTAGAAACTCACCCAAGGACACACATGTGATTTTTCAAACAACTTTGGTGCACTGGAGCCTGTGCTTGTAGTTCAAATTTGAATTATGCACATTAAATGCGTAGAAACACAACTAATGTATAAAAAAGGCCAAACGTACCCGAAATAATTCCAAAATTTAGCACGGTACTTCTATTTGGTGTGATCTGCCAGTGTAAAAAAAGTAAAGCGGGAGAAAGCAGTGTATGTATGTCGTTTCGCACACGGAGGTGACACGTTCCCTCTGGGAACCACGAGCCTTCTTGAGGGAAACTCCGGTTTGCAAGAAGCTTACACCAAAGCTTGTCCCAATTCGGCCAAAAAAATTACCGCAACATGTTGGTACCATTTCAGGACACCATGCCAGGTTTCATGATTTTCAGGCATGTTTTGGATTTATAGGAATTAAAAAACCAAGTTTCTCAATCTTTCCGGTCAAGCCACAACGCCCGGATGTTTGAATTTCACTCTCATCTCTTGCATGGGACCTAGAAATTCACCCAAGGACACACATGTGAATTTTCAGACAACTTTGGTGCACTGGAGCATGTGCTTGTAGTTCAAATTTGAATTATGCACATTAAATGCGCAGAAACTCAATTAATGTATAAAAAGGTCAAACGAACCCGAAATAATTCCAAAATTTAGCATGGTAATTCTATTTGGTCTAATCTGCCAGTGTAAAAGAATTAAGGCAGGAGAAGGCAGTGTACGTATGTCGTTTCGCACACGGAGGTGACACGTTCCCTCTCAGAACCACGAGCCTTCTTGAGGGAAGCTCCAGTTTGCAAGAAGCTTACACCAAAGTTTGTCCCAATTCGGCCAAAAAAATTACCACAGCATGTTGGTGCCATGCCATGACACCATGCCAAGTTTCATGATTTTCAGGTGCGTTCTGGATTTACATGAATTAAAAAATCAAGTTTCTTAATCTTTCCGGCTGAGCAACGAAGCCAGATGTTTGAATTTCACTCCCATCTCTTGCATGGGACCTAGAAATTCACCCAAGGACACACATGTGATTTTTCAAACAACTTTGGTGCACTGGAGCCTGTGCTTGTAGTTCAAATTTGAATTATGCACATTAAATGCGTAGAAACTCAATTAGTGTATAAAAAGGCCAAACGAACCAGGAATAATTCCAAAATTTAGCACGGTACTTCTATTTGGTCTAATCTGCCAGTGTAAAAGAATTAAGGCAGGAGAAGGCAGTGTACGTATGTCGTTTCGCACACAGAGGTGACACGTTCCCTCTCAGAACCACGAGCCTTCTTGAGGGAAGCTCCGGTTTGCAAGAAGCTTACACTAAAGCTTGTCCCAATTCGGCCAAAAAAATTACCGCAGCATGTTGGTGCCATGTCATGACACCATGCCAAGTTTCATGATTTTCAAGTGTGTTCTGGATTTACATTAATTAAAAAACCAAGTTTCTCAATCTTTCCGGCCGAGCCACGATGCCCAGATGTTTGAATTTCACTCCCATCTCTTGCATGAGACCTAGAAATTCTCCTAAGGACACACATGTGATTTTTCAAATAACTTTGGTGCACTAGAGCATGTGCTTGTAGTTCAAATTTGAATTATGCACATTAAATGAGGAGAAACTCAATTAATTTATAAAAAAGGCCAAACGAATCCAGAATAATTCCAAAATTTAGTATGGTACTTCTATTTGGTCTAATCTGCCAGTATAAAAAAATTAAGGCGGGAGAAGGCAGTGTATGTATGTCGTTTCGCACACGGAGGTGACATGTTACCTCTAGGAACCACGAGCCTTCTTGAGGGAAGCTCCGGTTTGCAAGAAGCTTACACCAAAGCTTGTCCCAATTCGACCAAAAAAATTACCGCGGCATGTTGGTGCCATGTCATGACACCATGCCAAGTTTCATGATTTTTAGGCGTATTTTAGATTTACATGAATTAAAAAACCAAGTTTCTCAATCTTTCCGGTCGAGCCAGGTCGCCCAGATGTTTGAATTTCACTCCCATCTCTTGCATGGGACCTAGAAATTCACCCAAGGACACACATGTGATTTTTCAGCAAACTTTGATGCATTGGAGCATGTTCTTTTAGTTCAAATTTGAATTATGCACATTAAATGCCCAGAAACTCAATTAATGCATAAAAATGCCAAATGAACCTGGAATAATTCCAAATTTAAACACGGCACTCATGTACTAGTTGCATGTTCATTGTACGTAAATGTTCTAGCAATTCAAACACTATCCTTTCCCTCCGTAACACCATTTTGTCTTTCAAAACATAATGAAAAAAACAGGTATACCACAAACAGTTTACTAGAAAGAATCGTGTGGGATGCAATACAAAATATCTTGGCACACCGTCTTGTCTGGCTTACGTAGGAAGCTTCATCGCCTACAGTCCACCGCCCCCGCTTGAACCACACTTGCGCGCCAGTTTCTCGCGGCACCGAGCGAAATTTTTCGGCCACCGCGGAAATATCTATCTCCCCGCCCCCTCCCTCCTACCAAAAGCCACATTTCCAGTGTTCCTCCTTGCTTTCCAAGTTCATACCTTCACTACTGCTTACTAGCAGCTCAGCCTCCTCGCCGGCGACCTTTCTTCTTGCAGCGCCGCCTCCTCGCCGGCTACCCTTCTTCTTGCAGCGCCGCCTCCTTGCCGGCGACCCTTCTTCTTGCAGCGCCGCCTCCTCGCCGGTGATCCTTCTTCTTGCTGCGCTGCCTCCTCGCCGCTGACCATTCTTCTTGCTGTGTGGGCTCGTCGATATGGTCAGGTAATCCGCACCCCACCCACACCATCCTCCTCCTTTCCCGTCCCACATGCCCCAACCGACGGAGCGACACCTTCCACCGAAATCACTGCCCCCTCCTCCAATTAAGCGCCGCCCACAACCATTTTACACGCAGTATAACATGGAGCTGAGTGGCATGCGGCCGCACGTGCGAACGGGGTTGCTATGGCTGCCATGGGTGTCGACCGCCAGATCTAGGAGGAGCACCTCGTCTTCGAGGCCACCGTCGACACCGCCACGCGGTTGTCTACTTTAAAATACAGTTCGTGATGTTTTCTCGAGGCCACCGCCAGTGCCTTCTAGTGATTTGTCCTCTGTAATGTTAATATGCAATCTGATGTTCAGTTAACAGTTTGGTCCTCTGAAATGTAATGTTCAGTTAACACTTCGGTCCAACAATTGCTACATTTCGTAGTACTGTTCTCAAGCATTCTTTTTTTTGTTAACTGTGTTATCTGCTAGTACATGTTTCTATTCTGCAGTGTCATGCTCAGTTAACTATTTTGGTTCATTTGGTCTGTTGTCCATTTAATTGTTTTGTTCGGTTCTGCAATTTGATTTTCATTTGATGTGGGTACAATTTTGTATTGTTATGCATATGACACCAATCGAATTTGGCTGTACCCAATACATATTCTACTGATAGTATGGCAACTCTCAGTTAACCTGATCAAGATCTTCCTTATGTGTGTTGCAAGGAAACAATGGGAGACACTGCGGTTTACCATCGAAGTTTGTTCAAGTAGGGTCCTTTGGCTAATAGCACATTATTGTGCAGTTGCAGGAATCATTCTAATATTTAGATTTCTTACAATTTGGTCTTGCACATGTAGCTCCTACTATCAGAGGCTTAGACCCACTGTTCGACCCATTTTGCATATGGGGAAATGAGATGTCCATGAATATCAGTCAAGTCAAGAAACTCAGAAAGATTGTTAGGCTGAAGAAACTTGCAACGAATAACAGCAAGATCTTTTTTTGCACAATGAAGAAGACATCAGTCAACTATCGATGGTACCAACTCTTTTACCTTGTTTTTACCCCTTGCACCATTTCAAAATTTACAACAACAATTTATGCATAGCTTTGTTTTCAATATTTTTCAAAGAAGTTCACCGATGATTACCTCTCAAACCACCTGCATCGTCAAGAGGCGAGGAAGGTATTCATTCAATACCTACGGTACAATATTGAAGTCTTGCTGAAGAGGACGAAGGTTGGGCGGGCAATTATCCATAACCACTGACCTAAAGTTGCAAGGACATTCAACATCACTGAAGGCTCAATATTTGCCTTCTGCTTCTGAAGTTGCCCAGATAAGATTCATCTGTCTATTTATCGTGTATGATGCTACTTTCCAAAGGTTTTTGATGCTGCATGTGAAACTTAGTGCTGTTGTGTAATGGCGTAACTGAGTGTCGAAGCTATCTGATGTAATTCGATTATGAAATCATGGTTTCTTTTATACGAATATGAAATATCTGGCGTGTTTTATTGTCAGGACCCCGACTCAATGCCACATCGATCTAGCATGTAACACCTCATATCACTTTGCGACCTCACGCACGGTATTCCCACGGGTGTCGCCTTACCTTTGCCCGGGACCGTTTGCGCCTTTTGGCACACGTATATGATAGTGTCGCTAGCATCCATATGATAAGGAGCCCGGGCTGACATGGCTAGTCGTAAACCCAAAGTGGCACAAACTTACAGGGACAGGCATCCATGGCCCAGCATCGAACGTGTCGGTCATCAGCAAGTGAATCCAGGCTGTAGCACTGGGCTAGCAGGACTCCGGTGAACCGGGCTATAGCGGGCTAACAGGACTCTGGTATTCATCGCGTGACATTTTCCCGAAGGGACAGACACAAGAACGAAGAAGGACACATGCCGGCCAGCCTAAGTGTTTCGGAGCAGTAGCAAGCTACCATGGCTCAGTGGAAACACTAGGAGACATTTCCCGGTAAGAGAGGCTACTAAGAATAAACAACTAGATAGTCAGATCCCACACATACCAAGCATTTCAATAACATACACACAATATGCTCGATATGTGCAAATACAACATGGCATCACAACATGACTCTATAACTCAAGTATTTAATCAATAGGCTCCGAGGAGCGAGATATTACAAACAGGGGTCTCATGATCCAACATTCAGAGCATACATATCAAAGCACAAGCGGAAGCTATCATGTCTGAGTACAGACATCTATAAATGAAAAAGGCCGAGAAGCCTGACTATCTACCAAATCCTGCCGAGGCACAAGACCGTAGCTGAGGTAACAAGCTAAACGTCGAAGTCCACGTGGAACTACTAGTGAGACCGAAGTCTCTCTGCAAAAACATAAAATAGGCAAACGTGAGTACAAATGTACCCAGCAAGACTTACATCAGAACTAACTACATATGCATCATTATCAACAAGGGGATGGTGGGGTTTAACTGCAGCAAGCCAGCTTTGACTCGGTGGCTATCCTAAACTACGACTGCAAGCAACTCTTTTGAGGTGGCGCACACGAGTCCACATATTCACCATATCAATACACCACTATGGATCTGCTCCCGTCTCCCTACGAGAACGCCATCCATAGCACTCACGCTTATCTTGCGTATTTTAGAGTATCCACTTTCACTTGTCTATGAACTGATATAAGCAACCCAGAAGTCCTTTACCACGGACACGGCTATTCGAATAGATGATGTTAACCCTGCAGGGGTGTACTTCTTCATACATGTTTCCACCACTTAGCGTCTGCACACGACATGTGCTCGGCAGACTTCAAGCGAAAGCCGACGTGGGTGTAGACCACGACCTACCTAAACACCTAAGTCTCTAGTCCAGGTTTATCGCCTATTCGGGTTCCATCCATGAGGAGATCCGGCCAGAGTTTCGCTCACAGCCCCAAACGATGTGAACAGGGTTCCGTGACACCAAACGGGTGCCCGGTTTACCCGGCCACGTACCTACCGCATCACAGCCCACCCCTACGGTCAGCGTTGTCCACGGCCTCCAGTAAGCTACAAACACCAGAAACTACTTGCAACTCCTGGACAGAGGACTAGGGTGAATAAGAAGTCGAGCGGGGTCATATTTCAGGGCCCAATGTATGGTAGTAGCTGAATCATGGATCACAAACACAGAACTCAGTTCCTGAGGACGGCTTCAATGAGACAACCCACCATGTACTCCTACATGGCCTCTCACCGATACCTTTTACCAAATCGTGTTCACACACTTAGCTCACACATAGTAGGACATGTTCACACACCTCTGATTCATCCCCGATGAATCAGACCTGACTCAACTCTAAGCAGTAGCAGGCATGACAAACAAACATGAATGAGTAGGCACAATAGGGCTCAAACAACTCCTACTCATACTAGTGGGTTTCATCTATTTACTGTGGAATGACAGGTCATGCAAAGGATAAAGGGGTTCAGCTACCGCAGCAAGTAACGGATGAATCGTTGTTGTCCTAATGCAGTAAAAGAGAGCAGGAGCGAGAGAGTAGGATTGTATCGGAATGAACAAGGGGGTTTTGCTTGCCTGGCACTTCTGAAGATAAATTGAGTCTTCATCAGTGTCAACGATCACATCATCGGTATCACGTCTATCGAGAGGGGACAAATACCGGCAACACAGAAGGGAACACAATCAATGCAATGCACAATATGATGCATGATCATGACATGGCAAAATGAATGTGTTTTGAGCTAATGCAACTAGCAACAGATTAAATGAAGTTGGTTTGAATACAAGATTCAAATTCAACTCCATATGTGATTATTCAAATGCCATTTAATTGATTTGTGCTAAACAGCAGCTATAAGTTGTTCTAACATGCATGAAAATGGTACAGATGGATTCCTTGAATTTTTCTAATAATTTTTCATATATAAATTATTTCATTTGGAGTTACGGTTAATTTTCTATGATTTATTGAAGTTTTAGCTGTTTTCTGAAATTTCCTGATTATTATAAAATAAACTAAATTCCAGAAAAGGAATATCGCGTCAGCATGACCTCACCCTGACGTCATCAGGTCAACAGGGCGGGTCCAGGTCAAACCTGACGTGTGGGGGCCACACGTCAGTGACTCAGGTGACTAACAGAGTTATTTAACTCTAACTAATCAAATTAATAGTCACGGGGCCCACTGTCAGTGTCAGAAAGGGGTAATTAGTTTAACTAATTCGATTAGTGCTAATCCTAATTAGCTAACAGGGCTGGGCCCACCTGTCATGGACACAGGGGGGGTCCCGCCGTGGTCAGAGTGGGTCAAACCCACCGGCGACATGACGCCGGCGAGGCCCGAGGCGGCGGCGCGAATCGAAAACGCGCTACAGGGCACGGGCGAGGCCGTGCTTGGGCTCGTTGGAGAGCCCTTGCTGGTGCGCATCGAACGGTGGTGGTGGTCGTGCCGGTGGTGGCCGGTACCGACGACGGCGAGCTCGTGAGCGGCGGCCGGAGTTCGGGTGCGGTCGGGTTCGGCGCTGCTGCTCACAAACGAGGGAGCTGAGGCGCTGGAGGGGCTCTACGGGTCGCGGCAAGCACAACGGGTGCACGCCCGTGACCAAATGGTCACCGGGGCTTCGCCGGCGACGAGCCCGTGCGGCGGAGCGTCTCGGCTCCGGTAGAGGGGCGGCTAGAGCTCGAAATCGGACATGGGGTTAGGGGGAAACAAAGCAGGGGCTCACGGGGATCATGCAGGGAGGGTCAGCGAGCTCGGGGAAGCACGAACGGCGGTGAATCGACGGCGACCATCGGCGGCGGTCGAGGACGAAGATGATGGCGTGGAGGCGATGCAGAGCTTCCCGAGGGGCTTGGCTTGGTGGGGAGGAAGAGGGGGTCGAGGCGGAGCTCCTGAGCTCAGCGGAGGGGCGAAGGGTGGCTGGTGGCCACGGTGGTTGCGAGCGAGGTCGGCG
>NC_041392.1:335773951-335804199 GCF_002162155.2 Triticum dicoccoides | reverse complement strand
TGCTTTTCCTATTTTTGTTGTTTTTATTTATTTTGTTCTGTGTTGTTTTAGTTTAGTAAAATACTAAACCATTTTATAAAATCCTGAAAATAGTTATGTGGCTAGAACTAAAATATACCAAACCACATAAAATGTTCCAGCATTATTGGACATATATTATTTATATATCAAATATATATCCAATGCAAATAGTTATTTATTTAATTCAAAGGCCCAAAATAATTAACTCTGAGATACCAAAAATATTGTTTTGAGTTTTACCTCTTTGCAATATTTTCAGAGACTAAGAGGAACATTTTCTTGGACTTCTTTGAGAAGATTTTAATGTTGATCATTTTTAGAAGGTTTCTGAGGCTTTAAAAATCCCTCAATTCAAATTTCATTTGAATTAAAACATGATGCTCACATGAGGTCTAGCCTAGTGCATAACAGGACCAGGGATGTGACATTTATAAGAAATATCAGTTTGATTAGTACATGTATTACCAATAACTAGATGACACCCCGCGCGTTTCTGCATGATCTCTTGGTAGTCATTAAAAGTAGCATTGCAACAAAATAGAAGCACAAATCAGCACTAAAATTTCCAAGGTCTACAATTTAATAGCAAAGAGAATAGGTTCTTCACTGGTAATAGACAGGGTCTTAATGGATGCACGGCCAGAGTATAGATAACAATATTCGATCTTATTGTATTAACAATTCTTGAGTGTCAACATGATTTGATATATCTAAATTGCACTACAATAGTGTATCAGAGGATTGACGTATGGAACGGTGCCTCGATAGTCAATACTGATGAAGACTTATTCCTTTTCCCTCTGAATTATGGGAGTTGACTTTCAATTGAAATGGGTTAAGAAGAACTTGTCTTCTTTCGAAACTTCTCACAGTACAAATTCAAGCAAACAATGGACTTGATCTGAATCAATCAGCAAAGCATGGGCCAATGAATGGCTATACAAAGTTGAGTCACTTATTTTGGGAAGGAGGGAGTAGTAGACTGGGATTAAATATGGTGACAAACATAGCATCTATGGAGATCAAAAGATTATTCAGGTGAGTGACGGTACAATTCTGAAGATATTTGGCAAAAGCTAAAAGGGAAGCACATCTTTGAATGCTAGCCTATGACCACTGTTGTCGATTAAGTAGAATTGTTCTTTTTTCAAGGGAAAACTACGACAGTTTTGGAATAGAAATTACTCGATGATACACTGGTTGGAAACATAACTAAGACAAACACATGTTAAATGTTGTACTTCCCACAAAATGATGAAGAAACCTCTCCGATTGGAAAATACCAGTTCTTGTCGAATCTCTCACTTGGTATATCGTAAAGCACAACCTGCAAAGGCATATCTAAGATCACATAGGGATGCTCAATACTGTTATTACCAAATATTTCATGGGCATACAGCTACACGGGTCATGATACAATGATATACATATTGTAAACATAAGAAAGACATCAATACAGATAGCTCAATTGAACTTATCTATATTTTTTAATGTGGAGAACATACCTCAGACTTTCATCAACACTATCTACAGTTGATACTTGTGTACAAAAAATTACATGTGCCATAAACATTCAAATGGTTGAACAATTACGAAAATAATATTTTGCCCAAGCCACATCCCACGTACAACCAGCCATTAGATAGGGAATATGAGGAGAACAAACATGTTAATTTAATTTGGCTAGATCTGTAACAATGCCTTGCCTGCAAACAACACGGAGAGAAGTACATGTCCACTGAAGTCAAGTTATACTGGCTGGATCTGTAACATTGGCTTGCCTGCAAACAACATGGAGAGAAGTACAATTCCACCAAAGTGTTGTCATCCAAATAGCAGATCAAGATGAGCGATGGTACTGGCTCATGTATCACAAAAACCATTATCATTCACTGTGCAGGCTTGGGAAGATTAAAATTCGAAATTGTACTCAATTAAGTTTGGATGGGAAAGACTGACCTCTTCCTCCTGATAAATATAAACAACTTCAAGGCAAACAACTGAATCTGGTACATGAGAATCTAACACTAATCTCTTTTTTGTTGACATGCACATGACAAAGGAAAATGGAAACTGCATACTTTTGGGGATTTGAGGATGGGATAACCATAGCCAACTTAGGACTTTGGGGTCAATCTCCTCATGTATAGTGTGCTGCTTGCTGAAGGGAGGGGATGAGACATACTGAAACATCCACACGGCGCAGCCCAATAGACGTACTGATGCATTGACAGTATATGGAATCCTAAATACTCGGTCGCCGCATCTATATTCGAGAAGGAAGCCCACCTAAAATAGGTGCTGCGGGAGATGAGGAGACGGTGAAGACGGTAGGTGACGCCCATGGCCTTGACAACGGCATTGGAGAAGCCGCTAGAGCCGAATCCCTCTGCCTGGACGTTGTCGCAGAGCGTCGAGAGGTTGCAGTCCATGGAGCGGAGCTCCGCCTCCGCGAACACCAGCTCGTACGGCCGCGACGCCTCTGCCGGCCTGGGCAGGCCGCCGCCCCCTCGCCATCACGGGCGGCAGCGGGTGCGACTGCTGCGTTTTTTGTTTTGACATTACGGTCGGGAGGTGGAAACGAAGGGTATGCCGTGGGCGTGGGGACAGACAGTTGGGCTTCTTTCTTATGTTTGCATTTGGAGACCATTGGGCTTCGGTATGCACTTTAAGTCTGGAAAACGGAGCAACGAAGCGGCATATAAAAATGTCAATAAAAATTGGTTAAAATGGAAAATAATCGCTGATGTGGCAGTTTGCTGAGGTGGATAGGCTGCATGTCTAGAGAAATAGCATAGTGGGGATGAACTATTTAGGTATTATAGATAAGCTAATTACCCTGCTTATTGGGGTTTTCTATTGCAGGCCGTGTCGGGTGGTTGGTGCGACATATGCCAACGGGTGGCTTATCATTGTGGGAGCCAATAAAACATCGTCGGTGCCTAGAAACGGGATAAGGCGAAGACATGCACGCCAGTGGATCTTACCCAGCTTCAGGGCTCTCCGTGGAGATAACACCCCTACTGCTGCTCTGCGGGGTCTCCGCATGGTCACTAGATTGACAAGTAGCTACAAGAGGCTCCTTGAGCTGTTTGGTGAAAGGATGAAGAAGGGCTAGGCTTTCCTGCTCCTCCTCTCGTTGCAATGTCTAAAACTATCCTAAGAGAGCCGTCCCCTGCATGGGTGCCCTGGGGGGTTTATATAGGCCTATCCCTCAGGGGTACAATGGTAATCCGGCTGGGCGCGGGCCCCAGCCGTTTGTGTCTACGCTGGCGGCTTCTCCGCTGACCAATGGGCCCGGCGCCTGGTAGGCCCCGCCGGCTGCTGGTCTTCTAGTCGACAGGCTGGCCCCATCGCTCGGGAGTCTTGTCGGAGGCTGGTTACTGTTGCCTTGCCTCTGGTGACGAGGGCTTTGTCGTGGTAAGCATGGCTACAGTGCCGTCGCGGGGCGGCTCAGCACTGTAGCCATACCTCGTCTTATCTCCTTAATGAGGCACCTCCTTCGAGGGAGAGAGCTGGCCGGCTATTGGGAGCCGGCCGTACCCCAGGCCGACTGCGAGAAGCTTGGCTGCCTTTGGGGTCTCCCTGACTGAGGGGGCCCGCCACCCACGGGTCGTACTGACTGCTCGTCATGGGTGATGTCATGATCAACATGGCAACAGTGCCGCGCCAGACAGGTGATGGCCACCCCGTACGACGCACTGTGGCCATGCGTGCTCCGGGATTCGGGGGTGGTAGGCTTCACTGTAGCCACGCCCCGTCTCGTCGCCGTTATGTGGGCACAGACTCTGAGGGCACGATCTTGGAAGCCGGCCTTCTCGTGGTCTTGTTTCTCAAGGATTCCAGGGCTGGGCCTCCTTCCGCAGCCGGCCTGAGAGGTGGCCAGCTGGGGGAAGGCGGCGCCACGTCTTGGACGCTTGGAGGCTCAATCGGCCTATAATTTTTCTGAAGAACCAGGGGAAGTCGGCTAGGCTACCCGTGGTTATTTACTCCGACAGTAGTCCCCGAAGCTGGTTGGGCTCCAAGGCAGAAAAAAGACGAGGAGCTCAGTCAGCTTCCTATCTTGAGGAGCCGGAAACTGGGAGCCGGCTTTGACTAGGCGTGTCGTCTCCTAGAGATTTCGAAGCTTGAAGCCGGGTACCAGTCGACGCGCGAGTCAGGCTGCGAGCTGACCGTTCGTCGCCTGCGCCCCACGTGGCACCCTACGGCTGGAGGGGCCTGCCAGCCCACGCGCACGACGGGACACCGCCGTAGTCCGGGGCCTGCTACCACAGGGCCTCGGCCCACGTGCGGATCTTCTGCGGCCCGGATGGACCGCGCGCCCCCCAGCGGCGGTTTCCGCACGCCGTGAAGGCGCAATAATCGCGGGGCGTGGAGGAGTGGGTGCAGTTAATCCCACATCCCCCCACGCCCTGCCTCCTCGGCTTCGCCGCATGAGACTATAAGTAAGGGGAGAGGAGGGGAGCGCCAGACGCTCGCGCGCTCTCCCTCGCTCTGCCCCCTCCTTCTTCCTCCTCTCCGCCGCCACAGCTACCCGCCGCCGCTCGGCCTTCCCGCCAATCTTCTTGGCTTGCCGTCGCTTCGTCGTAGCAGGGTCGCGCGCCTTTCTTCTGCCGCACCTTTCTCATCGCCGCGCCGTCCCCATGGCGTTGTTGAGCTCCTGGGACAGCTCCAACGTCCACGACGACCATGTCGACTTCCTCCGCCGGACGCGACGGCTGCTGGGCATGGATTTCATGCGGGTCCATCTTGCGCCAGAGAGGGAGATCTCGCCGGCGCCGGAGGAGGACGAGCGGGTAATCTTCCGCTCGCACTGCCTGTGCGGCTTTGGCCTGCCGGCGAGTGGGTTCCTCCGCTCCTTCCTTGAATTTTATCATCTCCAGCCGCATCACCTTACTCTGAACGCGATGATGCTATTGTCGGCCTTCGTCGCCCTGTGTGAGGGTTTTCTTGGTGTCCTCCCCACCCTTGAACTGTGGGGAGAATTCTTCCAGTGCAAGCTTGGCACTGTCGTCGTGGGCGTGCCCGCCCCATGCGGCGCCTTCATCGCCATGCAGAGGATGAGCGATAACAACCTTTTTCCGCCCATCCCGCTGATCCAGTCGGTGAAGCTCTGGCAGAAATCCTACTTCTACATGAAGAACATCGCTCCGCAAGGCGACTTCGTCAATTTGCCAGCTTACATAGCCGGTCCGCCGGCTGGGAGGCAGCCCTCATGGACCTTCCGGGCCAGGTCGCTGTCTCAGGGTGGGGCCGCCTCCGTTGCACGGCTCCGTGTGATGATCCAGTCGGAGGGTCTGACTGGGTCTGACCTGGTGGATGTCTTCGTGGAGCGTCGGGTGCTCCCGCTCCAGGGCCGACCTCATATGATCTGCCAGATGAGCGGCCGCTTCAACCCGTGCCGGCTAAGCACCAAGGAGATGCCTCACGCCGAGGTGTCTTACATGGTGAACTATATTTCCAACTGCAAGCTCGCCGAGGAGTGGCAGTACAGCAAGGTGTCGTACTCTCGCGCCAATCCTCCGCCGATGGTAAGTTTCTCTTCTTTTCTTCTTTCCTTGTCGCCGGGTTCATGATGGCCGACTCCTGAACAGTCGGCTTGTTTTTGGCAGAATCCCATGCTTCCGCCGGCAACCGGGGCTGCGGGGGTGGAGCGCCAGTTCCTCCCCGACCGCACGATGGACGATGTCGACGACCCGGAACTGGGGGCGGCCGCCATGGAAGAAGACGTTGCAGGGGAGGGCGGCGAGGCAGGCGGCTCTGGGCTCGGGGCCGCCTTCGAGGATTAGCCGGATGATGCTGAGGCCGAAGTTGTTCCGCGCCGTCAGTCGGCGCCCGATCATCAAGGCGCGGGCCCATCTGCTGCGCCGGCTCCTCAAGGCGGCACGTAGAAACGCCGGACCCCGTCGACCCACTTCGGCAGTCGGCCAAAAAGCCCAAGAGTACCACGGCGGCGACCAAGCGGGATGAGGCGGCCGCGAAGGCGGCCCGCTTCCGCAAGGAGGTGAAGCGGCCACGGTCGGTTTCAGCGTAAGTGTTATTTTTCTTACGCCTTTCTTTTCTTCTTCAGTTGGTATCTTTCTAAGCCTTCTTCTTGACTTATCAAACAGGGCCCCACTTTCTCTTGAACGGACCCCTGCTGCCTCCGTAGTCGGACCCGCGGGAGGGTCCTCAAGCTCCCGCCGTGTGGATCCCCGCGCCGATCTCCTAGAGGCGACGAAGCGAAACACGCGGGAAGCGCGGGAGGAGCGGGAGGCAGAGGAGCAGAGGACAGCTCGGGAGGCAAGGGAGAAGTCGGCGGAGGCACGGGCCGACGCGGCTGCCAAGGCCCAGGCGGAGGCCGAAGCCACGGAGGAGATGGAGGCCCGGCGGAACCAGCCTCCGCTGCTCGTCATCCCCCTTCGGGCCGCGGCACCCGACATTCCAGTTCCCCCGACGGAGGAGACCCGCCACGGCCAGCTAGCAAAGGGGAAGGAGACGGAACCGACGCCGCCGGCTGGAAAGGGTCAAGGTAGCCGGCCCGACGCGCCGCCCGTGCAGCCGACCGGAGGTGAGCCGACTGTCAGGGCGGACCTTGTGGTCCTGTCGCCGTCCCGTCGGCGCGCGGAGAAAGCGACTTCCGCGCCAGATCCACACAACGCCGCTGGCGCCGGCCCGTCGGCCCAGGACCTGGAAGCGGCTAGCGATAGCTCGTCCGGGTGGACGCCGGGCGGCGGGACGACCGTGCTGAACGTGGCGGCGGAGGACGTCCAGAACCGGCTTCAGGCCCAAGCTACCGCGCTGAAGCAGTACACCCAAGAATTTCTCACGACGCGAACGGTGATCCGGGTGAGTCCTTCCGCTCTTCATTGATTGCTCCTGATTTCTTCCGTGGGGGCGCGTCAGCGCACCCACTGGGTGTAGTCCCCGAGTTCCGAGCCGGCTGCTGAGCAGGCGGCTTGGAACTTCTTGGTAGACTCTAATTGTCGTCTTGTTCTTACTTGTATCACTTACCTTATCTGCAGGAGTATCATAACCTCCGCGCGGCTGCCTTCAACTCTCAGGCCCAGGAGTTGAATCAGAAAACCACCGATTTGACCGAGAGTCGGAGTAAGTGCTTCATTTTTTGTCTCAAGTGGGGGCGCATCAGCGCACCCACTGGGTGTAGTCCCCGAGATTCGGGCCGACTGCTGAGCAGTCTCGTCGGATCTTTTCCTGACAACTTCTTTCTTCATACCTGTAGGGGCCAATGCTGACCTGAGGAGCCAGCTGAGCGGAGCCCAGACCGCCCTTCGCGCCAAGGAGGCCGAGTGCGCCGCCCTGGCTCAAGAGCGTGACCGCCTGGCCAAGAAGTTGGCCGACCAGGAGGAGAGCCACAAGACGGCCCTGAAGGCGGCGCAGGACAGCGAGGCCGCCCTCAAGGCCGAATACGAGACCGAGGCGGCGAATTGGGCCGAGGCCAGCAGGCGCTGAGTCAAGGCTACAGCCGGGTAGAAGACTTGATCGATGGTGGGCCGCCTTCTTCATCGTTTCTTTGCCTGCCTCCTACTATCTGGTTCGTCTTTTGACTTTGTGCTACTGCTTTCTTCTTTGTGCAGATTACTTTCCCGGTTACTCTGCTGCCGCCACCCAAGCCATCGAGGCCTACCGTGACGCGCAACGGCAGGCGGGGGCCGAGGTCGCACCGGGTGCCAGCCGGTCACTTGAGGAGCAGCTTCTGGTGCTTCAAGCCTGCCTGCAGCCGACCCACCGCATGCTCCGCCGTCTTCAGCGCGCCGGGGCGCAAATGCTGGCCGCCCTATGGCCCGGCGAGGTGATCCCGCGCACCCCAAGTCAGACCGCCGACTGGCTGGAGGTCGCAGTCGGCCGCTTCGAGGCTTGGAAGGCGTTAGCAGCCCGGTCCGGCGCTGGGCAGGCACTGGAGTTCGTCCGAGCCTGGTATCCTGGGCTGAACTTGGACCAGCTGAGCACCTCGCGGCAGGAGGCTGACGAGGAGCTGGAGGCGTTGCGGCCGGCTATCATCCAGCGCACCTCGGCGATCGCCGAGTACACCGACACCAGCGCCTTTGCCCCTGAGGTAGATGACGCCGGCGTCGCTCAGCCGGAGGAGTGGTTCGAGCTGAACCCGACAGAAGGTGAGGACTCGGCGGAGGAGATTGCCTCCAGTGATGAGGGCGAAGGGGAAGAGGGGGAGGATGGTGAAGACGCTGCGCCGGACGGTGTAGCGACCAGCCCGCCTCAGCCTGATCTTGCCTCTAGCAATGACGCCGAGACTCGCCAGCCGGTCACTCCTCCAGCCGGCACTGCCGACCCCACCAACCTTCTCAGCTCGCCCGTCGTTCCCCTGGCTTGATCCGCCGTCCTTGCTTTCCTGTTTGTTACTCTTTTGAACAATCTTTAAATTTGCGCGGTTCCACCCACTGGGGGTGTATTCAGACTATGTTGAATGCTGGCCTTTCGAAGGTCTTTTGTGTAAATATTATGCATGTGTTTGGCTTCCGTTCATGTTTGCTTTTCATCCTTTTGGCTTTTCCTTTGCCGCCTTTCCTTGGCCGCCGCCTTCCCAGCCGGACAGCTGCTCTGCATTCTGTGGCTGGAGAAGGACTTGGTTGTTTTGGGAAGGCAAGTAGTCGACCTTTCTTAGATTGCAGCAAGGTGAACGGGAAGCCGGCCAGCCGGCTGCTCTGGTAGCCGACTGGCGGGGCGAGAGGCCGGCTCGCGTTATATAAGTTCGTTGGTCCTTAGCCGTTTTTCGTGTGGGCATCCTTTCCTGCCCTTGGCTCTTGCCAGTCAGACAGTCGATTCTTCGAGCTGCGACTTTTGGCAAGAGGGGGCTTGGGTGCCGGCACACTACTTGTCTGACTGCAGGAAGAACTTTATATATAACTTAAGGCGGCGAGTTCCCGGGCCGACTGGTCAGGCCTGGTGCCGGATGAAAAAACAAAATGTAGTAACATATTCATAGGCATGATACCCATCATCCATAGATAAAAGAGGGTTAGTCCCCGAGTGCTCCTCGGGGGACCCTTTGTCTCGTACTTAGTACAAAAGTTAGCGTGATACATACTGCTTTTTAACTGTAAAATCTTCGGAGGAGATTGGCGTTCCATGGTCGTTCTGACTCCTTGCCAGAATCATCTTTCTTGCGTTCCTTCGGCTTCTGCGCGTCGATTAGGTAGTAGGAGTTGTTGCCTAGAGCTCTGTTGATGACGAAGGGGCCCTCCCAAGGGGCCGAGAGCTTGTGTTGGCCGGCTGTTCGCTGGATCAGCCGGAGCACAAGATCGCCCTCTTGGAAGGATCTTGGCTTGACTTTCCGGCTGTGGTAGCGGCGCAAACCCTGCTGATAGATGGCGGACCGGTTGAGGGCTAATAGTCGGCCCTCTTCCAGCAGGTCGACGCTGTCTTCACGTGCTTCCTTGGCCTCCGCCTCCGTGTACATGGTGACCCGAGGTGAGTCGAACTCGATGTCAGTTGGGATGACCGCCTCGGCGCCATATACAAGGGAAAAAGGGGTGAAGCCGGTTGACTTGTTTGGGGTAGTGCGCAAGCTCTAGAGGACGGCCGGCAGCTCGTCGAGCCAACAGCCGGCCGAACGCTCCAGTGGCATGACCAGTCGGGGCTTGATGCCGGAGAGGATGAGGCCGTTTGCTCGCTCGACCTGACCGTTTGACTGCGGGTGGGCGACGGACGCTAGGTCCAGCCGGATGTCGTGTGTTGCGCAGAAACGTGCCAGTGCTCCCTTTGCAAAATTTGTGCCATTGTCGGTGATGATGCTGTGCGGTATGCCGTACTGGGTTGTGATATCTGTGATGAACGTTGCAGCAGTCGGCCCATTCAGCTTCTTGATCGGCTTTGCTTCGATCCATTTGGTAAATTTGTCCATAGCGACAAGTAGATGTGTCATGCCGCCGCGTGCCGTCTTGAATGGGCCCACCATGTCCAGCCCCCAGACGGCAAAAGGCCAGGTGAGGGGGATGGTCTTGAGTGCAGAAGCCGGCAGATGTTGCTTGGAACTGAAAACTTGGCACCCTTTGCAGTGTTTGACTAGCTCCCTGGCGTCATCCAAAGCAGTCGGCCAGAAGAATCCATGGCGGAAAGCTTTGGCGACGAGTGACCGTGAGGCCGCGTGGTGACCGCATTCGCCTTGGTGGATGTCCTTGAGGATTGTTATGCCCTTCTCCGGCTTGACCAACGCTAGAAGACTCCAGTGACACTGCGCCTAACGAGCTCTCGGTTTACTATTGTATATGCTCCGGCTCGGCGTTGAACTTGTCTTGCCGAGATTTCGTCGGTTGGCAACTCTCTGTTTACTAAGAAGTTGAGGATGGGCTGGGCCCATGATGGAGCTATGACTTCTTCTATTGTCAGAACTGCTACTATGACCAGGGCGGGTGGGCTGGGTGGTGAAGAGTTGGAGTCGGCCACCGACTGTTGCGTCGATGTAGTCCCCGGGCCGACTGCAGTAGCCCCTGGGCCGAGTTCCGAAGTCCCCAAGCCGGGTGCGACTACGGCAGCCCCCGGGCCGCTTGTCGAAGTCCCCGAGCCGCCTGCTTGGTTCCCCAAGTCGGATCCGACTGCGTCAGGGTCAGGCGGCACGAAGATAGAATCAGATTCTAGAGACGGCTTGATAGACGGCTTGAGGAGGCGGTGGAGAGAAACACCGGCTGGTATAGCTTGCCGGGTGGAGCCTACTCGTGCTAGGGCGTCTGCTTGCATGTTGTCGGCGTGTGGTACATGAAGGAACTTGCATCCTTCAAAATATCCACTAATTTGATGAACGAGGAAGCGGTAGCTCGCCATGTTCACGTCCTTGGCGTCCCAGTCGCCAGATGACTGCTGGACCACCAAGTTCGAGTCGCCATAGCACAGGATCCGGCGGATGCCGAGCTCCTTGGCTAGCCGGAGCCCGTGTATGAGCGCCTCATACTCGGCCACATTGTTGGAGGCGGCAAAATGAATTTGCAATGTGTACTTGAGCTTGTCGCCCTTGGGGGAGGTGAGGATGATGCCGGCTCCCAAGCCGGTGTGCATCTTGGACCCATCGAAGTGCATCCGCCAATGAGTGGAGTCGGGGGCCGGTGGTCGGTACTGGGTTTCGTCCCAGTCGACGAGGAAGTCGGCCAGTGCTTGGGATTTAATGGCGGTGCGGGGCTGGTAGAAGATCGTGTAAGGAGCCAACTCAATGGCCCATTTTGCCACCCGGCCAGATGCATCCCGGCTGCCTATGATCTCGACGAGCGGGGCAGTACATACTACCGTGATGGGGTGCTCTTGGAAGTAGGGCTTGAGCTTCTTGGCAGCGAAGTACACACCGTAGCACATCTTCTGGTAGTGTGGGTAGTTCTACTTCGAGGTGGATAACACTTTGCTTAAATAATACACCGGCCTCTGGACCAGCTAAGCTCGGCCTTCTTTTGGGCGCTGGACCACGATGACTGTGCTGACCACCCGGCTAGTAGCGGCAATGTAAAGGAGCATGGGCTCTTTTTCAGTCGGTGCCGCCAAGACAGGCGGCGTGGTCAGCATCTTCTTTAGCTCGTGGAAAGCTTGGTCCGCCTGGTCGTTCCACTCGAAATGAGCGGACTTCTTCATGAGTCGGTAGAGGGGGAGAGCTTTCTCCCTGAGCCGGCTGATGAAGCGGTTCAGGGAAGCCAAGCATCTGGTGAACTTCTGGACGTCTCGCAGCTTTGTGGGAATCTCCATTCTCTCTATGGCCTTGATCTTCATCGGGATGCATTCGATGCCGCGTTCGGAGACCAGGAAGCCTAGAAGCTGGCCGGCTGGTACTCCGAACACGCATTTCTCGGGGTTGAGCTTGATTTGAAATCGGCGCAAGTTTTCAAATGTCTCTCTGAGGTCTTCCAGCAAGGTGCCGCGTTTCTCCGTCTTCACCACAATATCGTCTACATGGACGTGGGAATTTCTGCTGAGCTGGTTGAGAAGGCATTTCTGCATGCAACGCTGAAAGGTGGCACCAGCATTTCTCAAACCGAATGTCATAGTCAGGTAGCAGAAGGCTCCGAGTGATGTGATGTAGGCGGTTTTCAGGCGGTCAGCTGGATCCAACTTTATCTG
The DNA here is from genome assembly GCF_002162155.2 of Triticum dicoccoides. NCBI lineage: Eukaryota > Viridiplantae > Streptophyta > Magnoliopsida > Poales > Poaceae > Triticum > Triticum dicoccoides. The sequence goes on along the minus strand of NC_041392.1, from coordinate 335,792,124 downwards.
GTGGTAGCCTGAGTAGGCATCCAAGAAGCTCAACAGCTCGCATCCGGCTGTGGAGTCTATTACTTGATCAATCCTTGGCAAGGCGAAGGGATCTTTGGGGCAGGCCTTGCTGAGGCTAGTGTAGTCTATACACATGCGCCATTTGTTATTTTTCTTCAGCACGAGGACCGGGTTGGCAAGCCACTCTAGAAAGAAAACTTCCATAATGAAGTCGGCTGCCAGAAGCCGGCCTATCTCTTCTCCTACAATCCTTATCTTCTCTTCTGATAGTCGGCGGAGGGGCTGTTTGACTGGCTTTGCACCTTCTCGGACATGTAGCTTGTGCTCGGCGAATTCCTTCGGAACACCCGGCATGTCCTTGAGGGACCATGCGAAGATGTCCTAATTCTCACAGAGGAAATCGGCGAGCTCGCCTTCCTATTTGCTGTCCAGGTTTGCCCCGATGGTGGCAAACCTTTCTGGGTACTCCGGGTCCAGAGGTACCTTCTTTGTTTCTTTGGCTGGCTGGAAAGAACCTTGGGCATCACACTCCTTGGGGTTGGGGGACAGGGCCGGCTGTTTGCCGGCCATGGCCATGACTTGGTCCAGTATCTTTTTCTCTTCAGCAATCACGAGGGACTCGGCCAGCCGGCTGCTGGCTGCCGCACACTCGGAGGATTTCTTGTAGTCTCCGGCTATGGTGATGATGCCCTTGGAACTCAGTATCTTCATCTTGAGGTAGGCATAGTGGGGTACAGCCATGAACTTGGCCAGGGCGGGTCGGCCAAGCAACGCGTGGTAAGGGCTTTCCAGATCCACTACCTCAAACCACACGGCCTCTCGGCGGAAATGGTCCTTGTCCCCGAAGAGGACATCTATCTTGATCTTGCCGATTGGGGAGCAGGACAGGCCGGGCATGATGCCATGAAACACAGTCCGGCTAGGCATGAGCTGCTTCGCCTTGATGCTAAGCTTCTCCATGGTGTCACGGTATAGGATGTTGATGCTGCTCCCACCATCTATCAGCACGTGGGAGAAGCGGGCGGCTCGCCTTTCTGTTGCGAGGGTGGCATCCAAAACCAATGCATAAGAGCCAGGAGACGGCATCACCTCTGGGTGATCAGTCCGGCTCCAGCCGATAGGCCTTTCTGACCAGTGCATGAATTCGGGGTTGTTGGAGGCAACTGCGTTGACTTCTTGATGTTGTCGGCGCCGGCTACGCCGATCTTCTGGTAGGCTTGTAAAGACGATGTAGGCGGCCTGCTCATCGGGGAATTCGTCTTGAACAGGCCCGACTGCTGGTCGAGCAGCTGGCTGCGGAGGGGCCGGAGGCGGCTGACCAGCAGGCGGAGGTGGCGCTATCCCCTCGCCCTTGGAGATCCGCGTGAGCCAGTGGCATTTTCGGGTTGTGTTGTTTGAAGGCTTCGCGCCGCTGTGAAACTTGCAGGGGGCATCAAGTGTTTGTTCGTAGGAGAAAGCCGGCTGCCAAGCCGGCTTGCTGCCTTTCTGCTTCTTGGGCGTGGGCCGCCCTTCGGGTTGTTCGTCTTCGACGGTGGCCACCAGCCGATTGGTGGGAGGCGGCGGGGGAGCCTTGCGCTTGTGGTCGTTCTGGTACGGGCGTCGGCTGGAGTCTCCTGCCGGTGTCTTGGGACTTGGAGCGAGTACCTTCCCGGAGGCGTCTACTCGGAGCTTGGTCTTCATTGAGGAGTCGGCCGTGGAGTATTTGTTAGCTATGATCAGTAGCTCGTCGAGGGTAGTCGGCTCGTCGCAGAGGAGTCGGTGCTTGAGGAGGGTGCCTTCTCGGCACCCGGCGGTGAAGTACTCTATAGCTTGAACCTCATGCGCCCCTTCGCAGGAGTTGCGGAGCTCGGCCCAACGTGTGAGGTAGTCGTGAGTTGATTCACTGGGCCCTTGCACACACAAGGAGAGCTGTCGGGGCTTAGGAGCCCGCTTGTAGGTGCTGGTGAAGTTGTGGATGAAGGCTTCTGTGAAGTCCAGCCAGCTGTTGACGCTGTAAGGCTTGAGGCTGTTGAGCCAGGTACGCGCCGTGCCTTGGAGCATGAGGAGAACATACTTCACAGCAACACGCCTGTTGCCGTTCGCGATGCTAACCGCAGTGGAGTAGTCGATCAACCAGTCTTCCGGCTTCACGGAGCCATTGTACTTGGGCGTGTCTCTTGGGAGCGAGAACCCTTTAGGGAAGGGTTCGTCGTGGATGCGGGGGCCAAAGCAGGGCGGGCCGACATCATCTTCTTCTTCCAGAGCCAGGGATCGCACTAGGCGGTCGATCCGGTGGCGGGCGTCATTCTCGCCAACTCCTTTGCGGCGACCCAGTCGGCCGCTGAGAGTCGGATGTGTGACAGGCGGCGGAGTGGGATATCTCTCCCCACGAGGCGAAGGAGGGGGCGGATCGCCCCGCCATTCCATAGCTCAAGGACGGCCTTCTGCGTCACGCTCGATGGAGATTCGAGTCCGGCTGTGGCTGGCAGCTGGCTCCTTTTCTTTCCTTGCGCGGGTGTTGCCCGCCGTCGGTGTTCAGGACGTCGCACCATGCTCTCGGCGTGGGGGAGGACTTTCGGCGCGGACGCCGGCTTCATGCCGCTCCATGGCCGCGTCGATAAGCTGCTGGATGCGTCTGGTCATGTAGGGAAGCTCGTCGGCCCTCAGTCCGTCTAGCTCATCTACGGCCGCCTGGGCGGCGCGTAGGTTCTCAAGAGGCGTGGCATAGACTGGGTGATCTGCTCCCAGCGCGCCAGCGATAGCTGTACCGCGTTTCTTGATGATACCGACATGGCTCGGCCCGTCGGGAGGCGGCATGCCGAAGGCGGCGCGGTCGACTTCGGCTGGTGAGCCTCGGTGAGGCGTCTCATGAAGGCTAGCTACTGGCCCTCCGCAATGAGGGCGAGGCGGCGCGCCTCCAGTGTCTGGGTGTCGGCGTCAGCCGAGATGGGGGCGGATAAGTCGTGCAGTGCCGCCTGTAGGGCGTCATGGGCGTTTTCGCCAGAGGCGGTGCCATGGCTGATGACCAGTACCTCGGTGATGGCGCTGCCGCTGCTGTCGGCTCGAGGAAGAGGGTCCTTGATGATTACCACGTTGGAGGGGAAAGCGTCAAGCGATGCCATGTCGGAATCGACAAGCATCGGGCCGGTGGAGCCAACCAACTCCAAGTCCGCAGCCAGCTCGCCGGAGACATGGAGTTGGTCGAGGAGGCTGACGAGGTGGCTTTCGAGGCAGCCGGTGCCCGCGTCGGATGCGGGCTCGTCAGAGATGCGAGTCTCGCCAAGAAGATCGGTGAGGCAGCTCGCCGTGCATGCGTCAGCGACGCCTTGCAGCGCGTCGGGGCAAGCGCCATCGGGCGAGCCGGGCTGGCTACGCACGCTAGGGAGGAAGAGGGTTCTCGTCCAGAGCAGGTCTTCGGACGACGGTGCACCTGGCCCCACGGTGGGCGCCAAATGTCGGGTGGTTGGTGCGACATATGCCAACAGGTGGCTTATCATTGTGGGAGCCAATAAAACATCGCCAGTGCCTGGAAACGGGATAAGGCGAAGACATGCACGCCGGCGGATCTTACCTAGCTCCAGGGCTCTCCGTGGAGATAACACCCCTACTTGTAACATCCCAAATTGCCAATTTGGAATGTTATACATTAGATCATCAATGCATATCATATTTTATATTGCATTTTGGTTGATCCTAGAAATTCTACGCAACTCAATGACCCACGGAGAGAGTTGGGGATTCCGTTATTTTTATATTTGAGTTTTCTCAAAGGATCATTGATTTTATTTATTTTATCATCAATTATTTCTACTACAAAAATATGAGAGAGGGAATAAAATGACTTTCCCAAAGTAAATAAATATTGAGGATTTAATAATAAAATCAAATAAGATTTTATTTCAGAGTTTTACAGTGTTTTATTTGAATTTAGGAAAAATGTGCGTTTTTCAAAATTGCATTTAGGTCCCAAATAAATGTTCACCTTGTGCGGCTTGATTTTAGAAGCCCGTGAAAATTTATTTCGGAATTTTTGGAGTCCGTTTAGTATTTCTTTTTATTTTTCTTCCAAGCGGAATAAAAAAACAAACCGACCTACGGGCCATGTCCGACTAGGACTCCGGCCCGAGGGGGCCTTTATAAGCCGAGGCCCAGCCCCGGGGAAACCCTAGCCGCCCCAGCCCCAAGCCGCCGCCGCCGCCGCCTGCCACCGCGCCGCCCCGAGCCGCCGTCGCCGGACGCCACCGCCGCCGCCGAGGTTCGCCGCGCCTCGACTTCTGTGCCAACGTTTTTTTTTTAAAAAATCGGTGTTCGTCGGTTTTTTAGATTCGTTTTTTTTAAATAGATCGGTTTTTCCAGTTTATTTAAATAGCGAGCATTCGTCCGTCCGTTCGTTCTAGCGAGCGTTCATCGTTTTTCTTTTTCTCGGATTAAATCCGCGATTTTTCTGATCGCGATTCCTGATCTGATTTTCGTTTTAGTATAACTTTTCGCTCGTTTATCGGAATCAGGCGATTCAAGCGCCTAGAGTTTCGTCTCGAAACCCTCTACCCGTTTAACCAACTTAAACAAGATTTTGCTACTGTAAAATTTGCCTTAGATCCAGATTACTAGAACGAAGTTGTTTTCTTTCGCCGTTTGACTTTCGTTGCTTCGTTCGATTTGATTCTTTTGGCCAACAGGAGTTCTTAAGTTGAACCTTCTGGTTAGATCTCTTATTTGAGTTTTACCTATGCATTAGATGAGTACTTATTGTATGCTTGTTTGTTTGTCTGCGATAGAATACCCGGAGTGCGCCACTTGTTACTTCGAATCGTTAGGTTTCGCGGATCATCGGCAAGGCAAGTAACACTTTGATCATACCTTTCTACTACCCAGTTTTATTGCATTAGATCAATCCTCACACATTGCATGATTAGGATCTAATTAAATTGTGGGATGGGAAGTAGATGAGGTATTACCTATTACCTGTTATTATCAAACCTTTGGGAGTTACTTCTGCCTTTGCTTATTATGCCATGCTATGCTAGTAGACGTGGATTGGGTGAGTGATATCCATGATAGATGTGAGATTGTTAATTAATGGTTTATCTAAGGTGGCAACTTAAACACACATCTGGGTGGATTGAGGCACCTGGGTATTCCAGGACTTGCCTGTTTTCTTTTGGACCGCCACCCAGGCTCAAAGGGATCATGAGACTATTCATACTAGAAACTTCCATGTGCAGCCACAAGCTATTATGGGCTCTAGCATAGTTGACTAAGTCGTGCGAACTCTTACAGTGGTAGACTAGCAGATGTAGGGGATGTAGGTGGTACGGTCTACCCGATCGTAAGGTGCTAGCGCTTCTGAAAGACTATGTCTCGGTCATCCGTCTTTTCAAACACCATGTAGTGAGAGAAACCAAACGGAGGCGATCGAGTCTTGTGGGGAAAAGTGCATAAACCTCTGCAGAGTGTAATAAACTAATCATGGTTAGCCGTGTCCCCGGTTATGGACATCTTGAGTATCTAGTACCTGGATTTTCATGTGAATCTCAACATGTTACTTTAATTAATATTGTTGGGTTTTAATGTTGATGCTTAATTGGGATTGAGAATGCTGTCAACCATTCTCAATGTTTAACAACTACCATGATAGTTAAATAAATTTATTCCTTTGAAGTAGGGAAAAATTGGCTTTACGCAAAATTGTAACCATAGAGCTTTCCACCAACCAAATATGCATATAGTATAGCTATTTCATTCCATTACTCTCTATGTGTTACATTGCCAGCATATTCCATGTGCTGACCCGTTTCGGGCTGCAACGTTAATGTTGCAGACTTTTCAGATGACGATTAAGGAGTTTTTAGGTCGTGGTTCTATACTCGGTGATGTCGTTGGAGTTGATGGACTCACTTATCTTCCAAGCCTTCCGCTGTTAACGTTATTAGATGGCCTTAAGCCATATTTATTGTAATAAGTTCTCTTTTGAGACATTCGATGTAATAAGTGTGTGATTGCTACTCTGCTATAAATCCTTCGAGTACTGTGTGGTGTCAGCATTACTGATCCAGGGATGACACCGGAGCACAGAGATCAGACCGTTTGAGGTCTGGTTGCTACAGAGATGGTATCAGAGCACACGCTGACTGTAGGACACAACCACTAAGTTAGAGACCTAGATCACTATCCACTCTCTTCTCTTCTGACCTCTCATCTTTTCTACTCTTTGGGATGGCGGATGCAAGGAACAAGTTCACACAACCAGATGAAGATACACCCTTTGGACGACACTTGAAGGAAGTCACTAGATACCTGAACATAGGAGTACCAAGCTTCATGGGAACCTACAACGCCACTTTACTTGAAGAAGAGCGCTGGATGATTCAAGTTCAAGTCCCAGGAAGGACGTTCATGCCAGTCACCGAGCCCATAGAGTTTTCTTTTGATGCACCAACTTGGAATCTAGGAAAGAGCATGGCAGCTCACATCGCCATGGGACGTATTGGAGAAGTCTACCGCAAGGATCTCAAGGATACTATCTACCAGATTTGTGGACGCCGAGATGAGCACTGGGAGATGATCAGCACCAGGAAGGATAGGTCAATCGCAGCTTTTATCCAGGAGTTAAATCAGCACATTCGATGACAGGAGAACCAGATGTGCGCCGACATGATAGATCCGAAGAAGGCTAAGACTAGAATCAAGAAACTGGAGGAAGAACTCAAGGCTACACGTGAAGATTATGAAGAGGAAATTGAAGTATTGGTGGAGAAGAATGACGACCTGATCAAGAAGATTGGAATATTTATGGGAGGCCCTACGCCAGTAGATGAAGACGAAGAACCCAAGGAGATTAGCCCGGAAGACTACATCATCATCGACGGCACCGACTCGGAACCAGATAGTAGCGACGATGACTATGTTGATGAAGCTGGAGCAGATATCATGGAGTCTGCAACCGAAGAATATTTCTAGTAGACCACCTTATCAGTAGTAATAGACCACCATGTAAATATAGTAGTCCGAGCACTTTTGCGATAGTTAGATCGATTGTATGCCTCTGTTTGATTGATTGAAGTGAATTGTTTGCTTTTGCCTCATGTGCATATGGGTAGTGTTTTCTCTTTAGACCCCCTCTATTCTTATATCTCATCTTTTCTAAACCCTCAGATGCCTCCGAGACGTGACCCCGGATTTGCCTTTCCACCGGAGCTCACCCAGTTGATCCAGCAGCAGAACACGTTGATGCAGTTGCTAGTCCAGAATCAGAACCAGGGGAACAACAACAACAACCCACCACCACCACCACCACCTGTTGACCACTTAGCCCGTTTTCTTAGGCTGAATCCATCGGTGTTTTCCAGTAGCACCGAGCCGATAGTAGCAGATGATTGGCTCCACAAGACAGCTAGGGAGTTGACCACGGCAGGATGCACAGATGCGGAGAAGGTGAAGTTTACCGCACATCAGCTAGAAGGACCCACAGCATCATGGTGGGAGAATTTCACAGCCACTTTCCCTGTCGACACTGTCACATGGGACCAGTTTCAGCAAGCTTTTCGTACTGCACGTGTTTCAGCAGGAGCTATGGCCATGAAGAAGCGTGAGTTTTGCAACTTGCGCCAAGGAGGACGGATAGTTGGCCAGTATGTGGAGGAATTTAGTAAGCTAGCACGTTATGCCCCAGATGACGTCGCTACGGATGCAGCTAAGCAGGAGAAGTTTCTGGAAGGACTGAATGATGAGTTGAGCATGCAGTTGATGGTAGCAACCTTCAACAACTACCAGGAGTTGGTAGATCGTGCTCTTATGATTGAAGGGAAGCAACAGCAGATTGAGAACCGCAAGAGGAAGTATGGACAAGGAAAGTACAATTCAGGAGCTCAGCAGAAGCCACGTTTTATCCCTAGACTGGGAGGACATTTTCAGCATACCCATGGAGGAGGTAGCTCGCACAATCACAATGGCACCAAGAATGGTAATGGCAATGGAGGAAGCAACGGCCAGAACCGCACCAACCCCTCAACCCCAGCCAAGAAGGACCTGAGCCAAGTCACTTGTTTTAAGTGCCAGAAGACCGGACATTATGCCAATGAATGTCCTGAAGGCCAAAATGGCAATGGAAGTTCTGGGAAGAAGCCGAACCCTTTCAACAGGGGACAGGTGAACCACGTTAGCATGGAGGAGGTTGAAGCTCAGCCCGATGCAGTAATAGGTAAGTTTTTGGTTAAGTCATTTACTACACTCGTTCTTTTTGATACTGGTGCATCGCATTCATACATCTCAAGGGAATTTGTGGATAAGTATAACCTACCAACCCAAGCCCTTAGGTCACCCATGTTAGTAACCTCGCCCGGAGCAGAGTATGTGGCTAGTCTATGGTGTGATCGCTTACCATTAAGGATTGGTAACTATGTTTTTCCCTCAGACCTAATAGTATTAGAATCTCAAGGATTGGATGTGATATTAGGCATGGATTGGTTATCAGAGTATGAAGGGAATATAGACTGTGCTAGTAAGTCAATTTTTCTTACCACCCCAGAAGGGAGAAGGATCAAGCATGTATCCCGGCATGTGCCAAAGAGGACTCAAGTAAATTGCCTAACAGGAGTTGTGCAGGAGGAAGTACCAGTGGTAAGGGATTTCCCTGATGTATTTCCAGAGGAGTTGCCAGGCATGCCACCGGATAGAGATATTGAGTTTTTGATTGAGCTATTGCCAGGCACAGGGCCAATATCAAAGAGACCATATAGGATGCCAGCAAAGGATTTGGTAGAAATTAAGAAGCAGATTAAGGAGTTACTGGATAAGGGATATATTCGCCCAAGTTCTTCGCCTTGGGGATCGCCAGTACTTCTAGTGGAGAAGAAGGATGGATCGTTAAGGATGGTTGTTGATTATCGAGGATTGAATGAAGTAACGATCAAGAACAAGTACCCACTACCAATGACCAACGATTTGTTTGATCGATTGCAAGGAGCTAAGGTATTTTCCAAGATCGATCTGCGATCAGGATACCACCAGTTGAAGATTCGAGAACAGGATATTCCGAAGACAGCTTTTACCACCAGGTATGGGTTGTACGAGTATACCGTTATATCATTTGGTCTGACTAACGCACCTGCCTATTTTATGAACATGATGAACAAAGTGTTTATGGAGTTTTTGGATAAGTTCGTCGTAGTGTTCATTGATGATATTCTGGTTTATTCGAAGAATGAAGAGGAGCATAAGGGGCATTTGTGTTTGGTACTTGGAAAGCTCAGAGAACATCAACTATATGCCAAGTTCAGCAAATGTGAGTTTTGGTTGAAAGAAGTAGGATTCCTCGGACACGTTATATCTGGAGAAGGTATAGCAGTTGATCCCACTAAAGTTGAAACCGTGACCAAGTGGGAAGCCCCAACAACAGTTGGAGAGATCCGGAGTTTTTTTGGACTCGCAGGATACTACCGGAGATTTATTTAGAATTTCTCAAAGATTGCAAAGCCTATGACTGAGTTGTTAAAGAAGGATACCAAGTTCATATGGACAGAGGAATGTGAGGCTAGTTTCCAGGAGTTGAAGAAACGCTTAGTTACCTCACCAGTATTGATTTTGCCAGACCAGACCAAAGATTATGAGGTGTATTGTGACGCTTCACGTCGAGGACTTGGAGCAGTGCTTATGCAGGAAGGGAGAATTGTTTCATATGCCTCAAGACAACTGAAGCCTCATGAGTTGAATTATGCTACGCATGATTTGGAGTTAGTAGCCGTAGTGCATGCTTTGAAAACATGGAGACATTTTCTCATTGGAAACCATTGTGAGGTGTACACGGATCATAAGAGTTTGAAGTACATTTTCACCCAGAAGGAGTTGAATCTCAGACAAAGGAGATGGTTGGAGCTTATCAAGGATTATGATATGAAATTGCATTATCACCCCGGAAAGGCTAATGTAGTAGCTGACGCATTAAGCCGTAAGAGCCATGTCAATACGTTAATGACGGGAGAAATACCCAAGGAGTTAGCAGAAAATCTTCGTGAACTATGTTTGAAAATAGTTCCGAGAGGCTATATAGCAGCATTGGAGATTCAGTCAACCTTGATGGATAGAATCAGAGAAGCTCAGAAGACTGACAAAAAGATTGCCGCTATAAAGGAGAAACTGAGCAAAGGAAAAGCTAAAGGATTTCGTGAGGATGAGCACGACACCCTATGGTTTGAAGACCGTGTTTACGTGCCCAATGACCCAGACATCAGGAAGTTGATTTTGCAAGAGGCACACGATTCACCATATTCAATTCACCCAGGAAATACCACGATGTATTTGGATTTGAAGGATATTTTCTGGTGGACCGGAATGAAGAAGGATATTGCGAAGTATGTAGCAGTTTGTGATGTATGTCAGAGAGTAAAGGCAGAGCATCAGAAACCAGTAGGATTGTTACAACCATTTCCGATACCCGAATGGAAGTGGGATAAGCTAGGCATGAATTTTATCACGGGATTACCTAGGACTCGTTCAGGCTATGACTCGATTTGGGTTGTAGTCGATCAATTGACGGAAGTAGCTCATTTCATCCCAGTAAAGACCACTTACACCAGTGCTAAGTTGGCAAAGATATACATGACCAGGATCGTATGTTTGCATGCCAATGAGTATCGTATCAGATAGAGGAACCCAGTTTACCTCAAAGTTCTGGAAACAGTTGCACGAAACTTTGGGAACCAGGTTAGAATTCAGTACAGCTTTTCATCCACAGACTGATGGACAGACCGAGAGAGTCAATCAGATTTTGAAGGATATGCTGAGAGCTTGTGCGCTAGATTACGGATCTAGTTGGGACGATAATTTGTCATATGCAGAGTTCTCTTACAACAACAGTTACCAAACCAGTTTGAAGATGGCCCCTTTCGAAGCTTTGTACAGAAGGAGGTGCAGGACACCGTTGTCATGGGACGAAGTTGGAGACCGCCAGTTGTTTGGTCCTGACTTGATTAAAGAGTCTGAACAAAAGGTGAAGTTGATTCGCGATAGGCTCAGGATAGCCCAGTCCAGGCAGAAAAGTTATGTAGATTCTAAACGCAAGGAGACAGTTTACGAAGTCGGAGATAGAGCTTATCTTCGAGTATCTCCACTTCGGGGAACAAAGCGTTTTGGAGTTAAAGGGAAGTTAGCGCCACGATTTGTAGGACCATATCGAGTTTTGGAGCGTATGGGAGAAGTGGCCTACAAGTTGGAATTGCCCGAAGGATTGTCAGGAGTTCATGATGTGTTCCACGTTTCTCAATTAAAGAAATGTCACGCGGAGATGGCTGACATACCGTTGACAGACACAGTGCCCTTGGAAACTATTCAGTTGGATAACGATTTGGCCTACGAGGAGAAACCAGTTAAGATTCTTGAGTTTGCCAGCCGAGTTACCCGCGGCAAGGTTATCAAGTTTTGCAAAGTTCAGTGGAGCCACCACACGGAGGATGAAGCCACCTGGGAACGAGAGGAAAATTTACTCAAGGACCACCCTCACCTATTTTCTAGCCAACCCGAATCTCGAGGGCGAGATTCATCTTAAGGGGGGTAGGTTTGTAACATCCCAAATTTCCAATTTGGAATGTTATACATTAGATCATCAATGCATATCATATTTTATTTTGCATTTTGGTTGATCCTAGAAATTCTACGCAACTCAATGACCCACGAAGAGAGTTGGGGATTTCGTTATTTTCATATTTGAGTTTTCTCAATTTTTGAGGATAGGATCATTGATTTTATTTATTTTATCATCAATTATTTCTACTACAAAAATATGAGAGAGGGAATAAAATGACTTTCCCAAAATAAAGAAATATTAAGGATTTACTAATAAAATCAAATAAGATTTTATTTCGGAGTTTTTCGGTGTTTTATTTGAATTTAGGAAAAATGTGCGTTTTTCAAAATTGCATTTAGGTCCCAAATAAATGTTCACCTTGTGCGGCTTGATTTTAGAAGCCCGTGAAAATTTATTTCAGAATTTTTGGAATCCGTTTAGTATTTCTTTTTATTTTTCTTCCGAGCGGAATAAAAAAACGAACCGACCTACGGCCGTGTCCGACTAGGACTCCGGCCCGAGGGGGCCTTTATAAGCCGAGGCCCAGCCCCGGGGAAACCCTAGCCGCCCCAGCCCCAAGCCGCCGCCGCCACCCGGTCCCGCCGCCGCCGCCTGCTGCCGCCCGCCGCCCCCGCCACCGCGCCGCCGTCGCCGGACGCCACCGCCGCCGCCGAGGTTCGCCGTGCCTCGACTTTCGTGCCAACGTTTTTTTTTAAATCGGTTTTTGTCGGGGTTTTTTTAGATTCGTTTTTTTAAATAGATCAGTTTTTATGGTTTATTTAAATAGCGAGCGTTCGTCCGTTCGTTCGTACTAGCGAGCGTTTGTCGTTTTTCTTTTTCTCGGATTAAATCCGCGATTTTTCTGATCGCGATTCCTGATCCGATTTTCGTTTTAGTATAACTTTTCGCTCGTTTATCGGAATCAGGCGATTCAAGCGCCTAGAGTTTCGTCTTGAAACCCACCCGTTTAACCAACGTAAACAAGATTTTGCTACTGTAAAATTTGTCTTAGATCCAGATTACTAGAACGAAGTTGTTTTGTTTCGCCGTTTGACTTTTGTTGCTTCGTTCGATTTGATTCTTTTTGCTAACCGAAGTTCTTAAGTTGAACCTTCTGGTTAGATCTCTTATTTGAGTTTTACCTGTGCATTAGATGAGTACTTATTGTATGCTTGTTTGTTTGTCTGCGATAGAATATCCGGAGTGCGCCGCTTGTTACTTCGAATCGTTAGGTTTCGCGGATCATCAGCAAGGCAAGTAACACTTTGATCATACCTTTCTACTACCCAGTTTTATTGCATTAGATCAATGCTCACACATTGCATGATTAGGATCTAATTAAATTGTGGGATGGGAAGTAGATGAGGTAGTACCTATTACCTGTTATTATCAAACCTTTGGGAGTTACTTCTGCGTTTGCTTATTATGCCATGCTATGCTAGTAGACGTGGATTGGGTGAGTGATATCCATGACAGATGTGAGATTGTTAATTAATGGTTTATCTAAGGTGGCAACTTAAACACACATCTGGGTGGATTGAGGCACCTGGGTATTCCAGGATTTGCCTGTTTTCTTTTGGACCGCCACCCAGGCTCAAAGGGATCATGAGACTATTCATACTAGAAACTTCCGTGTGCAGCCACAAGCTATTATGGGCTCTAGCATAGTTGACTAAGTCGTGCGAACTCTTACAGTGGTAGACTAGCAGATGTAGGGGATGTAGGTGGTACGGTCTACCCGATCGTAGGGTGCTAGCGCTTCTGAAAGACTATGTCTCGGTCATCCGTCTTCTCAAACACCATGTAGTGCGAGAAACCAAACGGATGCGATCGAGTCTTGTGGGAAAAAGTGCGCAAACCTCTGCAGAGTGTAATAAACTAATCATGGTTAGCCGTGTCCCCGGTTATGGACATCTTGAGTATCTAGTACCTGGATTTTCATGTGAATCTCAACATGTTACTTTAATTAATATTGTTGGGTTTTAATGTTGATGCTTAATTGGGATTGAGAATGTTGTCAATCATTCTCAATGTTTAACAACTACCATGATAGTCAAATAAATTTATTCCTTTGAAGTAGGGAAAAATTGGCTTTATGCAAAACTGTAACCATAGAGCTTTCCACCAGCCAAATATGCATATAGTATAGCTATTTCATTCCATTACTCTCTATGTGTTACATTGCCAGCATATTCCATGTGTTGACCCGTTTCGGGCTGCAACGTTAATGTTGCAGACTTTTCAGACGATGATTAAGGAGTTTTTAGGTCGTGGTTCTATACTCGGTGATGCCGTTGGAGTTGATGGACTCATTTATCTTCCAAGCCTTCCGTTGTTAACGTTATTAGATGGCCTTAAGCCATATTTATTGTAATAAGTTCTCTTTTGAGACATTCGATGTAATAAGTGTGTGATTGCTACTCTGCTATAAATCCTCCGAGTACTGTGAGGTGTCAGCATTACTGATCCAGGGATGACACCGGAGCACAGAGATCAGACCGTTTGAGGTCTGGTCGCTACACTACTGCTGCTCTGCGGGGTCTCCGCATGATCACTAGATTGACAAGTAGCTACAAGAGGCTCCTTGAGCTGTTTGGTGAAAGGATGAAGAAGGGCTAGGCTTTCCTGCTCCTCCTCTCGTTGCAATGTATAAAACTATCCTAAGAGAGCCGTCCCCTGCATGGGTGCCCTGGGGGGTTTATATAGGCCTATCCCTCAGGGGTACAATGGTAATCCGGCTGGGCGCGGGCCCCAGCCATCTGTGTCTACGCTGGCCGGCTTCTCCGCCGACCAATGGGCCCGCCGCCTAGTAGGCCCCGCCGGCTGCCGGCCTTCTGGTCGACAGGCTGGCCCCACCGCTCAGGAGTCTTGTCGGAGGCTGGTTACTCTTGCCTTGCCTCTGGTGACGAGGGCTTTATCGTGGTAAGCATGGCTACAGTGCCGTCGCGGGGCGGCTCATCACTGTAGCCTTACCTCGTCTTATCTCCTTAATGAGGCACCTCCTTCGAGGGAGAGAGCCGGCCGGCTATTGGGAGCCGGTCGTACCCCAGGCCGACTGCGAGAAGCCTGGCCGCCTTTGGGGTCTCCCTAACTGAGGGGGGCCGCCACCCACGGGTCGTACTGACTACTCGCCGTGGGTGATGTCATGATCAACATGGCAACAGTGTCGCGCCGGACAGGTGATGGCCGCCCCGTACGATGCACTGTGGCCATGCGTGCTCCGGGATTCGGGGGTGTCCGGCTTCACTGTAGCCACGCCCCGTCTCGTCGCCGTTATGTGGGCGCAGACTCTGAGGGCACGATCTTGGCCGCCTGCTGAGGGGCCGGCTCCTTGGAGTCGGCCTTCTCATGGCCGGCTTCTCGGAGCCGGCCTTCTCGTGGTCTTGCTTCTCAAGGATTCCAGGGCTGGGCCGCCTTTCCGCAGCCGGCCTGAGAGGTGGCCAGCTGGGGGAAGGCGGTCCCACGTCTTGGACGCTTGGAGGCTCACTCGGCCTATAATTTTTCTGAAGAACCAGGGGAAGCCGCCTAGGCTACCCGTGGTTATTTACTCCGACAGACGGTTACTCAGACAACACCGTGGGCGATGAACTCAAACAACCCGCACGGTTTCTAGAAAGTAGGTGTGTTCGATCAACTAACAATCACACACGGCTTCCGGCAGCGAACTGTTTGCGTTAGGCCACCTTGCACAAACGATTCCACCCAAAGAACTGTGTGTGATATACATACGAACGGAAACATTTTCCCTGGATTGACTGTGTGGGATGTACATAAGAACATAAACGAATTCCTTGGATTGACTGTGTGTGATATACATACCTACAGAAATGTTTTACTGGGATTCACCGTGTGGGATGTACATACCTACAGAAATGATTTTCTCGGATTACCGTGTGGGATGTACATACCTACGAAAATGATTGGGTTTCGATGCCTCGCCCGGTCGCACACGACCCCAGCCTGGGTCCCAGGAGGGCCTATCCCCGACGATTTCTGGGTCGTGTGGGAAGGACGCCCTATCGCACACACTCACTTGGCGACGGTTCCAAATGCCGTCGCGGAAAGGGGTTAAAAACCGTTTGTTTAGCACGTCGTTGTACCAGTGAGAGAATACTAATGAAAGGAAAGAGGTTTCCTAATATCCCCCTA
The DNA here is from genome assembly GCF_002162155.2 of Triticum dicoccoides. NCBI lineage: Eukaryota > Viridiplantae > Streptophyta > Magnoliopsida > Poales > Poaceae > Triticum > Triticum dicoccoides. The sequence goes on along the minus strand of NC_041392.1, from coordinate 335,776,436 downwards.
TGTTCTCTTATGATGAATCAGGTAATGAGGAGGAGCTTTTTATTCAACCAAACTCATTAATAAGGAGCTCCAAAAGGGTGATAAAACCCACACATGATGTAAAGAAGAAAAAGAAAAGACATAGAAGCAAAGGTAAAAAGGTATCCCTCCCAAATGATGTTGCTACTATTATTGTTATGCCTATTACTCATTATGATGATTATGATTGGGAAAGTAATGATACTTGTTATAATCTTGAAAATCTTTTTGGCACAAACTTAGAAAGTTGTGATAATAATTGCTATAATATTGGTGCTATTCATATTATTAATGATGAGAGCGATTATGCTTGTGATATGCAAAGGCCCAAGCTTGGGGATGCTATGTTTAATGAAGATGATATTTTTAGTCCTCCAAGTTTTGATGAGCAAATTTGTTATGATGATAGCATGCCTCCTGTTTTTGATGATTAAGAAAGTGGGTTTGGAAGAGTGCCAACTTTAGTAAGTTGTGATCCCATTATTTTGGAGGGTGTTAAATCTTATTTTAATGATAAAAATAGATTTGAAAAGGTTATGACTTTATTTAATAATGATTCCACTACCTTGGAAGAGTTTTCAATTGATTATGATAAGAACAAAGTTGCTACTTATGATGATTATTGTGATGTCACTTATGTTATAAAAAATAGTGATGACTATATTTATAAAGTTTGTCATAATTATGATTACCCTTTTTCTGAACATTATTCTTTTAATGTGGAAACAATTTATAGTATTCAAGTTTCGTATGAGAATAATCTTCAGCATCTTTCAGAAATCGTCTGTGTACTATCATGTGTATAGCAAGTTTCTAACTCATATAGTGATGGAAACCACCCACTTGCTGAATTATTTTCAGCAGGCACGGTTATTACTCTCTTCATGCTAACCCATGAGAATGTGCTCTCAAATCATACAGAACTAACAACTCACAATCACAAAAAAATACTCTTCTTTTCATAGCATAATCAGATAAAAACAAAGGAGAACACAAAGTTTACATTCACAACCAACCGAAGATTAGTATCTGGCTAACGCCTAATACTAATAATATAATGGGATATTACATGACTGGAAATTATGACTAACAAGTCATCACAAATAATATTGATATGGTATTTCTCAAAAGAATTAGAAAGATAAAATTAAGCGAGCCCTGATTATAAGTGAGTGTGTGCCAAAGCACAATAAATTCCAGCACAATAAATTCGATACACAGTTCTACCAGTAACTTGGCACATATGGGATGTGAAGCAAAGATTCCAGCACAATAGATTCTAACTAATGGGTCTCATTGCCAGGAAACTCATGATTCCCAATAACAAACCACAATATTAATTTCTGCAGTAACATAATACAGGTTGTACCTTCAAATATTGATTTTAGTCGCATTCTTTTAGATTTTCCTGTCTTGACCAGCTTGTCCCTGAAAGAGTTGAATATCAGATTAGCAAATTAAAGATTGGAGCACTATATATTGCTAGCATGCATTTTTAACTATGAAAGAGCTAAAAAGTGAATATCAGATTAGCAAATTAAAGATTGGAGCATCATATTAGCAACTATATATTGCAAGCATGCATTTTTAACTGTAAAAGAGCTAAAAAAGTGTTTACTTCAAGAAAATATAACAAGCGAAGCAAAAATGTATTTCTAAAAGGTGAACAAAAAATGAAATATCAATCCTAATTAGGGTGTGCAGGACCAAATAATTAATATGCCACTCTGGGAAGAAAACTTCAAAACGTACCAGCGATTGTGTTCACATGGTACAATTGGTTGTCTTGTCATATTCCTCTCATCATTACACGAAAAAAGGACTCCCATAGCCTCACATATGTAGTCGGGATGCTGCAAGAAGCAAGAAGCAACAAACAACCAACAAAAAGATAAATTTGCATATGTACCTATTGAGAGACAACATACACATTTTCTGGATGATAATTTGAATGTTGTACAAAATTCAAGAGAAATTCTCCTCCACCAAACAGTGCTCGCTACATTACTTCATTGCACATATACTCTGCACTGGAGCTATTGACTGCAGGAATTAATCTGATCTCAAGGTCGCCAACAACATCAATCAGCCATAACAGACAACACTATAGTGCCCAGTCTTACAAATCTAAGCTACAAACTATAACAAAGGACATGAAACAATACGGTACCTGGACCAACAACAGTCATGTGGAAGCAGAGGGATCACATCATATTTTTGTGTAAGATTTTCCAATAAAACCAGTCAAAGGGTGTAAACTTTGTTCCTTTAGGTGGATTGAATAAACCATATAACCAAGACCATTAACTCATCCATGAATTCTAGAGAGAAGAATAAGCTGTACACACATTAGTTCATGAGAATAAAAAAAAGGAGAGAATAGATATACACACATAAACAATGCACTGGTCAATGATGAGATGAAGAAAAAGCCACAAGAAGAACAAGGAAAGAGAACGTGCAAAAC
>NC_041392.1:335759685-335773480 GCF_002162155.2 Triticum dicoccoides | reverse complement strand
ACACACAACACAACCAAGAGCCATCAGGTGGAAGAGCTTGGATTGGCACCTCTCGTGGCAGTTCTCCATGGCTGCCGGCCCTGCTCGCCGGACCCCGAGGTAGGAGACGCGCGGGTGGACAGCCGAGCGAGACATGGGCGCGCGCTGGCGGTGCGTTCGGATTCAGGAGTATGTGGTCTACGACGCTACGGGAGCTCGGGGCGTTCCGGCGACAGGCGACCGTGCGGCTGAAATTGGGGATCGTCGGTGGGAGGTGGGGTTTGGGATTGCCGAGGGCATCGAAGAAAACGGAACGATACGTTTGACTTACGGATAGCGATACCGGGGACTACGGGTTGAATTTTAAAGAGGCCAGGGGCTTTTTCCAAAAAGTGCGCGACAGTGAATCCTATAAAATCAATTCGTGCTTTATTATTAAAAAAATACTAGCAAAAGAGCCCGTGCGTTGCAACGGGTATAAAGTAAATTTCAAAGTCCACCCGATATTGAGGAATTTATCTGTCGTGGTGAAATACTGAGTTATATCTCTCAATCCGTTAAATTCTTCATTGTCTTAATGTGAATTCATATTTTATACTTGCCCACTTCAAAGATAAGATGGCCGTTTAGAAACATCATACAATATATATAGCCTCTGTGAGGTTCCGTTTGATTTTAAGAGTCCCACCACACACAACATATATAGCCTCTTCCTTCCTTATTAATTTAGTCCATATATTAGCCTCTCCCTTTTCTTTCTTATTTTTGTCATCATTTCTTTGATTTCCTTCCTTATTAGTATAAGCCCACAAGTTTGCCTCTCTATTTTTCTTCCTTGTCCCGTCCACGTCTCGTTTAATTTCCTTCCTTTTTAGTATAGGCCACAAATTAGCCTCTCTCTCTCTCTTTTCCTTTCTTATTTCTGCCAACGCCCCGTTTGATTCATGAGACGGCTTTATGATACTGAGGGAATTTAAAGACGTATATAAATTGGTTAGATATGGTCTAAAATAGCGAGGTGGGACTAAGTTGACATCTGTATCAACGTTAATAGGAGCACACAACAGGATCTAGGTGGTTTGCTGTGTTATAATGTAATCAACAGGAGGTCTTGAGATCGATTGTATTGACCAGCAATTATTTTTGCCTTATACTGTAAGGGCGCAAGAAACCTTAGCTGAGCCACGATTTGTGAGCCAATAATTCTCCTTGGATTATTACATGTATTTAACTTAATGCTAACACAAATTGATGGTAAGTACTTTAGATGGTACACACGTGCAACATTTATCGGTAGGGCTCAAGTTCGATCCCCAACATAAAATTCTTTATTTTTTTACGTCATGGCCTAGGCGAGATATTAAGAAAAATATCAAAATCATGAAAAAAAACGGGCAGGAAGAAATGTATTATGACTTGTGACGGTGAACCCGACAAAGTCAATCCGTGCTTTATTATTAATTAGGGAGAGATTAATTACTAGTAAACATGCCCGTGCGTTGTAACGGGAGAAAATATATATCATATGCCCAACCTAATAAATATGGCTCGAGGATCCCTCCCTCGGCACACGTATGTCCATGTCATCACTTATCCTCCTTCCCGCCCTCGTTGACGGTGCCCACGGTACCGAACGTGATCAATCCCTACACAATGTGCTTGGTCGCCACATGACACATTTTACCGTTATCGACACCCAGTGTCCTAGGCTCAAATCTTCGTTCTCTCCTTAGTTTGGCTTCTCCTTCCTCCTCCTGTTGACGTTAACAAAACCAAATTCCAAATCAATCGTCCACGCTATTTGACCTTTCTCAAGGCATCCGACCAATTGGCAACGCAACACACTTCTCAAGGCATCCGACCGATTGGCAACGCAACACACTTCTCAAGGCATCCGACCGATTGGCAACGCAACACACTTCTCAAGGCATCCGACCGATTGGTAACGAAGCACAAGCGCTCAACCGCTCATATTTTTCAGTGAAAGAGACTTCATGGTTTAACAGATCCGAGATGTCTTGAACAAGAGCATAAAACAAGCTAAGCATATGTTCTTACCAACACCAAACAGAGGATATAATTTATAGCTACCAAGATGTATATTCGCAATTATACAGAAATTTTAAAAAACTGTTGTTGACAGGTGGTTCAGTTATTCGAGTGTCTTCCCATTAGCCTAGTATAAGGAAACGCAAGTATCATCCATGATTGATGAATTATAGCTACCAAGATGTATATTCACAATTATACAGAAAAACTTACAAACTGTTGTTGCAGATATAACACCGCCGTTACAATAAAAAAAGATTACAGGTGATTCAGTTATTCGAGTATTTGCCCATTAGCCTAGTAAGAATACACCAAGTATCATCCGTGATTGATCACTGGGACATCCTTTGTGCTTCATAAGGCTAACGCAGGCATACAAATGGATAAAAACCAATATTGTATTTTCTTTCCGTCCAAAATAAGACTCCCTAGTAGTAATAGGTAGCTGCCGACACCCCAAGCCGAAGAACAAGAGAGCAGAATGTATGTTCCCTAACACCACATCACAAAAAGGAATTAACTCGAAATAGATCAAGCAAAACTGAACTAATCACAACATCCCACTGCGACAGAAATTAAACACACTTCTCTGAACATCATCATAAAAAAATTGATTGGTAAGTGGAGAGAGGTATCCTTGACATGTGATGTTACTGGAACCAACTCATCAGTCTGCAAACTACCATCTGTTCGAATCCTACAGAAGCAATCTACATTTGCAGATACAATGCTGGAGTATAGATTGTTAGGACTTCACCTGTTTTTGGTATAAAAAAAATAGGTATCTTGGGACACAGCAAGCTGAAATTATCCGATGTATAAATAGTCAATTAGGATCTAAGGCATATTACATTTTTTATGAGGTTCATAGAAAAGCATCTATCTAGAATACAAGTCCGAATAATTATGTAGTCATGAGCAAAAGCTGGGGCGAACAAAGAACCTAATATATGCTAATTAAATTCGATAAATATATATATCCATACTAATAACCTTTTCATACAGAATTAGGAAATTGTCCTACTGAATGATGAAAAAAATTGGAAGACAATATGTTGTTCATATGCACCTGATTTCTCCATCAAGTCATGTCTTCCATTCCTATTGGCCGTCAGCTTGAAGCTCTCTTGTAGTACCGATTCCCTGCGCCACAAACCAATATAAACGACGATCACCACAGGGAACTGATAGTGCTATGGTAGCCAGCGACTCATTTGTGATCAAGGCCGGAGTGTTATGGAGTCTTGCATAAAGAACAACATAAAGATTTGGGCTTAGGGTAGGATATAAAACTTATAAAGCTTTACATGTTTTGCCTTTTCCCCATCAAATTGGCAATAATAGTACTTAACGATATAGGCCAAAAGATTGATTAAATATGTGTGTAGTTGCTATTTTTATCCTAACAATGGCCAATCGCTTTACAGGAGGGTAGTAGAGATGCCGCTGTATTAGGAAAAACAATATGACAAATAGAATTCGAAATTGCCAACCTGTAAAGAGAGATGTGTATTTTAAGTTTTACAAACTTTCCAGATTTCTCAAGATGATTTTTAATATTGTGTATAATCTATCTTTGGTAGATCTGCAGTAAGCTTTTCAAATTGTCGCCCATGCAAAAATTAAGCTAGATGTATGACATACCTGAGTTATATAGGTTTTGTTTACATCACGTACATGTACCCCGTGTACACGACCCGCCTATATTTCAACTCCAATGTATGTGCTTTAATGATCGGATAATCCTGATCCGAAAAAACACATTAATAACTCAAAATGAATTATGGATTTACTACATACTTTTAAAGATAGAAATACCATACCTCATGTATATGAGGTCAACCACAAGCAGCTGACTCAGATAATCCTGATCCCAAAAAAACACACGAATAACTCAAAATGAATTGCGGATTTGTTACATACTTTTAAGGATAGAAATACCATACCTCATGTATATGAGATCAACCACAAGGACGCTGACTCCAGCAAAGACACTTGCTCCAAATCAAGAAAAGGAAATCATAAATTATGATAAGTTTCTCTCTTATTAATCAAGCAACCGTAGCACACCAGTCCCAACTCCCAAGTACTGTTCCAGTTTCTCTCTGATTAATCAAGCAACCCTGATCTCTCTGAAAGATCCTAATCAACCAGCACACTAGTCCACTGATAAATCAAGCAGTCCCGATCTCTCTGAAAAATCCTCAATTTACATGTTCTCCTTCCTTCCCAGCCATGGCCAAGACTATACTCCTCCTTTCATTGAAGGGACTTTCTCAGCCATGCCATTTATCTACAATCAGAAAAATCAAGGTAAACAATACAGATCTATTTTCTTCAAAAGATAGTATAACATGGAACAATCAGATGGACAGAAAGATGCAGTACTCACAGCAAAGATAAAGCTCATGAACATTGGCTCTGACAAACACACAAACACCTTGTGTGCAAAAAACAATAGAGAACATCCACAAGATATAACCAGCTAAATCATTAGTTGAGGTGGAGGGCAGTGCAGAGGGGACGACGAGGTCGCCTACGAGTGCAAAGACGACCGGCTGGCGAGCGCGAGCCCTCCAGGGCGGCGCATAGCGAGGAGCTCGGGGGCACGGATGAGAAGAGGAGCTGAGGTGGAGCGGTGGTGCAGGGTGCTGCGATCTGGCGTCGGTTGGCGACTGGCGCGACACCGGGTCGAGCGTCGCGCAGGGTATGTCGGTTGGATGCAGAGGTGGTCGGGGTAGGTCTTGGCACGGCTGGGCCTTGTGCTCGCTGCGCTGGAGGCGCGTCTCCCTCGAGCACAGGAACAGGAGGCAGGCGACGAGCTACAGGAGCTCCATGCTGGAGGTCATCGCAGGTTGGGCGGCCCCGGATCGGGTAGAGGAGGTGGAGGGCGCGCAGATCCCGTAGGGAGGCGCCGGATCTGGCCAGTGGAGGTCACGTGGCGGCGTTCGAACCTCGAGCTCGAGGACTGGGCATCCATGGCCCTGGCACTGATCTCCTGGAGACAAGGAGATAAAAGGAGATTAGAGAGAGAGGGGAAAGAGAGAAGGCAGGGGAGCGGCGGCGTGACCTGGGTGGTCGCCGGCGACGGCGCCGGTCGCCGGACGACGCGCGAGGGAGGCAGAGGAGGAGGCGCACGGGAGGAGGAGCTCAGGGTCGGGCGCTGGTGGTGGCGGCGTACCGGCGGCGACAGCACTCGGGCCTGGGCGGGCCGGATTTCTCACTTTAACCGCAGATTGAATTTCGAATACCGCAGGGACTCTTTTTCAAAAGCGACGCGACGGTGAACCCGATAGATTCAATCCGTGCTTTATTATTAGAAAGAAATTAATTATTAATTACTAGCACAAAAGCCCGTGCGTTGCAACGGGAGAAAGAAAACTCTCTCTAACCCAATAAGGCTTCTTTCGTCCATGTCTTGTATTTTTAACATGACATCTATGTCAACATGATAGCCCGCCCGTGTTGCCACTTATCCTTCAGTAAGTTCTTACAACGATGCTTGTGTTGTTTACCTGATCAAAGCATGTTGGAACACAATCAATTCCAACATGATGAGGTCAACCACCACATGACACACTTTTCATTGAAAAGGTTAAGGAAATGTTTATAACTTCAAATAATAATCGCGTCAAGCTAGATATGAGGGCCGCCCTCTGTGAGCTAGTCCTGCACCTAGTCTGTACACCGATCTACTTATGCATCAAGTCCATATAACGCCCCGATACTCCAGCTCACTTTTGACTTGTAATGTTGTGGACTTGTTTTCTGGAGGGAGGGTGAGTCATGCGCGTGTCCCCACATGCCTCTTTAGTGTTTGGCTATGTAGCAAACGCCAAAATTTTCCTTAATTTCCAATAATACAATTGGAGATATGTTCGCCACAAATAGTACACAAATGTTCATCTAGAACATCCCATTCGACTATACTACAATGATCTAATGCATCTTAGCTAAAAATATATTATCAAAATCTACGTAAAAATAATTGACCAACACAAAGGTAAGAAACTTCTCAACAAATAAAAAGTGATAGTGCACGTGTAGACTCTTTTGACCATAAAAGAACAGATATATTGATGGTGGCCTTATTCTTGGAGCATTTCTTCAATTACTTGGGAAACCAAACTTACATAGTGTCAGGAATTCCATTTGAATTTCTACATACTTTCTCCACATAGCCTTGTGCTGGTTGAAAGCAAAAAAACTCTATAGTGATTACATAGAGTAAGCACATAGAAAATGATAGTCATCCACACTCCCCAAAGTAAGCAGTCAGTTAGCATAAATTGCTAGTCATTGATCATAATTTCAATAATATAGTCACCATAAGTGAGAACAATATTCTTCCGCGATAACAACACAAACTCAATTGCAACTGAATCAGAGCCGAGGCAACACACAACACTTGCCAGATCAAATAATTTCATGGTGATGTTGTTTAGAGCGAGTGTTTTTCAGTGGAATAAAAGAGTCATCTGGAGCGAAATTTTGGGATGCCTGCACACTGTACTATTTTAGGATGACATAGTAGATAAGTCATAATACAAGTAGAAGTGGCAACTGACAAGAAAACATACTTAAGTACTTAAATGCATAAATAATGTCAATGACTCACCAATTAAAGTACCGATCAAGCTGTTTTAAGGGTGCTCTAGTATTCTTGTGTATACCACAGCTAGATGACTCCATGCTTGAAGTGATTCTTCATTCTTGATGTACTCATCCCACAAAGTATTGGAACCATAATCTGTTTCAACATATGCTAAACCCCGATTAAACAGTTTGTGGGAAAAAACAGTGGGTTTAGTTGCTGATGAAAGAATGAAACAATCAATCCCTAGAAAAAGAAACATTAGATAGTTCCAGGAACACTAAATGAATGATGGCTTGTACGGTCAAATAGTGAAAGCTACATTTGCAACGAAGGAGGATTGTATTTTTCTTGAAAGATCTAGACTTCAGTATTTTGTATAGCATAAACATGTGATCTCCAAATTGGCCACTTAGTTAATGCGCTAAATGACTAATATTGGCTATATGAAAATACTTATACTCCCTCTATCCAGGTTTATAGGGCATGAGCGGATATTTTAAGAACTCGACAATTTGACTAACGAAACATATGTATATACCAGCAAAAGCATATCACTGGATTTGTATTCGAATGAAGTTTCTAGACATACTTTCGGTGGCATATAGCATGTTGAGGACCTAAAAGCCTGTGCAAGCCCTACAAACCCAGATGAAGGGAGTATAGATTATAGCTGCTACAAAAGGAAAAAGGTCAAACAGATTATGTACTTCATGGAGGGAGATTAGTCATTACAACTAACAGACATGCACGGAGTCTAAGAACACACTGCCTAAGCCAAAATTTGAATATATGCAACATCTCCATGGCCTACACTATCACAACGAATGCGAAAATACAGTGCTATATTATAAAGCATTTCATCAAGCATTCATGTTCAGGTACTAAGTATTGTAAAATCACTTCTCGTCATGTATTCCTGTATATATATACAACCTAAAATGCATTAGTTAACAAAAGTCAAGACATAAAAAGAAGTTAAAAACTTCATCAGAATAGTTTGGGTATTCAATTGCTACCTTCTGATGACATCTGGGTCATTGTATGTTGAGATCGCAAACTGACAATAATTACACCATATGTCCACTGAATAAGTAACTGCAAGAACTGCCCATTCATACACCTCAAAAACTTTATTGACACCATCTAGACGGCCTTCATGATCTGCATATTTCTTCCAATAGCCAAAGCACAGAGGGAACTCCGCACGGAATGCATCATACACTTTCCGTATTTTTAATATCTCGCTCTGACCAGGAATACACAAAAATCTGCCATTAGCATAAATTTGTTTATCATTAAAAATCCATTTTATTTTATTAACCAAACAAAACAAATTTATATCTAGTGTTGTCCATTAAAACACGAATAAGGACAGATTGACAAGACTACAGTAGGACAATGATGAAACTACTACAGGGAACAAGGCCCATGAAGTCAAAAAGAAAATATACTGGGATCCTACAAGACAGAGAAATGTAGAAAGAAAATGTGCTAAACAAAAACAAGGGAGCGAGTGACCATCCATGCATAACAAAGATTGGCATAACTTTGTGGTCCACAAGATACAGATCGATTGCATATGACCACTGGAATATGTAACACATGTGGGCACAAAAAGAGGATAAGCTGCTGAAAATTATGACACATCCATACAACAAGTTGCAAAAAGGAGAACAATGCACTGTATGGTAAGGCAACAATTTCAATTTCACCTCAGCAATCCTCTCCGTCTCTTCAATAAGTGCGGTCCAAGCATCAACGTCTAAGCAATCCAAGGTGAGAACATCCCATAACCTAGCCTCTTCCACTGAAAGCAACAACCTATTAGCAACAAAGTAGCAGGCAGGCAACGAAACCAGATAGAGAAGGCTTCTGCCTCAGCAACATTACCATCCTCATACAACTGCTAGGGGACCATGGGATCGGCCATCTCGACGGCGCCGACGCCGTCCTCCGTGGCCCCCGCGGCCTGGTAGCCCGCTGCCTCGCCGAAGGTCCCGTACGCGGATCCGCTGGCTGTCTGCGCCCTGTCGTAAGGGGCGCCCCCCGGGAGATGCGGGGGTGGCAGTGGGAGAACCTCGACCGGGTCGTTGCCCAGACCCGCCTCCACGGCGTCCAAGGGCGACGATGGGGGAGCCTGGACGGGTCGCTGCCCAGACCTGCCCCCATGTCAACTTCTGCGTGGCCGTCGGGGTTCTCCATCCCCGCGCGCCCACGAGCAATGGTTCGGGCTGGTGTGGTGGAGGCCGGAGTGGGCGGCGGCATTGACCCGCCGGTCCTCGGCATCCAGCAAGGCACAGTACGCCGTCCCGGCATGGCGGCGGAGCGGCAGGGGAGGAGGCGCGTGGTGGCTCGGGAAACGGCCGGGGAAGAATACCGGCCGCGCGGGCGCGCGAGGTGGTTGCGCCGGCGCCGGTGTCGTAGGCATCGAGGAGGAGGTCGCTGCCCAGACCTGCCCCCACGTCAGCTTCTGCGTGGCCGTCGGGGTTCTCCATACCCGCGCGCCCATGAGCAATGGTTCGGGCTGGTGTGGTGGAGGCCAGAGTGGGCGGCGGGGTTGCGGCGGCGCCGGTGTCGTAGGCATCGAGGAGGAGAGCCCGTGCTGCTGTATTTCTTTTTAAAGAACTGCTTCCTCCGTGACCGTGAGTCATCCTAGCCCACGAACGAAACGTGAAGTCCGGATCGGACACATATTTTTCGCGGAAAGGGCCAGGCGGGACGAAGGCCCAACCGTTCAATGCACGAAGAAACACACGTGGCTATCAACAGAAGGACGTGCGGACCCCAAATTAGTACCACCTTGTTTATATTACGATTTCGGCTTTACAAATCGTAAAATCGTATTATGACATGAGAAGAAAGCGTATTGTGACGGTGAACCCATAGAGTCAAGCTGTGCTTTATTATTAGGGATAGATTATTATTATTATTATCAGGGAAAGATTACTAGTAAATGTGTTAGGCGTACATGCAATTTGTGTGCCTGTTGCACGGGATCCAATACGCTCTGTGAGAAAAAAGATGACACAACTTTGGCTATAGCTGATCTGGCGGCATCATACAATAGCGATCATTCGCTATTGTAGTACTATGACGACAACTCCTATAAACCTTGCACTTGGCTCTTCGCCACTTCGGGAGGTTCAACAGTTCGTACCCCTATGAACCTTGCACTTAGGTCTTCGCCTCTTCGAAAGGTCCAACAATGATGATAGTACAATACAATATGCTTCTGGCAATCTGACACCAAATGAACTTCTGTATGTCCACTGTAAGGTTGAGGGCGAGGGAGAGGGTGCTGTAGTCAAAACCCTCTCCTGGTCCTGCGAGCGAGAGGGCGTAGGCGTACATAGTAAGCAAGCTTTTCCTCGTCCTGTGAGCCACCACGCGTGGGCAAGCGAGAGGGCGTAGTAAGCAAACTTCTCGTTCTGCGAATTGATAGGACATATCAAAGTAGTACTAGTCTATGCCGCGTCCTTTCCGGTTTATATGGCTTAATTTGAAACGAGAAAAATACACTGCGCCAACGTATGTAATAATACGCTCATTACAGTCACTATATAGTTTTGCGGTGATTATACGGTCACTAGCTCGCCGTAGAGCACCGTATTGCACCCTGCTGACTGGGCCACATAGTCGATGTGGTATTTTGTTGACTGGTTAAATTGACACCTGGTTTCTGGGTCCCACCTGTCAGTTGGCAGAGCAAAGAGATCAGTTAAACAAAACTCTAAACAAACGCGACAGGAGTCCAACCCTTGCGTGCGAACCACCCTGGCTGCGTATGCGAGTGCATGCACGTGTACTCCCTCGGTCCGTGAAAAACTGTACATCTAGCATTAGAAATTTTTCCAACAAAGAGTGTACATCTACACTTCCAATGCACTTAGAATTTAATGACAGCATGCAACAACCTTCATGTCTATCCTTAATGACAGCATGCAACAACCTTCATTTATTCTTCTTCTCTGGTCACATGCACACATAAGTCTGCTACTTTTGGGCGTTAATTATGCCATGAAGTTCCGGTTCCTCTTGGCCAATGTGTAAATCTCTATATGTATAGTCTCTCACGGATGGAGGGAGTAGGTTGGGCACTTGAGCGTGAGCGTGTATGTTGAATCGTGTGATGTGTGCCGCATGGATGCGTGAGTGTTACGTGCGTGCATGTGTACGTGTGAGTGTTGCATGCATGCATGCATGAGGCTTTTACTCTCTTCCATTGACATGTTCATATTTCAAGCTTCATTAACATGTTGCATGCAAGAATTAATAGAAAACTCACCAATGTGTGTAGGTCTTTTGTTCTTCACGCAGCATTCCAATTAATACGTTCGTAAACATATTTTTCTTGAGGAAAATGAGCCAATTATTCAGTACTTTTAGAAAAAAATCTTCGGGCACTCATCATTTACAACTACCTAATTTTTTTATTGACCTGTATATAAATCTTCATCCTAATTTATTGGTCTGCTTCCTACTTAGTGTAAAAAATTTGACCGTAAATTTAAGTAACAAAGTGTCAATGCATGTCATAAAAAACTATACCATTAAAAACTATGTTCAAATACGAATCCAGTGATATGCTTTTTAGTGACATGCATTAACATTTTATTAGTTAAATACATGGTCAAAGTATGCCACAAAATACTAGTAATACTCCTACATTATTGGCGCCGGGTGCCTTGGACAATGTTTCTTGTTGTTGGACAGGATGAGAGTAGGGATATTGTCAATAGAAAGTCTTGGCGATCCATTATTCCCCATCTCGGTCAGAGATAACTATTCAACTAGTCTTCACAGTGAAGTGACAATACACGCTGAGCAGATAGGACACTTAATTAATAACCTGAGCTAACATATTGGTGTTAGTAATCAACTTTACCATGTACTGCCATCATGTTTGCCAGTGGAGCATGCTTCCGAAAATATGCCTACACACCTCTCCCTTCCATTAACTAACATATGGGCCCTCTTGAGGTAGACCCACGTGTCATCGGCTTAACGATTTACACTCTAAATGATGGTATATACTGGTAATAGTACCAGTAGAATTGAGATTTAATGCACTTTCTTGCCAGTCTTTCCCTCTTCTTCCTCCTCTCTTCTTCTTCTCCTCTCTTCCCCATCGTTGGCCGCACACCATTTCCCCTGCTCACTGCTCGCCCGCGCGCGCCATCTTCCTCAGTAGCTCGCACGTACCATATCCCCCCCCCCGCTCACTGCTCGGCCACACACGCCATCTTCTTCGCTCGCCCGAATCCACTTCCTCGCTCGCTCGCAGGCACCGAAAACCCCAATCACTCAGCGCCCTAGAAAACCCTATGGCAGAACCGACTGACACGCAGAGCCGCGATTAGAATTCCCTCTCTGATATTCTCTTGGAGCAGATCTGTAATCGTATGGACCTGCTCAGCACCGTGTGTCTGGCCGCATGCTTGGTGTCTATGTACTGTGTACTCGTCTACAACCGTCCAACTCTTTTCAAGACACCATGCTTGCTGATGCCCGATCCTCACAGGCAGCCCAGACACTGACTTGACGATCCTACATAGGTTGTCTCGTGTCCCTCGACATGCTACCACTACCCGCCCACATGTTCTTCATGTGCGGCCACTACTGGGCGGGCATGAAGGCCAACTGGATCGTCCTCATCCAACAATCCGGTAGTCAATGGCGTCTCATGGACCTGTACACCCATCGAGAGATCACCCTTCCATCATTGGATACCGCCGACATTGAGCCTCGCGGCCCGCCGGACACTCCTTCCTAGTACGCACGAGATGCATCGAGCATTTGGTATGACCTCTATTTGCTGAAGGTTGTGATCTGTGAAGTGCCCACACCATCGGAAGACTATATGGATTACAAGCTCATTGCCTTGTTTGACGGGGGATTAGTCTATTTGGAATCCGGTCGCCATACATGGATATGGCTCATCATCAATCCTCTTAACCCTCCATTTTTGTCTGATGCTATAGTGCAAGATATCATCATTTACGCGGTCGACGCACAGATTAGCTGCCCATACTGGTGGAATCTATCGTCGTGTAATTGTTCTATCTCATCTCATATTTACCTTATGAATACGACTTCCTGTTGATTGTTAGAAATTTAGAATAGATAGTATATAACACCCTCGATGCGACTATAGCTCCCACGTGTCGAGGCACGACTTAGAGATATAATCGCATTGAAGGCATATGTCGCAAGTTAGGCAATCTTCATAACATCCCATGTAATGTAAATAATAAAGGGGAGATAACATAGTTGGCTTACACTCGCCACGTCAATCAAGTACATAAATAACATTACATCATGCATACACTCATGGCCCAACTATGGCGCCAAAATAAAAGAGAACCCAACATGTGACACGGTCCCAATCACCCCCAACTGGGCACCACTACGGATCATTGGGAAAGGAAACATAGTATCGTTGAGAGTCTTCATCGAACTCCCACTTGAGCTCGTACGCGTCTCCTGGAGCGGAATCATCAGGCCCTGCATCTGGTGTAATAGTAATCTATGAGCCACAGGGACTCAGCAATCTCGCACCCTCGCGATCAAGACTATTCAAGCTTATAGGTAAGGCAAGGGTAAAAATAAGTGGAGCTGCAGCAAGCGACTAGCAAGTATGGTGGCTAACTTATTCGCAAAAGAGAGCGAGAAGAGGAGGCAAAGCACGAGCGAGAAGCTAGAGAACAACCTGCGCAAACATTACTCCAACACCGTGTCCACTTCCCGGACTCCGCCGAGAAGAGGCCATCACGGCAACACACTTAGTTGATTCATTTTAAATAATTAAGGTTCAAGTTATCTACAACCGGACATTAACAAATTCCCATCTGCCCATAACCGCGGGCATGGCTTTCGAAAGTTCAATCCCTGCAGGGGAGTCCCAACTTAGCCCATGACAAGCTCTCACGGTCAACGAAGGAATAGACCTCCTCCCAAGACGTTCCGATCAGACTCGGTATCTCGGTTACTCAAGACACTTCGACAGGTTAAAACAAGACCAGCAACACCGCCCGAATGTGCCGACAAATCCCTATAGGAGCTGCACATATCTCTTTCTCAGGGCACACTCAGATGAGACATCCTACGAGTAAAAACCAACCCTCAAGTTGCCCCGAGGTGGCCCCGCAGTCTACTCGGTCGGACCAACAC
>NC_041392.1:335691154-335759444 GCF_002162155.2 Triticum dicoccoides | reverse complement strand
AAATAAGATGACCCTTGGGCTCCGGAAACCCGAGGGAAAAGAGGCTAGGTGGCAAATGGTAAAACCAAAGTTGGGCATTGCTGGAAAAGCTTTAATCAAGGCGAACTATCAAGGGTTTTTCATTATAACCCAACCGCGTAAGGAACGCAAAATCCAGGAACATAACACCGATATGACGGAAACTAGGGCGGCAAGAGTGGAACAAAACACTAGGCGAGTGGCCAAGCCTTCCACCCTTTACCAAGTATATAGATGCATTAAGATAGCAAGATAATATAATGACATCCCAACAAGTAAATAAATGTTCCAACAAGGAACGGCTCCATATTCCCCTGCAACTAGCAACGCTATAAGAGGGACTGAGCAAAGCGGTAACATAGCCAATCAACGGTTTGCTAGGACAAGGTGGGTTAGAGGTTTAACATGGCAATTGGGAGGCTGACAAGCAAATGGTAGGCATCATAGCATTGGCATAGCAAAGAGCGAGCAAACTAGCATAGCAAAGATAGTAGTGATTTCGAGGGTATGATCATCTTGCCTGCACAGTTGTCAGAGTTGACTGGATCCTCACAAGCAAACTCAACGGGCTCCTAGTTAGCGAACTCGTCTCCCGGCTCTACCCAAACAAGACAAACAAGCAACAGGGATACAATCAACCACGTGCAAACTCAAACAACAAGATGCAAAGATGATATGCTATGCGGGATGCGATGCGGGATGCGAAATGCAAGATATGATAGGAAATGCATGATCCTGGCCTCAACTTGGAAATCCAAGTGTGCCACTGGCAAGATGAGATGAAATCTCTTGAAAACGATATAAAGAACGCCGGAATCGGAGTTACGGTTTGGAAATGGCAAGCGATTCAAATATGACACCGGTCTGCGATTTACAGCAAGTAGGCATCTAAATGCAATGAGATGAACATGCTACAGCACCCAAACATGACAACAAAATATATGGCAGGGATTCACACAAGATGCTTAACAAAAGTCTAGCACTGAGCTATGGCCAATTCATCCATTAACAGGTTCAAACAAGCATGGCAAAAACGCAAATGGTAAAACAGATCTCAGACTTAGTGAAATCAACACTTGTCTGGAATTTCAGATCATATAGCCCTCTTCGGAGCAACAAAACAATATGCTACAGGACCTGAACATGACAAAGAAAGACATGGCATGGAGCTACTCAACAAGCTTAACAAAAGTCCCTTAGTGACCTTGAGCCAAAAGGGATCACATAATATACTAACAAGCACACGAACATAGCAAAAACATAATCAGTTTTCAGACTTAGTGAAAACTGAGACATGCTGAAATATAACTCACGAAGGCATGTTTACGAGCTCGATGCACTCACTACGGTGCAAGTCATGGCAAGACAAGCATACATCCATTAAGAAGGCACAAAATTCTAGCTAGACATGGCAAGAACAAAGGCATAGCATGCACGGATCCACTACAATAGCATCGGCAAAATCGCAAACAAGTTGACGATCTGCCTAGATTCACAACGAAGCAAAAGTAGAGCTCGATTGACTCAAGCTAGGGTGCTCCATAATTGCAAACAAAGACATGGATGGATAGAGCACTACATGGTTAAAAAAACTCCCTTACTGATCATCCTCAAAAGAGGCACGGATCACTAGGAAACAACACGAACATATGGCATCATGAACTAAACAATCCCAGACTTAGTGAAAACTACTAAGTCCCAGAAAACAGATTTACCGGGTGCCTCACTTTGCAAGCTTGCACAACTCACCACACACATCCTAAAAATGCATGGGTTGCACCTCTGAAAAGATAACAAGATGCTTAAGAAAACATATGAAGGACTCACAGGCATATCATGCACACAATAATCATGGCAAAAATGACAAAAGTCTAAGATGAACTAGCAGATCTGACAAATAACTCACGAAGCCTCCTTCTAACAGCATTTCGGGCATCAAGATGAGCTCAAATGAAAATGATGCAATGGAATGAAATGAGGTACTCATCGGGGCGAACATTTTGATATACTATATGTCCAAAACGGAGCTACGGATGGGGAGATATCACCGGTCAAAGTATGCATAAAAAAATAGGGGGAGAGGGGAAAAAATCAACCCCTAGGGTTTTTCAGATCTGAGATCCGGCCCGATGCACTGTTCACCGAGCGCGGATTTCGAGGTTGGCCGGCCGGAGACGGGGTCGCCGGAGCCGTTGGACGTCGCCGGAGGAAGCGGGGCTCGCCGGAGCTCGAGGAGAGGCCGGGCGGCGCCGGCGTGGAGGAGGAAGACGCGGGGCGGCGCGCTCGAGGCGGCGCGGGACGGCGGCGTGGAGGCGGCGGCGCTCGAGGCGGGGAGGAGCGGGGCGGCTCGAGCGGCCGGAGATGGCAGCGCGGTGGCGCCGGCCACCGGAGCCGAGGGAGGCGGCGGCGTGGTGTGGAGGGAGGCGCGGGGGCGCGCGTGGGCTTGCGGGGGCCCGGATCGGGCTCCACGGGCTGGCGGCGGTAGGAGGCGGTGCCTGCCACGTGGCAGCTCGGGACAGGGCGGTGGCGGTGTCCGGCCAGGTCGGACAATGTCCGGCGCGGCGCGGGGGCGATTTCTAGGGTTAGAGGAAGGGGAGAACCGCGAATTTTTAGGGGGGTGTATATATAGGCATAGAGGGAGCTAGGAGAGTCCAAATGAGGTGCGGTTTTCGGCCACGCGGTCGTGATCGAATGCTCTAGATGATGGAGTAGAGTTTCGTGGGTTTTGGGCCAAATTGGAGGGGTGTTGGGCTGCAACACACACGAGGCCTTTTCGGTCCCTTGGTTAACCGTTGGAGTATCAAACGAAGTCCAAAAGATACGAAACTTGACAGGCGGTCTACCGGTAGTAAACCAAGGCCGCTTGACAAGTCTCGGTCCAATCCGGAAATGTTTAATCCCCACACACGAAAGAAAGCTAGAAATGACCACCGGAGGAGAACGAAGCGCCAGAATGCAAAACGGACAACGGGGAAAATGCTCGAATGCATGAGACGAACACGTATGCAAATGCAATGCACATGATGACATGATATGAGATGCATGAAAACAACAACAACAACACACGGAGACAAAACCCGAACCCGAGGAAATAAATATAACTTAAAGCCGGAAACGGCAAGAGTTGGAGTACAAATTGGGAAAGTTACATCCGGGGTGTTACAACACTTCACCACTACGAAAGGATCTCGTCCCGAGATCTAGGACTGAAAGAACTCCGGGTACTCAGAACGGAGGTGATCCTCGCGTTCCCAGGTAGCTTCACGGTTGGAATGGTGTGACCACTTGACTTTGAGAAATTTGATTGACTTGTTGCGAGTCTTGCGTTCAGTCTCTTCAAGAATAGCAACTAGGTGCTCACGATAAGAGAGATCTTCTTGGAGCTCAATGTCCTCGAAGTTGATGGTGCGGTCAGGAGTCTTGAAGCACTTTCGAAGCTGAGAGATATGGAACACGTCATGAACATTTGCAAAGTTTGAAGGAAGCTCGAGTTGATAGGCGAGGTCGCCTCTCTTGCTGACAATCTTGAAAGGTCCCACGTATCTAGGGGCAAGATTCCCTTTGATACCGAAGCAACGAGTACCTTTCATAGGAGAGACACGGAGGTAAACATGATCTCCGATCTCGAAAGCCAAATCACAGTGCTTACTATCATAGTAGCTCTTCTGACGGGATTGGGCTGCTTTGAGGTTATCTCGAATGACTTTGCACATTTCTTCTACTTCTGTGATTAAGTCATTACCCAGCAGCTGACGTTCACCGGTTTCAGACCAGTTGAGAGGGGTACGGCACTTCCTGCCATACAGAATTTCAAATGGGGCCTTGCCCGAACTTGCTTGAAAACTGTTGTTGTAGGAGAATTCAGCATAAGGAAGACAATCCTCCCACTTCATGCCGAAGGAGATCACACAAGCCCTGAGCATATCTTCAAGAATCTGGTTGACACGCTCGACTTGACCGCTTGTTTGAGGATGGAAAGCAGTGCTGAAGCAGATGTTGGTGCCCATGGCCTTCTGAAAAGAATCCCAAAACTTGGAGGTAAAGATGCTGCCACGGTCTGAAGATATCACTTGAGGAATACCGTGCAGAGAGACAATACGAGAGGTATAGAGTTCCGCCAATTGAGCTGCAGTGATCGACTCTTTGATGGGCAGAAAATGAGCCACTTTGGTGAGTTTGTCGATGACAACGAATATAACATCATTGCCACGCTTGGACTTAGGAAACCCAGTCACGAAGTCCATCTCAATGTGGTCAAACTTCCATTCTGGAATGGCAAGAGGTTGGAGGAGACCAGCTGGCCTTTGGTGTTCTGCCTTCACTCTTCTGCAGACATCACATTCATTCACGAATTGAGCAATCTCGCGCTTCATTCGAGTCCACCAATAAGCTTGCTTGAGGTCCTGATACATCTTCGTGCTCCGAGGGTGGATGGAGAGGAGAGAATTGTGAGCCTCGTTCAAGATCACTTTACGGAGGTCACCTTTGGGTACAACAATACGATCCTCGAAGAAAAGAGTGTCCTTGTCATCAAGGCGGTAGCACTTGTACTTGGGCTAACTCTTGGCAATCCCAATCTTCACCTTTTTCACCATAGCATCAAGAAGCTGGGCTTGGCGAATCTGGTCTTCTAAGGTAGGAGAGACTAGAAGGTTGGCGAGGAATCCTTGAGGAACAACTTGCAGATTAAGTTTGCGGAAAGCTTCACAAAGCTCGGGTTGATAAGGCTTGAGAATCAGACTGTTGTAGTAAGCCTTCCTGCTCAAAGCGTCAACAATCACATTGGCCTTGCCTGGAGTATACTCGATACTCGGATTATACTCTTGAATCATTTCGACCCATCGAGTTTGCCTGAGGTTGAGATTAGGCTGAGTGAAGATGTACTTGAGACTCTTGTGATCAGTGAAAATGTCCACTTTTCTTCCCAATAGAAGATGTCTCCAAGTCAAAAGACCATGCACAACTGCCGCCAACTCGAGATCATGAGTGGGGTAGTTCTTCTCATTAGGCTTCAACTGGCGAGAGGTATAAGCAACAACTTTCTTCTCTTGCATCAATACTGCTCCAAGACCTTGGAGAGAGGCATCACAAAAGACCTCATACGGCTTGGATTCATCAGGTGGAGTCAGAACTAGAGCAGTGATCAATTTCTCTTTCGAAGTGTTGAAAGCAATATCACACTCCGGAGACCAAACGTACTTGACGTGCTTCTGAAAAAGATTAGAGAGAGGCTTCGCGATCTTGGAAAAGTTTTCAACGAATCTTCGGCAGTAGCTTGCGAGACCGAGAAAACTGCGGAGTTGCTTCACGTTCTGAGGAGGTTCCCAATTCACAATTGCAGACACCTTCTCAGGATTCACGGCAATGCCCTTGGCAGAGATGATATGACCAAGATAAAGAACCTCATCGAGCCAAAATTCACACTTGGAGAACTTGGCGTAGAACTGGTGTTCCCTCAGCTTATCGAGAACCAAACGCAAGTGCTTGGCATGATCTTCCTTATTCTTGGAGAAAACCAGAATGTCGTCGAGATAGACCAAAACGAAGTCATTGGTGTAGGCGTTGAAGATGAAGTTCATCATGCGAGAGAACGTTGGAGGAGCGTTGGCGAGGCCAAAAGACATGACAGTGTATTCATACGAACCCAAGCTTGTTCTGAATGCTGTCTTGGGAATATCTTCTTCACGAATGCGAATCTGGTGATAACCCATACGGAGATCAAGCTTGGAGAATACTTGAGCACCTTTGAGTTGTTCGAATAGCTCATTGATGTTGGGAAGTGGGTATTTGTTCTTAATGGTCTTCTTGTTCACTGGACGGTAATCAACACAAAGTCGGTCCTTTCCATCCTTCTTCTTCACAAAAAGAACACCACAACCCCACGGAGAAGAACTAGGCCGGATGAGACCCATTTTCTCTTGCATATCGAGTTGCTTCTTCAGCTCTTTCAACTCTTCAGGTCCGAGCTTGTAAGGACGTTTGCACACAGGTTCCGTGCCAGGCTCAAGTTCAATAACGAATTCAACTGGCCGGTGCGGAGGCATTCCTGGGAGCTCTTCTGGAAAGACGTCTTGATATTCGCAAACGACTGGAATTTGAGAGATGGCATCCAATTCACCCTTCTCATTGAGAGAAAACAGACGGATAGTATCATCACGAGCGGCAAAGACAATTACATCCTCAGACGAATGAGTCAATTGAATCTGCCTGGCTGCACAATCAAGCTGAGTCTTGTGCTTAGAAAGCCAATCCATTCCGAGAATAAGATCAATATCCGAGTTACCAAGAACCACCGGAGAAGAGAGAAACTTGTAATCACCCAATGTGACAGAGATACTGGGAGCAACCAAACTAGAAGTCAAAAGCTTGCCGGGAGAAACAACTTGCATGACTTTGGGCATATCTCGGTATCAACATTGTGCTTCGATGCAAAAGGGCATGACAAAAAGGAATGCGATGCACCAGTGTCAAAAAGAACTTTTGCGGGAACATCGTTAACAGGAAGGTTACCCATTATCACATCTGACGAGTCCTCTACCTAGGCTGCATTCATCAAATTAACCTTGGCATGCTTGGGGTTATGCTTGACCACAGCTGTACTTGCCGATCTCACAGGAGGAGGAGGAGGAAGACGCCTGTGGTTGAAACACTTGTTGGCATAGTGACCCTTCTGTTGGCACTTGTTGCACGTGACCTCTGAAAGCGGACGGTGATACGGAGCACTCGATCTTGGAGCTTGAGACGAAGTCTTGTTCTGAAAGCCAGGGTTGGGTGGGTGGGAAGAACCACTGCCACCTTTGCTCTTCTGCTGAAACGGCTGACGGAACGTAGGAGGAGGAAGCCAAAACTTCTGCTGCTTGGCCACTTGAGTAGAGGAAGAAGGAGTAACATCTCTGACTTGCTTCTTGGAAGCATCACACCTCAACTGAGCAGCCTCTTGCTTCAGTGCCATGTTGTACAACTCATCGTATCTCAAGGGCTCAAAGAGAACAAGAGCGAGCTGGATATCTTCTCTGAGACCACCCCTGAACTGATATATCATGCTCTTCTCATCCGGAACGTCCTGCTTGGCAAAGCGGGCGAGCTTCTGGAACAACTTGTTGTAGTCATAGACAGACAAAGAGCCTTGCTTCAGATTGCGGAATTCCTCACGCTTGCTTTCAACCACGCTCTGCGAAATATGATGAGCTCGGAAATCTCGACGGAAATCATCCCAAGTGATAACACGTCCACCTCTGGAGTCCTTGTACTGCTGGAACCATTCTGCAGCTTGATCTTTGAGTTGGAAGGAAGCGAACTTAACAAAGTCCTCAGGCCTGACGTTACTGCACTCGAAATGCTTACATAGATCCACAAGCCAATCGTCAGCATCGGTTGCCTCAACACAATTGCTGAAAGTCTTTGGCCCGTTAGCAAGGAACTGGTTGAGTGTAGCAAAGTGATTCTGATTGCTGCATTGATTCCCTTGACTGCCTTGATTGCGCTCTTGGAGAATTTGCATGATCAGCTGTGTGTTTGCATTGGTTGCGGCCATCACAACTTGCCATGCCTCCGGAGGAGGTGGAGGTGGTGGCGGATCAGGATTCGGAGTCGTGCGCGTTGTAGGAGCCATCCTAAAGAGGTTGACCACCATTAGCACATTGGCAGATAAATTATTGAAGCTGAATCCAACAGAATGAAAATTGTAACATATAGTCTTCACATCCGAACAAAATGAACGAATGCATTCCTCTTGAAATGGTCACATGTCCATAAATTGAGAAGCCACGTAGAGTTAAGGTAGAGAAATAAATCAACAAGGTATGGATCAAGAACGAATAATCGGTAAGAAATCCCAATCTCAAACCAATATTCGTGGAAGAAGAACTAGAGCTACTAGAATTCCCACCTATGAGACTCCCGAACCTTTCCGGTTATGCAATCAGGTGTTGGGGATACAGGGGAAGCATAATATCTCACGCAAACTAGCAAATCCTACATCCAGCTGTATCCATCCTTCAACACATAACCAAGAAACCTTCAGAAACCATCTACCTCAACCTTCGAAAAGCATCTGTTATACAAGTTATGGCGATACTCCCGAACTCCCGCCCCAGTACTGGGTGGCGTCGAGGTTATCTCACCAACGAACTGCATAAAAGAGATTTTCGATGTCGGCGTACTAAACTCAGGTATTCCAGAACTGTAACGATAAAATTATGATGACAACACCTCAGAGCTCAACTCCCCGGGACACTTCCACTAAACCCCTGACAGGAGGCACCAAGACAATGTTCTCATCATAAAACCATCGGAACGATTCCAAGATACCCGCGTGATCCTAAATTTTTTTTAGTGAAATTTGAGAAGAGAAGAGTCAAAACTCTATGTCAGGATGCCTTACCAGAGCGATGAGGAGACTGGGAAGTAAAAAGAATTCCTAATCTCTCCGATATATAATTCCTAATGACTCAAAACATTTTTCTAGACACAACTCGGCCGCTAAAAAACGAGCGAGCAATGGGGCTCCTAAGGTCGGGGAAGGCTCTGATTACCAACTTATAACACCCTCGATGCGACTATAGCTCCCACGTGTCGAGGCACGACTTAGAGATATAATCGCATTGAAGGCATATGTCGCAAGTTAGGCAATCTTCACAACATCCCATGTAATGTAAATAATAAAGGGGAGATAACATAGTTGGCTTACACTCGCCACATCAATCAAGTACATAAATAACATTACATCATGCATAAACTCATGGCCCGACTACGGCGCCAAAATAAAAGAGAACCCCACATGCGACACGGTCCCAATCACCCCCAACTGGGCACCACTACTGATCATCGGGAAAGGAAACATAGTATCGTTGAGAGTCTTCATCGAACTCCCACTTGAGCTCGTACGCGTCTCCTGGAGCGGAATCATCAGGCCCTGCATCTGGTGTAATAGTAATCTATGAGCCACAGGGACTCAGCAATCTCGCACCCTCGCGATCAAGACTATTCAAGCTTATAGGTAAGGCAAGGGTAAAAATAAGTGGAGCTGCAGTAAGCGACTAGCAAGTATGGTGGCTAACTTATTCGCAAAAGAGAGCGAGAAGAGGAGGCAAAGCACGAGCGAGAAGCTAGAGAACAACCTGCGCAAACATTACTCCAACACCGTGTCCACTTCCCGGACTCCGCCGAGAAGAGGCCATCACGGCAACAAACTCAGTTGATTCATTTTAAATAATTAAGGTTCAAGTTATCTACAACCGGACATTAACAAATTCCCACCTGCCCATAACCGCGGGCACGGCTTTCGAAAGTTCAATCCCTGCAGGGGAGTCCCAACTTAGCCCATGACAAGCTCTCACGGTCAACAAAGGAATAGACCTCCTCCCAAGACGTTCCGATCAGACTCGGTATCTCGGTTACTCAAGACACTTCGACAGGTTAAAACAAGACCAGCAACACCGCCCGAATGTGCCGACAAATCCCGATAGGAGCTGCACATATATCTTTCTCAGGGCACACTCAGATGAGACATCCTACGAGTAAAAACGAACCCTCAAGTTGCCCCGAGGTGGCCCCGCAGTCTACTCGGTCGGACCAACACTCAGAGGAGCACTGGCCCGGGGGGGGGTTAAAATAAGATGACCCTTGGGCTCCGGAAACCCGAGGGAAAAGAGGCTAGGTGGCAAATGGTAAAACCAAGGTTGGGCATTGCTGGAAAAGCTTTAATCAAGGCGAACTATCAAGGGGTTCCCATTATAACCCAACCGCGTAAGGAACGCAAAATCCAGGAACATAACACCGATATGACGGAAACTAGGGCGGCAAGAGTGGAACAAAACACTAGGCGAGTGGCCAAGCCTTCCACCCTTTACCAAGTATATAGATGCATTAAGATAGCAAGATAATATAATGACATCCCAACAAGTAAATAAATGTTCCAACAAGGAACGGCTCCATCTTCCCCTGCAACTAGCAACGCTATAAGAGGGGCTGAGCAAAGCGGTAACATAGCCAATCAACGGTTTGCTAGGACAAGGTGGGTTAGAGGTTTAACATGGCAATTGGGAGGCTGACAAGCAAATGGTAGGCATCGTAGCATTGGCATAGCAAAGAGCGAGCAAGCTAGCATAGCAAAGATAGTAGTGATTTCGAGGGTATGATCATCTTGCCTGCACAGTTGTCAGAGTTGACTGGATCCTCACAAGCAAACTCAACGGGCTCCTCGTTAGCGAACTCGTCTCCCGGCTCTACCCAAACAAGACAAACAAGCAACAAGGATACAATCAACCACGTGCAAACTCAAACAACAAGATGCAAAGATGATATGCTATGCGGGATGCGAAATGCAAGATATGATAGGAAATTCATGATCCTGGCCTCAACTTGGAAATCCAAGTGTGCCACTGGAAAGATGAGATGAGATCTCTTGAAAACGATATAAAGAACGCCGGAATCGGAGTTACGGTTTGGAAATGGCAAGCGATTCAAATATGACACCGGTCTGCGATTTACAGCAAGTAGGCATCTAAATGCAATGAGATGAACATGCTACAGCACCCAAACATGACAACAAAATATATGGCAGGGATTCACACAAGATGCTTAACAAAAGTCTAGCACTGAGCTATGGCCAATTCATCCATTAACAGGTTCAAACAAGCATGGCAAAAACGCAAATGGTAAAACAGATCTCAGACTTAGTGAAATCAACACTTGTCTGGAATTTCAGATCATATAGCCCTCTTCGGAGCAACAAAACAATATGCTACAGGACCTGAACATGACAAAGAAAGACATGGCATGGAGCTACTCAACAAGCTTAACAAAAGTCCCTTAGTGACCTTGAGCCAAAAGGGATCACAAAATATACTAACAAGCACACGAACATAGCAAAAACATAATCAGTTTTCAGACTTAGTGAAAACTGAGACATGCTGAAATATAACTCACGAAGGCATGTTTACGAGCTCGATGCACTCACTACGGTGCAAGTCATGGCAAGACAAGCATACATCCATTAAGAAGGCACAAAATTCTAGCTAGACATGGCAAGAACAAAGGCATAGCATGCACGGATCCACTACAATAGCATCGGCAAAATCGCAAACAAGTTGACGATCTGCCTAGATTCACAACGAAGCAAAAGTAGAGCTCGATTGACTCAAGCTAGGGTGCTCCATAATTGCAAACAAAGACATGGATGGATAGAGCACTACATGGTTAACAAAACTCCCTTACTGATCATCCTCAAAAGAGGCACGGATCACTAGGAAACAACACGAACATATGGCATCATGAACTAAACAATCCCAGACTTAGTGAAAACTACTAAGTCCCAGAAAACAGATTTACCGGGTGCCTCACTTTGCAAGCTTGCACAACTCACCACACACATCCTAAAAATGCATGGGTTGCACCTCTGAAAAGATAACAAGATGCTTAAGAAAACATATGAAGGACTCACAGGCATATCATGCACACAATAATCATGGCAAAAATGACAAAAGTCTAAGATGAACTAGCAGATCTGACAAATAACTCACGAAGCCTCCTTCTAACAGCATTCCGGGCATCAACATGAGCTCAAATGAAAATGATGCAATGGAATGGAATGATGTACTCATCGAGTCGAACATTTTGATATACTATATGTCCAAAACGGAGCTACGGATACGGAGATATCACCGGTCAAAGTATGCATAAAAAATAGGGGGAGAGGGGAAAAAATCAACCCTTAGGGTTTTTCAGATCTGAGATCCGGCCCGATGCACTGTTCACCGAGCGCGGATTTCGAGGTTGGCCGGCCGGAGACGGGGTCGCCGGAGCCGTTGGACGTCGTCGGAGGAAGCGGGGCTCGCCGGAGCTCGAGGAGAGGCCGGGCGGCGCCAGCGTGGAGGAGGAAGACGCGGGGCGGCGCGCTCGAGGCGGCGCGGGACGGCAGCGTGGAGGCGGCGGCGCTCGAGGCGGGGAGGAGCGGGGCGGCTCGAGCGGCCGGAGATGGCAGCGCGGTGGCGATGGCCACCGGAGCCGAGGGAGGCGGCGGCGCGGTGTGGAGGGAGGCGCGGGGGCGCGCGTGGGCTTGCGGGGGCCCGGATCGGGCTCCGCGGGCTGGCGGCGGTGGGAGGCGGCGCCTGCCACGTGGCAGCTCAGGAGAGGGCGGCGGCGGTGTCCGGCCGGGTCGGACAATGGCTGGTGCGGCGCGGGGGCGATTTCTAGGGTTAGAGGAAGGGGAGATCCGCGAATTTTTAGGGGGGGTGTATATATAGGCATAGAGGGAGCTAGGAGAGTCCAAATGAGGTGCGGTTTTCGGCCACGCGATCGTGATCGAACGCTCTAGATGATGGAGCAGAGTTTGGTGGGTTTTGGGCCAAATTTGAGGGGTGTTGGGCTGCAACACACACGAGGCCTTTTCGGTCCCTCGGTTATCCGTTGGAGTATCAAACGAAGTCCAAAAGATACGAAACTTGACAGGTGGTCTACCGGTAGTAAACCAAGGCCGCTTGACAAGTCTCGGTCCAATCTGGAAATGTTTAATCCCCACACACGAAGGAAAGTTAGAAATGACCACTGGAGGAGAACGAAGCGCCGGAATGCAAAACGGACAACGGGGAAAATGCTCGAATGCATGAGACGAACACGTATGCAAATGCAATGCACATGATGACATGATATGAGATGCATGACAACGACAACAACACACGGAGACAAAACCCGAACCCGAGGAAATAAATATAACTTAAAGCCAGAAACAGCAAGAGTTGGAGTACAAATTGGGAAAGTTACATCCGGGGTGTTACATAGTATGTCTATAACCACAGCATTGCTATATGTTCCTCTTGTTTCCTAGATTTTTATGACCACACATGTTATTATTAGAGTTGATATGAGAACAATTGTCATCGAATGATTGTTAGAATAGATATTATGAGTATAACCTCATGATTGCTATATGTTACTCTCATTTCCAAGATTTTTATACCCACGCATGTTATTGTTAGAGTTGATATGAGAACAACAGTAATTGCTATGGTAGAATATGAGTAGGCCCTGGCATAGCTGTTTTCCTCTCATTTTTACATGATGTTTGAACCATGACATATTGCTAGAATATGAAAGCCATTGTCTTAATTTTTTAACTTAGGGTTTGATTATGACCACGGCATTGCAATTCTTTGGCTATGATCTATATCACTGTTATAATAATCTCAATTCCACACATACTTTGAACATGATTGTATATTTTTGTTCTTCTGGTCTCCAATTTGATTTGTTGCAGCAGACGCAAATGCATTGGCCTTCATAATTCTAGGTGAAAGTGCTAGTTATCGACTAGAGGAGGGTGAATAGGCGATTTTTATGAAAGTCTTCAAAACACGGGGGCTTTGAAGACAAACTCTAAGTAAAGAGAGGTAAATGATAGAACCAGTTGCTTGGTGAGGACAAGGATTTGTTGGACCAGTTTCTAACGCCCCCAGACACACCCGCCGGTGGTAGTTATTCCTGGCGGGATCTAGACTGGCCCCATAGATCAATACTAGTCTTTTCTGTGCACTTTGTCCTCACTCATGCGCACCCGGGAGAAACTTCCCGGTCGGTCACCCATCCTGAAACTACTCCAAGCTGAGCATGGTTAACTTGGGAGTTCTGTCCGAATGGGCTTCCGAAAAAGAAGGAATTACTTATTGATATGAGTAGTATATCATCCCTAATAAGCCAGGCTATCACATACACCCCCACTCAGAGGAACCGACGTCCTCGTTGGGCCACAGAAACGTTCCCTCTTGGCACATACGTCTATGCATCCAGTTCGGCACATGTGTCATGCCGTGTGCCACAACGGGTCACAAACGTCATGAACAACATGACCGCGCACCTGTCTGCAAACATCCGTGTAACCACGAGAGTCGGCTCTGATACCAACTTGTAACGCCCCCGGACACACCCGCCGGTGGTCGTTATTCTTAGCGGGATCTAGACTGGCCCCACAAATCAATACTAGTCTTTTCTACGCACTTTGTCCTTACTCGTGCGCACCCGGGAGAAACTTCCCGGACGGTCACCCATCCTGAAACTACTCCAAGCTGAGCACCCTTAACTTGGGAGTTCTGTCCGAATGGGCTTTCGGAAAAGAAGGAATTCCTTATTGATATGAGTAGTCTATCATCCCTAATAAGCTAGGCTATCACACGGTTCCAGTTGCTGTGACAACTGTAGTCTGGTTAGGGAGGCTGAGATTTAACTCAGAAGACCGTGTCTTCACCTTATTCCCCTTGAGCTAAGGATACCCAGTCCTCGCCCAATCACTCTGGTAAGTCTTCAAGGGAGACTTCCAAACCTTCACAGACTTTGTTCACCGGCGATCCACAATGACTCTTGGATGCTCAGAACGCGACACCTAACCGGCTGGAGGATTCTCAGTCCTCAAGTGTAACAAGTCTTCAGATCGCGCAGATAGAAAGACTTCAGTGATGCCTAACACTCTTTGGCTCTGGGTGTTTAGGGCTTTGTACTCGCAAGGATTTCTCTCTCAAATGCTTCGGAGGTGGGTTGTTCTCAAACGACAAAAGCCGTGCACTAACTCTGAGCAGCCGCCAGTTTATGGTGTAGGGGGTGGGCTATTTATAGCCAGGAGGCAACCCGACCTGATTTGTCCGAAATGACCCTGGGTCACTAAGGAACTGACACGTGTCCAACGGTCAGATTTCAAACACACGCGGTAGCTTGACTTGGGCTACAAGTAAAGTTGACTCATCCAGCTCTGGATAAGATTTGCTCTCATTGTCTTCACTCGAAGACATAGGATTTGGTTTAGCATCACTTCAGTCACACTGACTTTGTTCACTTGGACCCCACTTAACAGTATGGTGGTTCCTATGACTCAACAAAGAATAAAAGGAAACTACGAAACAACTATGTCTTCGCAATCCATAGTCTTCATGCGATGTCTTCTCATGTCATGGTCTTCAATGTGGATCTCTTCACAGACCACCATTGTCTTCAATGTCTTTACACATTTTTAGGGGTCATCTCTGGTAGGTAAACCGAATCAATGAGGGACTACTACCTGTGTTATCCTGCAATTCTCACAAACACATTAGTCCCTCAACCAAGTTTGTCGTCAATACTCCAAAACCAACTAGGGGTGGCACTAGATGCACTCACACTAGGACTTGGAAATATACAAGTCAATGGGTGGTGGTTTACCGCTCGTCCAACTGACGGTGGTCATTTGATGCTCATTAGCATGTACCAAATTGACAAAACCATTTCATCAAACCACATGCAGTACAATGCATTGGGCGTTCGTGATTGTGATGGCTATGACTGCTTCGTGTTCGAGAAAGATCCCAGCTCTGTTGGGCCAGGTGTATTCAACTAGAGGCGGGTTTACAGCCTCGGCAACCACTCCATGTTCCTCAGGCTCAATTATCCGATCATCCAACCAATCATCGATCATATAACCAACAATGATTACCGTGCTATGCAACTTCCATTCGCCATGGGGAACTTTGTTTACAAACCGTACCATGGGTTTCATGAATCACCATATCCAGAGACTCGTCAACCATATGGGGGACTACTACCCGTGTTATCCTGCAATTCTCACAAACACATTAGTCCCTCAACAAAGTTTGTCGTCAATACTCCAAAACCAACTAGGGGTGGCACTAGATGCACTCACAATCTCCCCCTTTTTGGTGATTGATGATAAACTGGTTGAAGTTTTCAGCGGGGATAAAAGTATGTGAAAGTTTAGAGATTTAAGGCATTGTCTTCATAAGTAGCAAAAGGCTCCCCCTGAAGATGTGCATATAAGTAGTTTGCTCTTGAATGCAAATGCACATGGCAGGTTTTACTTGTGGAGATCCTCTTCAACCTATGAAGAAAATTCATTATGCATATAAAGATATAACGAAGATAATGACATGCATAATGAAAAATGGACGTCTGCGGAATGACTTCAGGCGGAATTTATCATCGCATCACAGAGTGGCAGACAAAGTAGCAGACGACCGTCAAGTTTAAGTGTTACAACCCAAAGAACCAAATGTATCAAAAACGAGAGTTGTAACCACTTAGCAAAAAATATAGCAACCACCCATATGGACCCGCTTGAAGACTATCAACTCATATGCTTCTCCCCCTTTTGTCAGTAAGGACCAAAAAGGTTTGAATACATAGAGCATCTACTCATTCCCATCAGGAGTAGATGAAGGTACAGGGTCGATGTTGGCGTGCGGTGGTGCAGAGAGGCCTGGTGCAGTGTTGAGACGCAGTGAAGCCATGGCTGGTGAAGTGGCATCGTCTTCTTCTTCGACGACTCTCGCAACAACAATTGCAGCCGAAGATGAATACTCAGAATCTTCAATGGGTGGAGTTCGATGCCAGCTTGCATTGCGAGGAGGAGTGGAGTCAAATTTGAAACCCCCAGTGAAGCCATCTTTGCAAAGATCTTCTTTAGGGCATAGAAGTGTGAGACACTTCCAGGACCTCCTACAGGCTTCATGGGCAACAAATGAGTTCTTGGTGGCCAAGTTTTTGAAGTGATTGACGTCCACCAAGATGCTCCACATCTGCCGCTTTAGCCAGTCATGGTGCCTATCTTGTTTCTGATGCAAGGCCACAAGAAGCTCTCGGTCATTGAGCACACGAGATCGCTTCCGAGGCCTTTGAGCAATGGTGCTTTCAGTGGCTTCAGTAGTTGCACAATGAGGTGCACATGTATTGCCAACCAGAGGATAGACACGAGTTGCAGCAAGAACTCCCTCAATTGGTTGCGAGGAGCTTTGGCAATCAAAATTATGAAGATAAATTGGCTCCTTGGCAGGCTCAGGGTAGATGGCTTCGACAGACATATCAACCTCAGGCAAGAAGATAAGATGGTTGCGCGCAAAGGGCTGATAGTTGACAGAAGAGTGAAGCTTGATTAAGCGCATCACCCATGGAGCATAAAACTTCAGACCAAATAGATCAATTCTAGATGTAGCAAGTTGCCTGATGAAGAAATCTTGAGCATTGAAGTTGATGCCATTGAGAATATAGAACACCAGTGTCTTCATCGTGCCTTCAAGCTTGGCTGCAGGAGAATGTGCTTTGACGGGCCATAGAGTTCGCCTTACAATGTGATAAATGGTCCGAGGAAGATACTCGAGGTGTTCGACAAAGAATTCCTTAGGATATTCAGCATCTTGTGGCAGTGGCTTCATCATGCTGAGCATCTGACTCATGTTGGGCTCGGGCTTTTGAAATATGCTCTCCAATGCATTCCTGTGTAGCTGACAACCAGGTTCATAGAACTCGCCTGGAGTGGGAAGGCAAGTAAGCTCGATGATATCTTGAGCTTTGGCTTCATGGTGCACATCACCTGTCATCCACTCAAGGACCCAAGTCTTTGGATCCCTATTGTAGCCACGAATGTGAAGAGTAGCATAGAACTGGACCAGAAGCTCTTCATTCCAATGCTCTTTGTCAGTGAAAAACTATAGAAGGCCAACATCACTGAAACAATCTAGAGCTTCTTCCAAGCAGGGCAGTCCAACAATGGCTTCACAATCCAGACGCATGTGAGGAAAGATCCACCCTTGATTGTATAAGATACATGAGTAATAGCTGCGCTGCTGAAAGCCCCAGAAGCGATTAGATGAGATCTTTGGCTTCGAGTACGGGTTCTTGGCACTGTCAAAGAATGTGTTGTGTGCCCTGAAGCTGTTCACACTGAACGATCCTGGCGATGTTGCAGTACCGAGAAACCTTGGCAGTCTGGGCTTTGGCTTCTGGACCTGAGGCATGTGCTCCACATGATATTCATATTGTGGTCTAGGAGCAGTGGGAGGAACCAGAACAGGCCATCTGATAGTGACAAGTTGGCCGCGATCAAATACCAGCTGTAAGTGCATCTAGTGCCACCCCTAGTTGGTTTTGTGTATTGATGACAAACCTGGTTGAGGGACTAATGTGTTTGTGAGAATTGCAAGATAACACAGGTAGTAGTCCCTCAATGATTCGGTTTTCCTACCGGAGATGACCCCTAAAAATGTATGAAGACATTAAAGACAAAGGTGGTATGTGAAGATATCCACATTGAAGACTATGATAAGAGAAGACATTGAGTGAAGACTATGGAGCGCGAAGACTTAGTTGTTTCGTTGTTTCCTTCTCTTCTTTGTTGAGTCATAGGAACCACCGTACTGTTAAGTGGGGTCCCAGTGAATAAAGTCAGAGTGACTGAAGTGATGCTTAACCAAAATCCTATGTCTTCGAGTGAAGACAATGAGAGCAAATCTTATCCATAGCTGGATGAGTCAGCTTTACTTGTAGCCCAAGTAAAGTTGCCGCGTGTGTTTGAAATCTGACCGTTGGAACACGTGTTAGTTCCTTAGTGACCCAGGGTCATTTCGGACAAATCAGGTCGGGTTGCCTAGTGGCTATAAATAGCCCACCCCCTACACCATAAATTGGTTGGCTGCTCAGAGTTAGTGCACAACTTTTGTCGTTTGAGAGCAACCCACCTCGAAGCCTTTGAGAGAGAAATCCTTGCGAGGACAAAGCCCTAAACACCCAGAGCCAAAGAGTGTTAGGCATCACTGAAGTCTTCCTGTCTGTGTGATCTGAAGACTTGTTACACTTGAGAACTATGAATCCTCCAGCCGGTTAGGCGTCACGTTCTGAGCATCTAAGAGTCATTGTGGATCGCCGGTGAACAAAGTCTCTGAAGGTTTGAAAGTCTCCCTTGAAGACTTACCAGAGTGATTGGGCGAGGACTGGGTATCCTTAGCTCAAGGGGAATAAGGTGAAGACACGGCCTTCTGAGTTAAATCTCAGCCTCCCTAACCAGACGTACAGTTGTCACAGCAACTGGAACTGGTCCAACAATCCTTGTCTTCAACGAGCAACTGGTTCTATCCTTCTCATCTCTTTATTCACAGTTGGTCCTTGTGAAGTCATTGCCTATTTGCATTATCTATTTGTCTTCATGGTGTGACTTCTTGTTCTGATTGGCTTCATACTGTCTTCCATCCTGATCCATACTGCCTAGCTGCTATTAGTCTTTGTGCTTTCACTTCATTGAATACTTGACTATGGCTTGCCTAGTGTAGTCTACCTTCCGCTGCATGTTAATAGGTTCATTTCTATCGATTAACTTCGAAACTTTCATGTTTTGAAGACTTTCATAAAAATCACCTATTCACCCCCCCTCTAGTCAATCACTAGCACTTTAAATTGGTATCAGAGCAAGGTACTCCCTTGTTTTGTGTGATTCGGTTTAACCACCTGGAGTTTTAGCTATGTCCACTGCAGGGATAATCAAAGTCTCCGCTGCGTGGTGCCCCATCTTCGATGGAACTGAATATCCCTACTGGAAGAATAAGATGTGCATGCATCTTGAAGCCATTGATGTAGACCTCTGGTATGTCGTCAAGAATGGCGTCCCCAAGGCTGGTGAAGGTGTCACGGTTGCTGATGTCAAGAAGTTCGTTCAACTGGACTCCACTGCCAAGAGCATCATCTGTGGTCATCTGACCAAAGGGCAGTATGGTCGTGTGAGTGCTCTGGAAACATCTAAGCTAGTCTGGGACTGGCTCTCCAAGGTCAACGAAGGCGTCTCAACCCAGAGAGATCAAAGGATCAGTGTCCTTTGCAACCTCTTCAACCGCTTCAAGAGAAACGACAATGAGAATGTTCAGCTCACGTTTGATCGCCTTACTGATATCACAAATGAGCTTCAAGCTCTCGGCGCTACTGAGATCACCAAGCATGAAATCGTCAAGACACTCCTGAGATCACTTGACAGCTCATTTGACACCCTAGCCCTGATGATTCAAGAACGCCCTGACTTCAAGAAACTCGATCTGTCTGACACACTTGAAAGGCTCAACACACATGAGTTTCAGCTTTCTGAGAAAAGAAATATTTACGGTCCCAACTATGGCCGAACTCGTGCCTTGAAGGCAAAAGTTGTTTCCTCATCTGAAGAAGAATCTGACTGCAGTTCTGATGATCCTGAAGACATTGGAAGAGAGCTTGCTATGCTTGTGAAGAAGTTCCAAAAATTCACCAAGAAGAAAGGCTTTAGAAAGTCTTCATGATCCAGCTCAAGGAATGATGAAGCTTCTGCTCATGACTACAAGAAGAGAACATGCCACAAGTGCAAGAAACCTAGTCACTACATCTCTGAGTGTCCGCAGTGGGACAATGAGAACAACAAGAAGAAAAAGAGCAAGGAATATGATTCTGACGACAAGAAGAAGAAGAAATACTCAAAGTCTTCTTCCAAGTCTTCCTCAAAGTCTTCATCACACAAGAAGAGCTCATCTGGCAAGGCTCGTGTGTTTGTTGGCAAGGAAATGGATTCAGAGGAGGAGTCTGCTTCTGAGGAGGCAGAGGTGGAGTCTGAGGAGGAGTCCAATTCTGGCATTGCAAGTCTGGCTATAGCCTACGTTGCCAAGTCCATCTTCAACACTGAAGACAATGACTTCGTCACCGATGCCGATGCTAATGACAAGGACAACTCTGCTCCACCTATTGCTTCATGGCACGCGGTGCCAAGGTAAACTCACACAATACTCACTATCAAACATCCAGTGAAGATGACTCTGATTGTAATTCCAAACCCAGCTACAAAATACTTGCTAAAATTGCAACTGAACAACATAAAGCTATGGAACATATTCAAAAACTGTTAGACAAAAGCGATGACTTGTTGGACGCTGAAATGACTCGATCTTAGTCCTTAATTGAAGACATAAAAAATCTTCATGTTAAGTATGAG
This sequence comes from Triticum dicoccoides, assembly GCF_002162155.2. NCBI lineage: Eukaryota > Viridiplantae > Streptophyta > Magnoliopsida > Poales > Poaceae > Triticum > Triticum dicoccoides. Next base: position 335,738,677 of record NC_041392.1, on the reverse strand, counting down.
GAACTTGAAAGCCGTCATGAAACGCTCTCAACAACTCATGAAAAGCTTTCCTACGATTATCTTCAAAGGAAGCAAGAACTTGAGAAATTGAGAGCGGCTCATGAAGATCTTCAAAAGGAAAACGAGTCACTTCGCGCCGAACAGATCAGTCCCGCTCAGGAAGGATTTGAACCACCATGTCTTAAATGCCTTGAGCGTGATAACGCTACTTTTGTTGCTGGATGTTCTACTGCTGCTACTATTGCAATATCTTCAACTGTTGATGTGGTAACTAACCCCTCTGCTGAGGATGCCACTACTATTGCTGATGAAAATGCTAGGTTGAAGACATTGCTTGAAACAGGGATGTACAAAAGTCTCAAGGGGCATCAGACACTATGTGATGTCCTCAAAAGGCATATTCTGAACCGAAACCCTAGGAAAGAGGGTGTTGGGTTTGAAAGGAAAATGAATGCTGATGGCTCTTACTGGAAGCCTGAGCAGTACCCCAAAACCACATGGGTTGCTGCAAAAGAACCTTCAGTGGATCCATATACCCTATCTGGCTTCACTTATGCTAATCCTATTGTCATTGATGAATCCTTTGATGCAAACTATAAACTGTTTAAGAATCAGAATGGTGAAGTGTTTGCCAGGTATATTGGTACTAACTGCAGGAATGGGCCACTTACGAAGAAAGTCTGGGTGCCCAAAAGGTGTCTGGAGAATCTTCATGTGAATGTCGTCATGACATCACAAGGGAAGAAGACAAACCCCAGACCATAGGCTTCATATGGTCCAAAGGCTTCATACAGACAGAGGACTCACCTGAGTCGCACTAACACAAATGTTTTGCAGGGAAACTATACTCAGGGCTATGAATATGAGCGTGTTTCATCAAACCGCCATGTTCATAAGACCTAGAACTACTCTGCTTATTCTTATGAGTACTATTCTCCACCTGCAAGACTATTTGCTAGGGCTCCAAAGCCGAAGTTCTCAGATGCTGCACTTAGACTCATTGCTTCGAAGCCACCCTTGAAGATGTGGGTGGCTAAGAAAGCTTAACTCTCTTTTGTAGGGAAAGGTCTCCAGCTGAAAATCAAATGCATCTGAAGCTATTGCTGGGGACCTAAAACATCTTGTAGGGCGCAAGATCAAATGCCCAAATGGTCTTATTATGTATTTTGTTCCTGAGTCGCTTGCTACTTGTCCTATCAGTCCTAACCTCGATCTAAGCTTTCATAATCCACTTGCTCGTCAAATGTTTATGCTTCACAATACTCTTCATGAAGCCTATCCCCCTAACTGCACTGTAGGGTATGACACCAGCTGCTTCAGAATGGATTATTGATAGTGGATGTACTAATCACATGACTGGTGAGCAAAGTCTTCCCATGGACTCAACCTTACGTCCATCTGACAAAAGTCACATCACATTTGCTGATACTAGTAAAAGCAAGGTATTGGATCTAGGTAGAGTTGCAATCTCAAAGGATTAGCACATGGATAAAGTGATGCTTGTTGAATCCCTTGGTTTCAACTTAATGTCTGTCTCAATGCTTTGCGATTTGAACATGATTGTGATATTTGGAAAATATCGTTGCCTTGTTCTAATGGAATCTGACAAGTCTCTAGTCTTTGAAGGGTATCGGAAAGATGATTTGTACATGGTAGATTTCTTAGTAGGACCACAGCTTGCCATATGTCTTCTTGCAAAAGCTTCAGAGTGCTGGCTCTGGCATCAGAGGCTAGGGCATGCTGGCATGAGGAACTTGCATACTTTTGCAAAGAAGAAGCACGTCATAGGCATCGAGGGCGTCAAGTTCAAGAAGGATCAGTTATGTGGTGCCTGCGAAGCAGGAAAGATGACGAGGGCCAAGCATCCCTCGAAGACAATCATGACAATGACTCAACCCTTCGAACTGCTAAATATGGACCTCTTCGACCCTACTCACTACTCTACTCTTACTACTACTGCTTGTCTCTATGGCTTCATCATTGTTGATGATTATTCAAGATATACATGGGTGCATATAATCCTCTACAAGACTGAAGTGTAGGATGTCTTTAGACGCTTCACCAATCGAGCCATGAACAACTATGGCGTCAAGATCAAGCACATCAGAAGCGACAATGGCACTAAATTCAAGAACACCGGCCTCGACACCTATCTCGATACATTGGGCATCACTCATGAGTTCTCAGCTCCGTACACGCCGCAGCAGAATGGCATCGTGGAACGCAAGAACAGAACACTCATTGAGATGGCTCGGACGATGCTCGATGAATACAAGACACCAAGAAAGTTCTAGCCTGAAGCTATTGATACTGCATGCCATGTCATCAACCATGTTTATCTTCACAAGCTTCTGAAGAAAACGTCCTATGAACTCCTCACTAGTAAGAAGCCAAATATCAGTTACTTCAGAGTATTTGGTGCTAGGTGCTGGATCAAGGATCCACATCACACTTCAAAATTTGCACCAAAAGCACATTAAGGTTTTATGCTTGGTTACGAAAAGGATTCACACTCCTACAGAGTCTTCAACCTCTTTCACTATAAAGTGGTTGAAACTGTGGATGTGCAGTTCGATGAGACTAACGGCTCGCAAAGAGAGCACCTGCCAAATGTGCTAGATGAAATTCCACCCAGTGAATCCATCAAGCTTATGGGAACTGGAGAAATCATATCGTCTGAAGTACAGCCTGAAGAGGAACTTATCATCTCTGCACCTAATCAACCTGAAGACAATGCTCAGCCTGAAGACAATCCTTCAAACGATGAAAATGATCAGCAAGAGCAAAATCTTCGTCCAGTTCATCCTCGTGTTGCAAATGAAGTACATCTTGAGAAGATAATTGATAGCATCAATGCACCTGGTCCACTCACTCGTTCAAGGGCAACACAACTAGCAAATTTCTGTGGGCACTTTGCATTCGTCTCAATATCTGAACCCAAGAAAGTTGATGAAGCCTTCATGGAACCTGAATGGATTCAAGCTATGCAAGAGGAACTTCAAGAATTCAAGCTGAATAATGTATGGGAACTGGTCAAGCGTCCTGATCCTCGTAAACACGATATCATAGGCACTAAATGGATATATCGCAACAAGCAGGATGAGCATGGTCAAGTTGTCAGAAACAAGGCTCGTCTCGTTGCTCAAGGATACACTCAAGTTGAATGAATTGACTTCGATGAAACATTTGCTCCTGTGGCTAGGCTTGAAGCTATACGCATAATGCTAGCCTATGCAAATCATCATAACATCCTTCTGTATCAAATGGATGTGAAGAGCGCCTTTCTCAATGGCAAGATTGAAGAAGAAGTGTATGTTGCACAACCGCCTGGCTTTGAAGATCCAAAACATCCTGACATGGTTTACAAGCTCAACAAGGCACTGTATGGCCTCAAACAAGCCCCTCGTGCTTGGTATGACACACTCAAAGACTTCCTGAAGAGCAAAGGCTTCAAACCTGGTTCCCTGGATCCCACAGTCTTCACAAAGACATATGATGGTGAACTATTTGTGTGTCAAATATATGTGGATGACATTATCTTCGGCTGCACTAACCAGAAATACAGTGATGAGTTTGGATACATGATGCAAGGGCAATATCAGATGTCCATGATGGGTGAGCTGAAGTTCTTCCTTGGTCTTCAAATACGGCAGCAATGCATCGGCATCTTCATATCTCAAGAGAAATACCTGAAAGATTGCGTGAAGAAGTTTGGAATGCAAGACTGCAAGGGTTATATGACGCCAATGCCTACCAAGAGTCATCTGGATTCTGACGCCAATGGTAAAGAGTTCGACCAAAACGTATACCGCTCCATGATTGGTTCTTTGCTTTATTTATGTGCATCTAGGCCAGATATCATGCTTAGTGTTTGCATGTGTGCCCGATTCCAAGCGGCACCAAAGGAATCGCATCACTTAGCTGTGAAGCGAATTCTTCGATATTTGGCTTACACCCCAACACTAGGATTATGGTATCCAAAGGGCTCAGAGTTTGATCTAGTTGGATTCTCGGATGCTGATTATGCCGGTGACAAGGCGGATCGCAAGTCTACATCAGGCACATGTCACTTTCTGGGACGATCACTTGTGTGTTGGTCTTCAAAGAAGCAGAACTATGTATCTCTCTCCACTACTGAATCCGAATACATTGCTGCTGGATCTTGCTGCGCTCAGCTTCTATGGATGAAGCAAACACTCAAATAATATGGCATTCATCTGAATCAAGTGCCACTCTACTGCGACAATGAAAGCGCCATCAAGATCGCCAACAACCCAGTTCAGCACTCGAAGACAAAGCACATTCAGATCCGTCATCACTTTCTCAGAGATCATGTCATGAAGGAAGAACATCCCAAAATACCTGAAAAGTACTAAGGATATGTTTCTCGTATATGGAGGTGACAAAGAGCTCATCGTAAATGGTTAAGTTGATGCAAGCTTTGACACTGATCCGGACGATTCTAAATCGCAAACCGGATGCGTATTTACATTAAACGGTGGAGCTGTCAATTGGTGTAGTTCTAAACAAAGCGTCGTGGCGGGATCTACATGTGAAGCGGAGTACATAGCTGCTTCGGAAGCAGCAAACGAAGGAGTCTGGATGAAGGAGTTCATATCCGATCTAGGTGTCATACCTAGTGCATCGGGTCCAATAAAAATCTTTTGTGACAATACTGGTGCAATTGCCTTGGCAAAGGAATCCAGATTTCACAAGAGAACCAAGCACATCAAGAGACGCTTCAATTCCATCCGGGATCTAGTCCAGGTGGGAGACATAGAGATTTGCAAGATACATACAGATCTGAATGTAGCAGACCCATTGACTAAGCCTCTTCCACGAGCAAAACATGATCAGCACCAAGGCTCCATGGGTGTTAGAATCATTACTGTGTAATCTAGATTATTGACTCTAGTGCAAGTGGGAGACTGAAGGAAATATGCCCTAGAGGCAATAATAAAGTTATTATTTATTTCCTTATATCATGATAAATGTTTATTATTCATGCTAGAATTGTATTAACCGGAAACATAATACTTGTGTGAATACATAGACAAACAAAGTGTCACTAGTATGCCTCTACTTGACTAGCTTGTTAATCGAAGATGGTTATGTTTCCTAACCATAGACATGAGTTGTCATTTGATTAACGAGATCACATCATTAGGAGAATGATGTGATTGACATGACCCATTCCATTAGCTTAGCACCCGATCGTTTAGTATGTTGCTATTGCTTTCTTCATGACTTATACATGTTCCTATGACTATGAGATTATGCAACTCCCGTTTACCGGAGGAACACTTTGTGTGCTACCAAACGTCACAACGTAATTGGGTGATTATAAAGGTGCTCTAAAGGTGTCTCCAAAGGTACATGTTGGGTTGGCGTATTTCGAGATTAGGATTTGTCACTCCGATTGTCGGAGAGGTATCTCTGGGCCCTCTCGGTAATACACATTACTTAAGCCTTGCAAGCAATGCAACTAATAAGTTAGTTGCAAGATGATGTATTATAGAACGAGTAAAGAGACTTGCCGGTAACGAGATTGAACTAGGTATTAAGATACCGACGATCGAATCTCGGGCAAGTAACATACCGATGACAAAGGGAACAAACGTATGTTGTTATGCGATCTGACCGATAAAGATCTTCGTAGAATATGTAGGAGTCAATATGAGCATCCAGGTTCCGCTATTGGTTATTGACCGGAGACGTGTCTCGGTCATGTCTACATTGTTCTCAAAGCCATAGGGTCCGCATGCTTAACGTTATGATGACAGTTTCATTATGAGTTTATATATTTTGATGTACCGAAGGTTGTTCGGAGTCCCGGATGTGATCACAGACTTGACGAGGAGTCTCGAAATGGTCGAGACATAAAGATCGATATATTGGACGACTATATTTGGACACCGGAAAGGTTCCGGGTGAGATTGGGACAATACCGAATCACCGGGAGGTTATCGGAACCCCCCAGGAGGTATATGGGCCTTATTGGGCCTTAGTGGAAAGGAGGGGAAAGGATCAAGGGAGGGGGCGCCCCCCAAGCCCAATCCGAATTGGGAAGGGGGCCGGCCCCCCTTTCCTTCCTCCCTCCTTCCTCTTCCTTCCCTCTCCTACTCCTAATAGGAAAAAGGGGAGTCCTACTCCCTGTGGGAGTTGAACTCCCCCTTAGGGCGCGCCACCCTCCTTGGCCGGCCCCCTCCTCCACTTCTTTATATACGGGGGCAGGGGGGCTCCCCATAGACACAACAATTGATCATTGATCTCTTAGTCGTGTGCGGTGCCCCCCTCCACCACAATCCTCGATAATATTGTAGCGATGGTTAGGCAAAGCCCTGCGATGGTAGAACATCAAGATCGTCACCACGCTGTCGTGCTGATGGAACTCATCCCCGACACTTTGCTGGATTGGAGTCTAGGGATCGTCATCGAGCTGAACGTGTGCTAGAACTCGGAGGTGCCGTAGTTTTGATGCTTGATCGGTCGGGCCGTGAAGACGTACGACTACATCAACCGCGTTGTGCTAACGCTTCCACTTCCGGTCTACGAGGGTACATAGATAACATTCTTCCCTCTCGTTGCTATGCATCACCATGATCTTGCGTGTGCGTAGGAAATTTTTTGAAATTACTACGTTCCCCAACAGTGACATCCGAGCCTAGGTTTTATGCGTTGATGTTGTGCACGAGTAGAACACAAGTGAGTTGTGGGCGATATAAGTCATACTGCTTACCAGCATGTCGTACTTTGGTTCGGCGGTATTGTTGGATGAAGCGGCCCGGACCGACATTAAGCGTACGCTTACGCAAGACTGGTTCTACCGACGTGCTTTGCACACAGGTGGCTGGCGGGTGTCAGTTTCTCCAACTTTAGTTGAACCGAGTGTGGCTACGCCCGGTCCTTGCGAAGGTTAAAACATCACCAACTTGACAAACTATCGTTGTGGTTTTGATGCGTAGGTAAGAACGGTTCTTGCTAAGCCCGTAGCAGCCACGTAAAACTTGCAACAACAAAGTAGAGGACGTCTAACTTGTTTTTGCAGGGCATGTTGTGATGTGATATGGTCAAGACATGATGCTAAATTTTATTGTATGAGATGATCATGTTTTGTAACCGAGTTATCGGCAACTGGCAGGAGCCATATGGTTGTCGCTTTATTGTATGCAATGCAATCGCACTGTAATGCTTTACTTTATCACTAAGCGGTAGCGATAGTCGTGGAAGCATAAGATTGGCGAGACGACAACGATGCTACGATGGAGATCAAGGTGTCGCGCCGGTGATGATGGTGATCATGACGATGCTTCGGAGATGGAGATCACAAGCAAAAGATGATGATGGCCATATCATATCACTTATATTGATTGCATGTGATGTTTATCTTTTATACATCTTATCTTGCTTTGATTGACGGTAGCATTATAAGATGATCTCTCACTAAATTTCAAGATAAAAGTGTTCTCCCTGAGTATGCACCGTTGCCAAAGTTCGTCGTGCCCAGACACCACGTGATGATCGGGTGTGATAAGCTCTACGTCCATCTACAACAGGTGCAAGCCAGTTTTGCACACGCAGAATACTCAGGTTAAACTTGACGAGCCTAGCATATGCAGATATGGCCTCGGAACACTGAGACTGAAAGGTCAAGCGTGAATCATATAGTAGATATGATCAACATAGTGATGTTCACCATTGAAAACTACTCCATTTCACGTGATGATCGGTTATGGTTTAGTTGATTTGGATCACGTGATTACTTAGAAGATTAGAGGGATGTCTTTCTAAGTGGGAGTTCTTAAGTAATATGATTAATTGAACTTAAATTTATCATGAACTTAGTACCTGATAGTATCTTGCTTGTTTATGTTTGATTGTAGATAGATGGCTCGTGCCATTGTTCCGTTGAATTTTAATGCATTCCTTGAGAAAGCAAAGTTGAAAGATGATGGTAGCAATTATACAGACTGGGTCCGTAACTTGAGGATTATCCTCATTGCTGCACAGAAGAATTACATCCTGGAAGCACCGCTGGGTGCCAGGCCTGCTGCTGGAGCAACACCAGATGTTATGAACGTCTGACAGAGCAAAGCTGATGACTACTCGATAGTTCAGTGTGCCATGCTTTACGGCTTAGAATCGGGACTTCAACGATGTTTTGAACGTCATGGAGCATATGAGATGTTCCAGGAGTTGAAGTTAATATTTCAAGCAAATGCCTGGATTGAGAGATATGAAGTCTCCAATAAGTTCTATAGCTGCAAGATGGAGGAGAACAGTTTTGTCAGTGAGCATATACTCAAAATGTCTGGGTATAATAATCACTTAATTCAACTGGGAGTTAATCTTCCGGATGATTGCGTCATTTACAGAATTCTCCAATCACTTCCACCTAGCTACAAGAGCTTCGTGATGGACTATAATATGCAAGGGATGAATAAGACAATTCCCGAGCTCTTCGCAATGCTAAAAGCTGCGGAGGTAGAGATCAAGAAGGAGCATCAAGTGTTGATGGTCAACAAGACCACTAGTTTCAAGAAAAATGGCAAGGGGAAGAAGAAGGGGAACTTCAAGAAGAAAAACAAGCAAGTTGCCGCTCAGGAGAAGAAACCCAAGTCTGGACCTAAGCCTAAAACTGAGTGCTTCTACTGCAAGCAGACTAGTCACTGGAAGCGGAACTACCCCAAGTATTTGGCGGATAAGAAGGATGGCAAGGTGAACAAAGGTATATGTGATATACATGTTATTGATGTGTACCTTACTAGAGCTCGCAGTAGCACCTGGGTATTTGATACTGGTTCTATTGCTAATATTTGCAACTTGAAACAGGGACTACGGATTAAGCGAACACTGGCGAAGGACGAGGTGACGATGCGCGTGGGAAATGGTTCCAAAGTCGATGTGATCGTGGTCGGCACGCTACCTCTACATCTACCATCGGGATTAGTATTAGACCTAAATAATTGTTATTTGGTGCCAGCATTGAGCATGAACATTATATCTGGATCTTGTTTGATGCGAGACGGTTATTCATTTAAATCAGAGAATAATGGTTGTTCTATTTATATGAGTAATATCTTTTATGATCATGCACCCTTGAAGAGTGGTCTATTTTTGATGAATCTCGATAGTAGTGATACACATATTCATAATGTTGAAGCCAAAAGATGCAGAGTTGATAATGATAGTGCAACTTATTTGTGGCACTGCCGTTTAGGTCATATAGGTGTAAAGCGCATGAAGAAACTCCATACTGATGGACTTTTGGAACCACTTGATTATGAATCACTTGGTACTTGCGAACCGTGCCTCATGGGCAAGATGACTAAAACGCCGTTCTCCGGTACTATGGAGAGAGCAATAGATTTGTTGGAAATCATACATACAGATGTATGTGGTCCAATGAATGTTGAAGCTCGTGGCGGATATCGTTATTTTCTCACCTTCACAGATGATTTAAGCAGATATGGGTATATCTACTTAATGAAACATAAGTCTGAAACATTTGAAAAGTTAGAATTTCAGAGTGAAGTTGAAAATCATCGTAACAAGAAAATAAAGTTTCTACGATCTGATCGTGGAGGAGAATATTTGAGTTACGAGTTTGGTTTACATTTGAAACAATGCGGAATAGTTTCGCAACTCATGCCACCTGGAACACCACAGCGTAATGGTGTGTCCGAACGTCGTAATCGTACTTTACTTGATATGGTGCGATCTATGATGTCTCTTACAGATTTACCGCTATCGTTTTGGGGTTATGCTTTAGAGACGGCCGCATTCACGTTAAATAGGGCACCATCAAAATCCGTTGAGACGACACCTTATGAACTATGGTTTGGCAAGAAACCAAAGTTGTCGTTTCTGAAAGTTTGGGGCTGCGATGCTTATGTGAAAAAGTTTCAACCTGATAAGCTCGAACCCAAATCGGAGAAATGTGTCTTCATAGGATACCCGAAGGAGACTGTTGGGTACACCTTTTATCACAGATCCGAAGGCAAGACATTTGTTGCTAAGAATGGATCCTTTCTAGAGAAGGAGTTTCTCTCGAAAGAAGTGAGTGGGAGGAAAGTAGAACTTGATGAGGTAACTATACCTGCTCCCTTATTGGAAAGTAGTACATCACAGAAACCGGTTTCTGTGACACCTACACCAATTAGTGAGGAAGCTAATGATGATGATCATGAAACTTCAGAACAAGTTACTACTGAACCTCATAGATCAACCAGAGTAAGATCCGCACCAAAGTGGTACGGTAATCCTGTTCTGCAAGTCATGCTACTAGATCATGATGAACCTACGAACTATGAAGAAGCGATGGTGAGCCCAGATTCCGCAAAATGGCTTGAAGCCATGAAATCTGAGATGGGATCCATGTATGAGAACAAAGTATGGACTTTGGTTGACTTGCCCAATGATCGGCAAGCAATTGAGAATAAATGGATCTTCAAGAAGAAGACTGACGCTGACGGTAATGTTACTGTCTACAAAGCTCGACTTGTCGCAAAATGTTTTCGACAAGTTCAAGGGATTGACTACGATGAGACCTTCTCACCCGTAGCGATGCTTAAGTCTGTCCGAATCATGTTAGCAATTGCCGCATTTTATGATTATGAAATTTGGCAGATGGATGTCAAAACTGCATTCCTGAATGGATTTCTGGAAGAAGAGTTGTATATGATGCAGCCGGAAGGTTTTGTCGATCCAAAGGGAGCTAACAAAGTGTGCAAGCTCGAGCTATCCATTTATGGACTGGTGCAAGCATCTCGGAGTTGGAATAAACGCTTTGATAGTGTGATTAAAGCATTTGGTTTTATACAGACTTTTGGAGAAGCCTGTATTTACAAGAAAGTGAGTGGGAGCTCTGTAGCATTTCTGATATTATATGTGGATGACATATTACTAATTGGAAATGATATAGAATTTCTGGATAGCATAAAGGGATACTTGAATAAGAGTTTTTCAATGAAAGACCTCGGTGAAGCTGCTTACATATTGGGCATTAAGATCTATAGAGATAGATCAAGACGCTTAATTGGACTTTCACAAAGCACATACCTTGACAAAGTTTTGAAGAAGTTCAAAATGGATCAAGCAAAAGGATTCTTGCCTGTGTTACAAGGTGTGAAGTTGAGTAAGACTCAATGCCCGACCACTGCAGAAGATAGAGGGAAAATGAAAGGTGTTCCCTATGCTTCAGCCATAGGCTCTATCATGTATGCAATGTTGTGTACCAGACCTGATGTGTGCCTTGCTATAAGTCTAGCAGGGAGGTACCAAAGTAATCCAGGAGTGGATCACTGGACAGCGGTCAAGAACATCCTGAAATACCTGAAAAGGACTAAGGATATGTTTCTCGTATATGGAGGTGACAAAGAGCTCATCGTAAATGGTTATGTTGATGCAAGCTTTGACACTGATCTGGACGATTCTAAATCGCAAACCGGATACGTATTTACATTAAACGGTGGAGCTGTCAATTGGTGCAATTCTAAACAAAGCCTTGTGGCGGGATCTACATGTGAAGCGGAGTACATAGCTGCTTCGGAAGCAGCAAACGAAGGAGTCTGGATGAAGGAGTTCATATCCGATCTAGGTGTCATACCTAGTGCATCGGGTCCAATGAAAATCTTTCGTGACAATACTGGAGCAATTGCCTTGGCAAAGGAATCCAGATTTCACAAGAGAACCAAGCACATCAAGAGACGCTTCAATTTCATCCGGGATCTAGTCCAGGTGGGAGACATAGAGATTTGCAAGATACATACGGATCTGAATGTAGCAGACCCATTGAATAAGCCTCTTCCACGAGCAAAACATGATCAGCACCAAGGCTCCATGGGTGTTAGAATCATTACTGTGTAATCTAGATTATTGACTCTAGTGCAAGTGGGAGACTGAAGGAAATATGCCCTAGAGGCAATAATAAAGTTATTATTTATTTCCTTATATCATGATAAATGTTTATTATTCATGCTAGAATTGTATTAACCGGAAACATAATACTTGTGTAAATACATAGACAAACAAAGTGTCACTAGTATGCCTCTACTTGACTAGCTTGTTAATCGAAGATGGTTATGTTTCCTAACCATAGACATGAGTTGTCATTTGATTAACGAGATCACATCATTAGGAGAATGATGTGATTGACATGACCCATTCCATTAGCTTGGCACCCGATCGTTTAGTATGTTGCTATTGCTTTCTTCATGACTTATACATGTTCCTATGACTATGAGATTATGCAACTCCCGCTTACCGGAGGAACACTTTGTGTGCTACCAAACGTCACAACGTAACTGGGTGATTATAAAGGTGCTCTACAGGTGTCTCCAAAGGTACATGTTGGGTTGGTGTATTTCGAGATTAGGATTTGTCACTCCGATTGTCGAAGAGGTATCTCTGGGCCCTCTCGGTAATACACATCACTTAAGCCTTGCAAGCAATGCAACTAATAAGTTAGTTGCAAGATGATGTATTATAGAACGAGTAAAGAGACTTGCCGGTAATGAGATTGAACTAGGTATTAAGATACCGACGATCGAATCTCAGGCAAGTAACATACCGATGACAAAGGGAACAAACGTATGTTGTTATGCGGTCTGACCGATAAAGATCTTTGTAGAATATGTAGGAGCCAATATGAGCATCCAGGTTCCGCTATTGGTTATTGACTGGAGACGTGTCTCGGTCATGTCTACATTGTTCTCAAACCCGTAGGGTCTGCACGCTTAACGTTACGATGATAGTTTCATTATGAGTTTATATATTTTGATGTACCGAAGGTTGTTCGGAGTCCTGGATGTGATCACGGACTTGACGAGGAGTCTCGAAATGGTCGAGACATAAAGATCGATATATTGGACGACTATATTTGGACACCGGAAAGTTTCCGGGTGAGATTGGGACAATACCAGATCACCGGGAGGTTATCAGAACCCCCCAGGAGGTATATGGGCCTTATTGGGCCTTAGTGGAAAGGAGGGGAAAGGAGCAAGGGAGGGGGCGCCCCCCCAAGCCCAATCCGAATTGGGAAGGGGGCCGGCCCCCCCTTTCCTTCCTCCCTCCTTCCTCTTCCTTCCCTCTCCTACTCCTAATAGGAAAAAGGGGAGTCCTACTCCCTGTGGGAGTTGGACTCCCCCTTAGGGCGCGACACCCTCCTTGGCCGGCCCCCTCCTCCACTCCTTTATATACGGGGGCAGGGGGCACCCCATAGACACAACAATTGATCATTGATCTCTTAGCCGTGTGCGGTGCCCCCCTCCACCATAATCCTCGATAATATTGTAGCGGTGGTTAGGCGAAGCCCTACGACGGTAGAACATCAAGATCGTCACCACGCCGTCGTGCTGACGGAACTCATCCCCGACACTTTGCTGGATCGGAGTCCGGGGATCGTCATCGAGCTAAACGTGTGCTAGAACTCGGAGGTGTCGTAGTTTCGGTGCTTGATCGGTCGGGCCGTGAAGACGTACGACTACATCAACCGCGTTGTGCTAACGCTTCTGCTTCCGGTCTACGAGGGTACATAGGTAACACTCTTCCCTCTCGTTGCTATGCATCACCATGATCTTGCGTGTGCGTAGGATTTTTTTTGAAATTACTATGTTCCCCAACAATTCGTGGATTCGTACAAATCTGGAACCAACTCTCTACATATGAGTGAATGTCTTCGCACTCTGAGGTCAATGTCTTCTAAACTGATTTATCTTCAAAATCTTCTAAGAATGCATATGACCTCTCCCCCTTCCCTCGCATCTCTAATGTTGTCACATGTACATGTCCGTGGGAGAATCCCTTGGTTCTCATAGTCTGCATTCATTTGCAGAGTTCTTACAACATCACATAAATTCTCCTGAAGCCAGTTCCTGTCTGACCAGTAGACGAAAGACTTTGACAGTGTTGAAGCCTTTCAGTCTAAACTTCATGGCAATAGAAAAATCAGTCAGGAAGGGCGGCAGACAGCACCGTGAAAACACTGCTAAGGACCTGCCACCGGATCTCTATGAGTTATAAAAGTCAGATCCAGAAGAGACCTATGGAGAATGCAAGAACCGAATCCAATGGATTCGAAGACATTGGGCAGAGGAGTGGTTCAAGTACAGATTTGTCACCGACGAATATGCTGAAAAGAATGCCATCAAGGGCCCCTGGGGAGATATTATATACAAAGGTCTTCAGCCCAAGTCGAAGTCCGAAGCTATTGCTCAAGGCTTCTACCCCTGCATGATTCGTGGACCTCAGCCTGCTAATGCCGACCCATCCTCTCTGTTATGGTGTTGTGAAGATAATCTCTTTAAGTGCAACTTCCAGTTTGCCAAAACTTCTGCCAAAGAGAACAAGAAGTCACTAGGGTTGGACTTCAACCCCGGTCCCTCTGCTCCTCGTGCCGACGACACACGCGATGTTGAACCCAATCTTGTTGGGCCCTTCTACAACTTAGAAGGACTCATCACTCACATTCAGGTTCAAGGGGCAGCCGTGGATCACTCTGCAGAGGACGCTGATTTTGACGAAGCGCCTGCACCACCGAAGCTTGTGAAGCAAAAGAAACCAAAGGCTTCAAAGCCCTCCTTTGCACCAAAGGTCTCACGGGCGAAGCCTCTGGCCACTGCACCTCCTGAAACCAGTGTGCAGTCTGAAGATCTCTCTCGCAATGCAAGTCTGACAAGTTGAAAAAGCCCATGCAACCAACTGGTCAAGCATTGACCCCTGCTGCTGTTTTGAGAAACGAGAATGACGCCATTGATCTGTCTAGCGACGATGATCTTGGTGATGATGCTCTTGAGCAATTGATAAAGAGAAAGCAAGAGGCGGAAATCTTCAATGGTCTTCCCCTCTTTGATGTGGCAATTCTGTACAAGTTTATTGATGAGTGGTTTGACAGCCCAGATCTAAGTTTTGATGATCTTCAGCTCCCAATTGGCCTGAGCGTCTCCTTCCATGGAGCCATTGCTCCTGAGCTGGCTCTTGCACAGAAGATTGTTGAGCTGAAGCACAAGATTGATTATGAAAAGGCTCAGTTCAAGAAGCACATGGCCAAGCTCAATGTTGAAGACATTCAAAACTTCAAGGTCATGATGCATGAGCTCAAGGAGGCGTTCCACAAGAAACGAGAAGAAGCAAAAGGTTCTCGTGAGCGCATGAAGAATCTTGCTGCCAAATGTGTTCAAGGCTACAATGAAGCTAAAAAGCGCAAGGCTTTGGGGCGACCAGGCATCGACCCCAGAATGGCTGCCAAGAAGAAGAAGAAGCCAGCTATGGCCCAACCAGAAGCATCAAGGCAGGAAGAACCTCGCATTCTCTTCCCGGCCAGTATGACAGGCTCGAAGCCTAAGGTCCCCACAGTGGCTTCAGAACTCAAGAAAACAAGGGCAGCTGAAGCCGAAGCCCGCAAGCGCAAGACCAAGCACACCACTGACGACGCTCCGCCAACCAAGAAAAGAAAGACAAAGAAGAGAGACCGGGCTGCTTCCATAGAGCCCCTTGTCATCGAACCAATTTCTGTTGCTCGTCCTCCCTCTGCACACCAAGAACAACGTTTGGTAGTTCATGAGCCTGCTTCCACAGAGGCTCCTGAAGCTGAAAAGATTCCAGTTGTTGACCCCACCGTAGCTGAAGACATTGGTCATCAAGACAATGTTGAAGATGATGAAGTCCTTCCTCAGATCGAGCACAATTTGGTATCATCGCCTGTTCTCACGAACATCGAACTCATCAGCATTGGTCGTCCATTGATGCCAATTGCTCAGGATGACTCATGGGCTGATTGCCCTCAAGAATCCCCTCATGATGAAGAAACACCAGTTACTCCCCCAACCCAGGTCACCACTCCAGTGATTGACAATGAAGACCTTGAGGCCCAACCAACTCCATCTCCATAGGCTTCGCCAGCGTTTCGCAGGCTTCGCAAAGGACCAAGGCCACATGTCACATTGTCAAGTGTTCCAGAAGGAGAAGAGCGCCAATCCGTTTCACGCGAAGTCTTTCCTGAAGCCTCTCCTACTGCGAACATCCCTGAATCTGAAGCCAAAACGGCTGAAGATATTCCGGCTGCATCAGCCGATGACCAAGAAGAAGAACCAAGAGATGAAGAAAGAGTTGCTACACCCCCGTCCAACCCTGAAGTTGTTCTCGAGGAGAACTTGTCTGACCCTCCAGCTCCTGAAGTGGAGGTTACCAATACTGAGGCAACCACCAACAATGAAGCCAATGACGTTGCCATGGCTGAAGCTTCTATGGCGCCTGAAGCTAATGCGGTGCTAGATGTCACTGCACCTGAAGCTAATGCTGCACCTGATGCAAATCTGCAGCTTGAGGCCAATGCCTCTGCTCCTGTACCACCTCCCAGGGCACACACCATCAAGGAAGCATATGATCATCGTCAGCTTGTTACCGTTCGCGGGCCAATTCTGGTTCCTCCGCCTGCTCCCGGACCTCAATTTGACTATCATGTGGAGCACATGGCTCAGGTTCAGAAGCCAAAGCCAAGACTACCACGGTTTCCAGGTACTACAATGTCACCATGATCGTTTAATCTGAATGTCTTCAAGGCACACAACACATTCTTTGACAGTGACAAGAACCCCTACAGGCCAAGAATCTCCTCGGATCGATTCTGGAGTTATCAGCAATGCAACTACTATTCTTGCATCTTATACAATCAGGGGCGCATTTTCCCTCATATGCGTCTAGACTGCGAAGCCATTGCTGGATTGCCTTGCCTTGAAGAAGCTCTTGACTGCTTCCGTGATGCGGGTCTGCTCAACTTTGTGACTGCCAAGGAACACTAGAATGAAGAACTTCTGCTTCAATTCTATGCTACCCTCCACATTCATGGATACAACAGGGATCCGAAGACTTGGATCCTTGAGTGGATGACGGGTGATGTCCATCATGAAGCTAAAGCCCAAGACATCATTGAGCTTACAACCCCGCCCACTCCTGGCGAATATTATGAACCAGGTTGTCAGCAACACCAGAATGCTTTGGAGAGCATTTTCCAGAAGCCAGAGCCTAACATGAGCCAAATGCTGAGGATGATGAAGCCTCTGCCACGCGACGCTGAATACCCAATGGAATTCTTTGTCAAAGACCTAGAGTATATGCCCCACACCATTTACCATATCATCAGGAAAACTCTATGGCCTGTCAAAGGACATTCATCTGCAGCGAAGCTTGAAGGAGCAATGAAGACTTTGGTTTTCTATATCTTCAATGGCATCAGCTTCAATGCTCAAGACTTCTTCATCAGGCAGTTGGCTGCATCTGGCTCTGACATCTTTGGTCTGAAGTTCTATGCTCCATGGGTAATGCGCCTTATCAAGCTTCACTCTGCTTTCAACTATCAGCCGTCTGCGCGCAATCATCTTGTGTTCTTGCCAGAGGTTGATCTGTCTATTGAAGCTATTTACCTAGAGCCTGCAAAGGAGCCAGTTTATCTTCACAATGTTGATCGTCAAAGCTTCACCCAGCCCATTGAAGGAGTTCAGGCCGTCTCTCGTGTTTATCCCTTGGCTGGCAACACACGTGCCCCTCGCACCCAAACTGAAGCCACTGCGAGCAACATTGCCCAAAGGCCTCGGAAGCGATCTCGTGTTCTCAATGACCGAGAGCTTCTCGTCGCTCTACATCAGAAACAGGATAAGCATCATGACTGGCTCAAGCGTCAGATGCAAAGCCTCTTGGTGAACGTCAATCACATTCGCAATCTTGCCACCAAGAATGCCTTTGTTACACATGAAACCTGTCGGAGGTCTTGGAAGAGCTTGACATTACTCAGTGCTGAAGCTGATCTGCAAGACGATGGCTTCACAGAAAGATTAAAGTTTGACTCAACTCCTCCAAGGAATGCTCACTTGCGTCGGACTCCCTCACTTGAAGACTCTCACTATTCCTCCTCAGCTGCAACGGTGAATGCCAGAGTCATAGATGATCAAGGTGACGCTACTTCACCACCTCCAACTTCAACGCGTGTCGACACTGCACCAAGTTCTTTCGCGCCACCGAACCACAACGACGACCCTGCAGCTTCACCTACTCCTCACGGGAACGAGTAGAAGCTCTATGTCTTCAAACCTTTTTGGTCATTACTGACAAAAGGGGGAGAAGCATATGAGTTGATAGTCTTCAAGTGGGTCCATATGGGTGATTGCTTTACTTTTGCTACATTTGCCAAGTGCTTACAACTCTCGCTTTTGAAACATTTGGTTCGTTTTGAGTTGTAACACTTAAACTTGATGGTCGTCTACTACCTTTTTTCGACACTATGTGATGCGATGATAAATTCCGCATGTGCGACGACAAATTCCGCACGAAGTCATTTTGCAGACGTCCATTTTTCATTATGCATGTCATTATCTTTGTTATATCCTTTCATGCATGATGAATTGTCTTCATAAGAAGAAGAGGAGCTCTGCAAGTACAACCTGTCATGTGCATTTGCATTCAAAAGCAAAATACTTATATGCACATCTTCAGGGGGAGCCTTCCTCCTACTTACGAAGACAATACTTAAATCCTTTACAATTTCACATACTTTTATCCCCATTGAAAACTTCAACCAGTTTGTCATCAATCACCAAAAAGGGGGAGATTGTAAGTGCATCTAGTGCCACCCCTAGTTGGTTTTGGAGTATTGACGACAAACCTGGTTGTGGGACTAATGTGTTTGTGAGAATTGCAGGATAACACAGGTAGTAGTCCCTCAATGATTCGGTTTTCCTACCGGAGATGACCCCTAAAAATCTATGAAGACATTGAAGACAAAGGTGGTATGTGAAGATATTCACATTGAAGACTATGACAAGAGAAGACATTGAGTGAAGACTATGGAGTGCGAAGACTTAGTTGTTTCGTTGTTTCCTTCTCTTCTTTGTTGAGTCATAGGAACCACCCTACTGTTAAGTGGGGTCCCAGTGAACAAAGTCAGAGTGACTGAAGTGATGCTTAACCAAAATCCTATGTCTTCGAGTGAAGACAATGAGAGCAAATCTTATCCAGAGTTGGATGAGTCAGCTTTACTTGTAGCCCAAGTAGAGTTGCCGCGTGTGTTTGAAATCTGACCGTTGGAACACGTGTCAATTCCTTAGTGACCCAGGGTCATTTTGGACAAATCAGGTCGGGTTGCCTAGTGGCTATAAATAGCCCACCCCGTACACCATAAATTGGTTGGCTGCTCTGAGTTAGTGCATGACTTTTGTTGTTTGAGAGCAACCCACCTCGAAGCCTTTGAGAGAGAAATCCTTGCGAGGACAAAGCCCTAAACACCCAGAGCCAAAGAGTGTTAGACATCACTGAAGTCTTCCTGTCTGTGTGATCTAAAGACTTGTTACACTTGAGGACTGTGAATCCTCCAGCCGGTTAGGCGTCGCGTTCTGAGCACCCAAGAGTCATTGTGGATCGCTAGTGAATGAAGTCTGTGAAGGTTTGGAAGTCTCCCTTGAAGACTTACCAGAGTGATTGGGCGAGGACCGGGTGTCCTTAGCTCAAGGGGAATAAGGTGAAGACACGGTCTTCTAAGTTAAATCTCAGCCTCCCTAACCAGACGTACAATTGTCACAGCAACTGGAACTGGTCCAACAAATCCTTGTCTTCAACGAGCAACTGGTTCTATCCTTCTCATCTCTTTATTCACAGTTGGTCCTTGTGAAGTCATTGCCTATTTGCATTATCTATTTGTCTTCACTGTGTGACTACTTGTTCTGATTGGCTTCGTACTGTCTTCCATCCTGATCCATACTGCCTAGCTGCTATTAGTCTTTGTGCTTTCACTTCATTGAATACTTGACTATGGCTTGCCTAGTGTAGTCTACCTTCCGCTGTATGTTAATAGGTTTATTTCTATCAATTGTCTTCGAAACTTCCATGTTTTGAAGACTTACATAAAAATCGCCTATTCACCCCCCTCTAGTCGATCACTAGCACTTTCACCTGCTCAACAGTGTGAGGCCTCGGGAGTGGAACTGCAGCTTTAGCGTTGACTGTGGCTTCATGCTGCACACTAGCTTCAGGTGCAATATTAGCTTCAGGCGCCACTGTATTTTCAGCCATGACAGCGTTATTGGCTTCAACAGTGTTGTTTGTGGCCGCCTCAATGTTTTCAATCTCCTCTTCAGTAATAGGAGGGTCGGACACTGACACGTTCTCCTCGAGAACAACTTCTTTAGTGACTTGGGTTGTGGCAACTCTTTCTTCTCTTCTTTCTTCTTCGGCTGATGCAACCGGAATGTCTTCAGCAGCTTTCGCTTCAGACTCAAAGACATTCACAGTAGGAGTGGCTTCAGGAAACACTTCGCGTGCTACTGAGCTTTGTTGCACATCTCCCTCTGGAATGCTCAACATGGCGACCTGTGGCCTAGGGCCTTTGCGAAGCCTGCGGAGTGCGGGCGATGCCTATGGTGATGGAGTGGTCTGGACCATGTAGTCGTCGTCAAGCACCAGAGTGGTGACTTGAGGTGGTGGAGTATTGGGTGTGTCTTCATTACTTGGGGTCTCTTGTTGAGGGCGATCAGCCCACGAAGCATCCTGAGAAATTGGCGTCATGGGACAACCAATGCTGATGAGTTTGCTATTCGTGAGAACAGGCAATGATACCAGTTGGTGCTGTAAGTGCATCTAGTGCCCCTTAATGATTTTGGTGTATTGAAGACTTATAGGTTAATGGACTAATGTGTTTATGGGTGTACACAGGTCTATAAGTCTATGAGGAGTTTGATATTTACAGAGAAAGTCGACCCCTAAAAATGAAGTTCTTCGACTGAAGACTTTGGCTTCCTGAAGATTTCTGAAGACTTTGAAAGTGAAGAAATTGGTGCAATCCTGAAGACTTGGTATTCATTCGAGGAGCATGAAGCATGAAGACTTTTGTTTTCGCAGTTTCATTTTCTCTTTCTTGAGTCATAGGAAACACCGTACTATTAAAGGGGGTCGAGGAAATACTAAGGAAAAATATCCATGTGATGCTCAACTCAAATCCTACACCTACCTATCCCTTCGAGTGAAGCCATTGGAAATCTCATACAGTTCAGCCAAATTTCTTCAGTGACAGAGAGGAAGTTCTTCTGGTCTCTGAGGAATTTGTTCTGACTAAGGAGTTAGGAATTCGCCAGTGCGGATTTCCTACACAGTGAGGAACATGATAGCCCTGAGGAATTTGTTAGTCAAATTTCTGACCATTGCTGTGCTACGCGCCAGCTGTCCCAAAATATCCTTCCACCTAACGGTCATATCATTGAAGGGCATTTATGTCTTATCATGTCGGGCTGCTCCCTAGACTATAAGTAGCCACCCCCTACAACCACTAGATGGTTGGCTGCTCCGAGAGAAACTGACACTTGTCATTTGAGAGCATCCCATCCTCCAAGGACTTTGAGTGAAAATCATCAAGTGAGGAAAACCCAAACCCAAACACCTAGAAACCCAAAGTGATTGAGCATCACTGAAGAGATTGATCATGCGTGGATCCGACGCTTGTTACCTTTGAAGACTGTGCATCTTCTAGACGGTTGGCGTCATGGTCTAGAGCATCCAAGAGAAAATTGTGGATCACCGAGTGACCAAGTCTGTGAAGGTTTGGACGTCACCCGAAGACTTACCACTAGTGATTGGGCGAGGTCTGTGTGACCTTAGCTCAAGGGGAATACAGTGAGGATTGAGTGTTCGGTACTGCGTGTTCAGAACTGGGTGTCCGGGATTGTGTGTCCTCATGTTTAAATACCTAGCCGCCTTAAGTAGACGTACAACTGTCACAACAGTTGGAGCTGGTCTACCAAATCATTGTCTTCACCAAGCTACCTAGTTCCATTTCCTCAACCCTTCCATTTCCTCATTTATGTGTTGAGTTCTTGTTCATATCTGTTTGAAGACTTTGACTGAAGACTTTCTCTAATTCCTCAGTTCAATTTCTTCAGTCTGTTTGTCTTATCCTGTGTTATCCTGTGTTTATGCTTTCTATACTCTGTACTTGTTTTCATTTCATCATGAAGACCATGCTCATGCACTGTTATGTTTACTTCTGAGTACTTATTCCGCTGCAAGTAGTTCTTCACTCAAGAATTTCCTCACCTGCAAATTCCTTAGTGAAGAATTCATAAAAATCGCCTATTCACCCCCCTCTAGTCGATATAATGCACTTTCAATTGGTATCAAAGCAAGGTACTCCCTTGTTTTGTGTGATTTTGGTTTAACCGCCTGGAGTTTTAGTTATGTCGACCACAGGAATGAGGACTGTGACTTGCCCCATATTTGACGGTCATGATTATCCCAAGTGGAAGGCCATGATGAAGAAGCACCTCATGGCCATGAACAACAAACTCTAGACCGTCACCGAGATTGGTCTTACTGACCTATGCAAGATGGCGGAGGCTGATGATATTCGCAAATACACACTTCTCAACCTCACGGCGAAGGACATCATCTGCTCCAGCTTGTCACAAAATCAGTTCAGGAACGTTATGCATCTTAGCCATGCGAAACTCATCTAGGACCGACTCTCTAAGGTCTATGAAGGTCATCAATCTCACCATGAACGCTGGTTCGAAGAATTCATGGAATCGCGCAAGGCTATGACCTTCGATCCAGAATCATCATCCTCTGCACCATGTATTATGGAAAAAGGTGCCAAGGTAACTAAATGCTACTTATCTGAGTCCAGTGATGATGAATCTGGTGATGAATTTGGACCCAGTTATATCAAACTTGCTTCCCTTGCCACTAAACAACAAAGAGCTTTGGAAAAAGTTCAATACATGCTGGATAAAAGCGATGATATGTTGGGTGAAGAAATGGATCAGTCGAAAGCTTTGGCTGATAGTCTTCAGAGACTTCAGTCTAAGTTTGACACCCTTCAAAGTCATCATAACACTCTCTTATCTGATCATGAGAAGCTTTCTTACGAATTTATTCAAAGAAAGCAAGATCTTGAGAAGCTAAGAGTGAGTTATGAAGATCTTCAGAAGGAGCGTGATTCATTAGTTGCTCAACAGATCAACGCTACTCAGGATGAATTTGTTCCTCCATGTTTGAAGTGCATTGAACGTGAAACTGCTAATTCTTCACCTGAATGCTCAAATACTTCCATTGCTGCAAATTCTTCAACTGCCTGTGCTAGCACTAATTCCTCATTTGAGGACATTGCTAGTATCACTAATGATGCAGGGTTGAAGGAATTGTATATGACAGGCATGTACAAAAGCCTCAAAGGGAGTCAGGCTCTTTGTGACGTGCTTAAAAGGCATATCCTCAACAGGAATCCTAGGAAAGAGGGTATTGCCTTTGAGAGGAAAATCAATGCTGATGGGACCTACTGGAAACCTGAGCAGTATCCCAAAACCTCATGGGTTGCTGCAAAGGGACCTTCAGTGGATCCATCTACTTTATCTGGCTTTACATGTGAATCTTCATATTCTTCTGATGAGTCCATTGACTCTAACTATAAACTGTTCAAAAATCAGAATGGTGAAGTATTTGCTAGATATGTTGGCACTAACTGCAGGAACGGTCCTCCTATGAAGAAAATCTGGGTTCCCAAAAGGTGCCTTGAAAATCTTCAGGTGAATGTCATCATGACACCACCTGTGAAGAATAGGAACCCCAGATCAAATTCTTCATATGGTCCAAATTCTTCATATGGATCCAAGTCCTCATACGGACCAAACTCCTCACATGGATCAAATTCCTCAAAAGGATCAAAGTCCTCATATGAACATCATCGTGCTAACCCGTCTATTTCACAGGGAAGATCTAAGGATTATGGATATGTGCATTATTCTTCAAATCATTATGTCCATAAGTCATCGAAGAATTTCTCTGCTTACTCTTATGCTTATCCTAACCCCTCTTATGTGAAAGGAAGTGGATTGGCGTCTATGCCACTTTCTCTTATGGAGCTCGCAGAATGATGAACTCTTTGCCACCCCTTCAGATGTGGGTGGTGAAGAAAAAGATCTAATCTCTTATGCAGGGTCAGGTCTCCAAACGAACTTAATCGTCTGAAGAATTTGCTGGAGACCTGAATATGCTTGAAAGGACGCAAGCTAATCATGAAGAAATGAATTTTAATTTCTCACGTCCTCATTCTGCTTTACCTGTTTTATTGCTTGATGAAATTGATCTGATGAAATTGATACCATATTCTTCATTGGTGAAGTATATGAGTTCGTAAGCTGCACTAATTCATCTGCAGGATGATCAACCCAAAGCCACTGAGTGGGTCCTCGATAGTGGATGTACAAATCACATGACTGGTGGCAGGAGCTTATTGATGGACACTACTTTATCTCCATCACATCTGAAGCATATCACCTACGCTGACAAAGGCAAAAGCAAGGTATTGGGTCTAGGTAAGGTTGCAATCTCAAAGGATCAACACATGGACAAATTCATGCTTGTCGAGTCCTTAGGGTTCAACCTCATGTCTATCTCAATGCTTTGTGATCTTGATATGGTTGTTGTCTTTGGCAAGTATCGTTGTGTTGTGATCATGGAAACTGACAATTCCAAAGTCTTCGAAGGCTTTAGGAGAGGAGATTTGTATATTGTTGATTTCTCTACAGGACCACAACCTGCTACATGTCTTCTTGCAAAAGCTTCAAAAGGCTGGCTATGGCATCGACGACTTGGTCACGCTGGCATGAGGAATCTGCACATGCTCGCAAAGAAGAAGCATGTCATTGGCATTGAAAATGTCGAATTCCTCAAGGATCACTTTTGCGGAGCCTATGAAGCTGGAAAGATAACCAAGGCCAAGCATCCAGCAAAGACTATCATGACTACTACTCGACCATTTGAATTGCTTCACATGGATCTCTTTGGCCCTACTCACTATGCCACATTTACCAATGCTGCATCTTTATATGGCTTTGTCATTGTTGATGATTACTCTCGATATACATGGGTCCATATTATCACTTACAAAATTGAAGTGCAGGAAGTCTTCAAACGATTTTCCTCAAGGGCTTCAACTAACTTTGGTGTGAAGATCAAACACATCAGGAGTGATAATGGAACCGAGTTCAAGAACACTGGCCTTGATGACTATCTTGATGAACTTGGTATTACTCATGAGTTATCTGCTCCTTATACTCCTCAGCAAAATGGCGTCGTGGAGCACAAGAACAGGACACTTGTTGAGATGGCCCGCACTATGCTTGATGAATACAAGACGCCTCCTCGCTTCTGGCCTGAGGCAATTGATACTGCGTGCCACATCATCAATAGGGTTTATCTTCACAAATTCTTCAAGAAGACATCATATGAACTTCTCACTCACAATAAACCCAATGTGAGTTATTTCAAAGTCTTCGGTGCTAAATGTTGGATTAGAGATCCTCATCATAGTTCTAAATTTGCACCGAAAGCACATGAAGGTTTTATGCTCGGTTATGGTAAGGACTCGCACACCTACAGAGTCTTCAACACCTGTCATCAGAAGGTTGTTGAAACTGTAGATGTGCGATTCGATGAGACTAATGGCTCACATAGAGAGCACCTACCTCCTATGACAGATGAAATACCTCCTGAGGAATCTATTAAGTTCAAGGCTACAGAGGATGTCATTCCTACTGAAGAATCAGCTGAAGAAGTTATTCTAGAACATGAAGAACGTCATGCTAATGCACCTGAGGAAAATGGTGCTAAAGAAAATGTTGATCAAATTCCTCAACGTCAACCCGCTCATCCTCGCATCACAAATGAAGTGCAAATTGAGAAAATCATCAGCGACATCAACATTCCAGGTCCTCTCACACGCTCAAGAGCTTCACATTTATCTAACTTTTGTGGGCACTTTGCTTTCGTCTCTATCACAGAGCCCACTAAGGTAGATGAAGCATTTCTGGAGCCTGAGTGGATTCAAGCTATGCAAGAGGAATTACATCAATTCGAGCTCAATAACGTCTAGGAACTGGTCAAACGTCCAGATCCTCGCAAGCACAATATCATCGGCACAAAGAGGATCTACCGCAACAAGCAAGATGAAAATGGCCTTGTGGTGAGGAATAAGGCACGACTTGTAGCTCAAGGCTACACACAGGTTGAAGGAATTGATTTCGATGAAACTTTTGCACCTGTTGCTAGACTTGAAGCTATTCGCATATTACCTGCTTATGCTAACCATTATGATATCACTTTATATCAAATGGATGTGAAAAGTGCATTCCTCAATGGTAAGCTTGAGGAAGAAGTATATGTTGCTCAACCCCCAGGTTTTGAAGATCCAAAGCATCCTGACAAAGTCTTCAGACTCAATAAGGCCCTCTATGGCCTGAAGCAGGCCCCACGGGCGTGGTATGATACTTTGAAGGAATTCCTCATGAAGAAAGGCTTCAAACCCAATTCACTTGACCCAACTCTTTTCACTAAGTCTTATGATGGTGAATTGTTTGTGTGCCAAATATATGTTGATGATATTATCTTTGGCTGTACTGACCAACGTTATACTGATGAATTTGGTTATATGATGAGGGAGGAATATGAAATGTCTATGATGGGAGAATTGAAATTCTTCTTAGGTCTTCAAATTCGTCAACAACGCAATGGCATATTCATATCTCAGGAGAAATACCTCAAGGATGCACTGAGGAAATTTGGCATGCAAGATTGCAAAGGAGTCAAAATCCCTATGCCCATAAATGGCCATCTATGCACTAATGAAAATGGTATTGACTTCAATCAAAAGGTATACCGCTCCATGATGGTTCTTTACTGTACCTATGTGCATCTAGGCCAGATATTATGCTTAGTGTTTGCATGTGTGCCCGATTTCAAGCTACACCGAAGGAATCACACCATAAAGTTGTGAAGCATACTCTTCGATATCTAGCTCACATGCCAACACTTGGATTATGGTACCCCAAGGGCTCGGCTTTTGATCTCATTGGATTTTCAGACTCTGACTATGCTGGTGATCATGTGGATCGCAAGTCAACATCTGGCACATGCCATTTCCTCGGACAATCTTTGGTCTGTTGGTCCTCGAAGAAACAGAACTGCGTATCACTGTCTACTGCTGAAGCTGAGTACATTGCTGCTGGTTCTTGTTGTGCTCAACTGCTATGGATGAAGCAAACTCTCAAGGACTATGGTGTCAATGTGAAGAATGTGCCACTCTACTTTGACAATGAGAGTGCCATCAAGATTGCTCATAACCCAGTTCAGCACTTGAAGACAAAGCACATTCAGATTCGTCATCATTTTCTTCGTGAGCATGTGTTGAAGGGCGACATCTCTATTGAGCATGTGAAGACTGAAGAACAGCTAGCCGATATCTTCACTAAGCCCTTGGATGAGAAGAGATTTAGCAAGTTGTGGTGTGAGCTAAATATCCTAGAATCTTCAAATGTTCTTTGAAAAGGACACCCATCCTAACACTTATGCAAAATTGATGACTTATATGTGCAACACATGAAGAAACGTTTTTCTTCAATCAATGAAGACTAACACTCTAAGTGTGAAGAAATTAACGAAGAATTTGATTCTCAGAACCCTACGACAATTGTACGCGGTGTCTGAAATCATCATTCTTATACGGTGGGTCACGCCACCACAAAATGTTGAAAATCTTCAGTTGAGCTTTTCCTCAGTTCTTTGAAATTCCTCAGTTGTTTTTTCAATTTTCATTGTCTTCTCCATTTTCGTTGTTTTTCTTCATTGGTTATATATATATATATATATATATATATATATATATATATATATATATATATATATATATATGAGTTTATGTCCTCTACAACATTCACTTACTGCTATTTCTTCAAGTTGCTTGTTCCGCTAAGTGAATGTGATCGGACCCTTCCCCCTCTATGCTAAAATCAACCCAGTCTATTCACAAATTCTTCATGTGCGTTCTATTTGAAACTTGTTCAAAATCTTCACTGTGTCCTTGTCAACTGAAGAAATTGCGAACGGAACTTTAAAACCTATCTTATCTAAATTTTCGGCTTTGCCGCTCAAACCGTTCCACATCCCACTACAACACTTATCCATGCACCCACGATCTCACACGATCTCCACTTCTCAGTACGTGGGTGACACATGTCAAGCGAATGAGAAGGGTCAGGGGCACGTTCGTCCAATTTCTTCGGGCGAACAGTTTTTTCACCGTGGCTATAAATACCCCTTCCCTTCCTTACTTCACTTTTACTCCACTCGTTCTCACTCCAGCTCGAGCTTCTCAAACCCTAGCGCCGCCGCTACTTCATCGTCGTCGGTGAGGAAGAGATTCATTGCCTCAACCTCGTCGTTGTCGTACTCGCACCCGCTGCAGATTTCTTCACTCCACCGCCGCCGTAACTGTCTTCCTCTGCCAAGTTAGGGCATGGAAGATCTGAACTAACGAGCTTCACATCTACATCTCTTAGTTCATCATGTTCTTCGTCTAGGGTAATTAAAAGTTACTTTTACTGCCCTCTTTGATTCAAATGACAACTACAAAATCTTCAAAGGTGTTTATACTTCAAATTCATCACACACTGAACACCTCACATGTCATCTGTTCTTGATTCATTTCTCTAAAGCTATATTTTTCTTCAAGATTCCTCAAATGTGTGGATTTTCGATCTATACATCTCTGGAACCTAAGACAAAGAACGCTTAGTGAAATTCTTCAAGACTCATCTGGTCAAATTCTTCAAACTTGCTCCTTTTTTGAAAAACCTCTGAGTACGCATATGACCTCTCCATATTCCTCGCAACTATACTCTGTTCACAAGTACTCATGTCAGCTGCTGAATCACTAGGTTCTCATCAACTTAACTCATTTGCAGCGTTCCTCGAAGAAAAGTTGCATACATCTTCAGAGAATTCCATTGTTCAAATTCCTCATCTGAAGGAAATAGGCCTGAGGTCAATACTGCTTTTGAGATCCCTGATGACATATACAAGGACTATTGTACTCCTGATGAGGCCACTCATGGAAAGAAAACCAAGAATGAGCACAAAGTGCGCATTCAAAGAATAGAGAGGAGATGGGCAAGAGAGTGGAGGGAGTACAGGTATGTTACTCCCAAGTACATGAAGAAATTCGCTCTCAATCCTCCATGCCCAAGACCTCCGTTGGCACCTGGCCAAGAAGCAGATCCCACCAGCCTCAAGCGCGGTGAGGATTATCCTAATGAATGGGCCAAGCGCCACGCCAAGTTGGCCAGACAAGCAAGAGAAGTAGTGAGGAAATTCAATGAAGAGCTGCTGCTGCCACTGCTGAGGCCTCTGCAAGCAAGCCAAAGAAGGCCATGCCAAAGAAGCATGCTCACAAGTCAAGTTCTTCACCAGCAATGCCCTCACGGCCAGATTCTTCAAAGCCCTCACGGCCAACTCCTCAAGCTGCTCCCACTTCAAAATCCTCAGCTCCGCTGCCAAAGTCCTCAGCTGCTCCGACCAAATCCTTAGCACCTGCGCATCTCGCCATGTGCCAAAGGACGATGGGCATCTCTATTGCCTCAGGAGCATCTGCTAGTTCCTCAGCACCACTGCATTCTTCAACTGGTCCCACTCTGTTGAAGACCAAGGCAACTGCTGGACGAGGCTCTCGACTAAGTCCTCAAAAGAAGCAGGTCGCTTTTCAAGTGTCGTCAGATGAAGACGAAGCTGATGATGATGAACTTGCAGAAATTATCAGAGACGGTCAGGTCAAGGCCGCTAGAGCCAAGGGCACAAGTGTGCCTCTGCTTTTGGATCCAAAGTTGATTCTTGAGTACATTGACCTATGGCACAATGACCCAAATACTCCTATGCCTGATTTCAAGATGACTCCTGGCCAAAGTCATATGTTGACTCACTTCATACAAGAAGAAAAATGGAAGTTTGAGAAGGCCAAGAAGATCAAGAAAGCGCAGTACAAAAAGGAGCGCTACCTGAAGAAAAACGTTATCTCTATGACAACTGAAGAACTCGTCAACATACAGTCTGAGATCAAGAAACTCAGTGATGAATTTGACGCATACCATGCTAATTGGATGAGAGCCAAGGTTCATTTTGTGAGACTCATTGAAAACTACACTTCAAATGTTGCAGCCCCAACGCAACAGGAAATTCCTTAGGCTGAAGCATCTGCTCAGCCTACCGAAGAAAATGCCAGCACCGCTGATGACAATCAGACTACTGAAGAAAATGCTAATTCCAGGGCTGATGACTGCATTCCAGCCACTAAAGAAACTGCCAGGGTAACCACTAGAGTTGTGCCTGAAGAAAGTGAAGACGCCAGGGCAACTGCATCAGTTGCGCCTGAAGAAATTCAACCAAATTCCTTTGCTCCTCCTGCGCCTACACCAACTTTGATCCTTCCATCTGCATCAGATGTGAAGAAGACCAAGGCTGCAGAGCGTGCAACAGTGAAGAAAAGGAAGGCATCAACTTCATCAGATTCTTCAGCCCCGAAGAAGATGAAGCCATTGACCAGCTCATTTGCCAACCCAATTGATGTTGTTCCTATCTCAACCATGCCATTAAAGGACCTTGTTCCTTTTGATGAAGAATATGTGATTCCAAGTGAATCCGATGAAGAGAAGCCCTCTGCTGCTTCGTCAGAGTAGTTGGATGAAGAAATTGAAGTGGATGAAATCCCTTCAACCCCAATTATCTCATCGCCCATGCCTCAGTTCACTGTTGAAGAGGCCGGCGTTGAAGAAATGGATGAAGAAGTCGATGTGGACATTGGATGCACCACACTAGTGCTGAATGATGACTTTTGAGAAAGTCAACACCCCAACTCTCCTATGTTCACACCTCTTCAAAAAATTCCTCAGTCCCTAGTAACTACTGAAGTCCAAATGGGATCTGAAGAACCTCGTGCAACTCCATCCATCCATGAATAAATTCCAGCCACTAGTGCTGATGAACATGTAAATGAAGAATTGAAGTCCCAGGCTGCCACTGAAGAAGTACCTGAAATTCCTCAGCCTGTGGAACCTGAGATTGAGATCCCTGAGGTTGTGATGCAATTGACTGACACTCCTCACCCCAAGCCAAAGGACCCCTTCTCAAAGAAACAAAAATTCAAGGCTGATGACTTCTTTGGCAAGCATGTATTCTTCACTGACTACAATCCTTATGACTCTACTCGTCTTAGGAGGAAGCGCTTCTGGACTGCCAGCCATGCCAATTTCTATTCTTCGCTGCTTTTCAACAAGGACAAAATCTTCTACCATGAGCATATTCCTCATGTGGACATGGAATCATTGCCTTGTTTCACTCCTGTGCTCAGTGTGCTTCATGACGCAGGCCTCCTCAACTTTTGCTCTGACATTGTTGATTGGAATGAAGAGCTTATTCTTCAGTTCTACGCTACACTGCATATCATAGGTGATCCTAAAGATATCAACTCCTGGGTCTTGGACTGGATGACCGATAATACTCATTATAAGGCACCAGCCTCTAAATTGCTTCGCGCCCTGCCCATCAGTCCACCCAGTGAACGAGCTCGCTGCCTGTACCAAGAACCTAAACTCACTGCTCATTACATGCAAGTGTTAATGAAGCCTCGGAAGCCCGGTCAAGCCCCAAGGACCAAATTCCTCGTAAAGGACTTACTCTATGTGCCTAGAACAGTCTATCGCATTCTGACGAGGACAATGAGTCCCATCAAAGGCCACGACTCATCTGATGAGGAAATAGTTGTCATCATGAAGAATCTCCTATTCAACATCATTCATAGCATTCCAACCAATTATTATGATTTCTTCATGAGGACTCTGGCAAATGTTGCACTCTCTCCGTTTGAGTTGAAGCCTTATGCTCCTTGGATTATGAGATTCCTCAGAACAAGGTCTTCACTCAACTACAAGGCTGATTTCAGAATCACCTCAGCTACTTGCCCTCGATTGAAGTCCTCAAGCAGACTTTTACTTCAACTGATGAAAAGGGAAAGACACCTCTTGTCATTGATGAAGGCATTCGTCCATTGGATGGTCAGTTTCACAAAGATGCATCTTACTCCACCAATGATGACTCTACCACTCATGATTCTGTTGCCAATGCACCCAAGTCTACTCCTCAAGCCACAGCTCCACGTGTGATGACTGACCATGAGCTACTTCTTAGTCTTCACCAGAAGGTGGATCAAAATCATAAATGGGTTAAGCGTCAGTTTGGTTCTATTCTTCACAACATGACTGCTACACATAATGCAGTGAAGAAAAACCATTACTACCTCCATGAAGTTTTCGGTCGCACCTGGGCTGTCTTATATCATCTGTATGGTGAAGAAGATCTGAAGAAAATGGGTCTCAAGGAAGATTTTGACTAGTTTGCACCTCCTCCGAAGAAATTCAAGAAGGTCAAAGTTCCTACCTTGCTGGCCAGTTCATATTCTTCATCCCGCGACACCGATGAGTATGAAGACTTGGACGACACTGCGGCAGGCCCTACAACGACAAACGACCCCAACAACACTGGCGCTCCTCCATCAACTTGATATTCTTCAGGAGGTTCTCGATCAAGGGGAATACGGTGAGGACTGAGTGTTCTGAACTACGTGTTCAGAACTGGGTGTCCGGGACTGTGTGTCCTCAGGTTTAAATACCTAGCCGCCTTAAGTAGACGTACAACTGTCACAACAGTTGGAGCTGGTCTACCAAATCATTGTCTTCACCAAGCTATCTGGTTCCATTTCCTCAACCCTTCCATTTCCTCATTTATGTGTTGAGTGCTTGTTCATATCTGTTTGAAGACTTTGACTGAAGACTTTCTCTAATTCCTCAGTTCAATTTCTTCAGCCTGTTTGTCTTATCCTGTGTTTATGCTTTTTGTACTCTGTACTTGTTTTCATTTCATCATGAAGACCATGCTCATGCACTGTTATGTTTACTTCTGAGTACTTATTCCGCTGCAAGTAGTTCTTCACTCAGGAATTTCCTCACCCGCAAATTCCTCAGTGAAGAATTCATAAAAATCGCCTATTCACCCCCGGTCTAGTCGATATAACACACTTTCAAGTGCTCGATCTAAGGAAGGACTTCATCATCTTCTACATTGTCTTCACAACCAATGTCTTCAGCTGTGATGGGGTCAACAACTGGTACTTCTTCGTCTTCAAGAGCCTCTGTGGTTGCAGGCTCATGAACTACAAGTTGACGCTCTTGGTTGGAGGAGGCATGACGTGCAACTGAGATGGGCTCAACAACAAGTGGCTCTGTGGCAGCAGCACGCTCTTTTCGCGAAGACTTTGTCTTTGGCTTCTTTGTTGATGGAGCACCATCAAAGGCATTCTTGTGCTTGCGCTTCTTGGCTTCGGCTTCAGCTGCCCTAGTCTTCTTCAGTTCTGAAGCTCCTGAGGGGACCTTAGGCTTCGAGCCTGTCATGCTGGCAGGGAACACAATGCTAGGTGCTTCCTACCTTGGTGCTTCAGTGTGTGCCGCAACAGACTTCTTCTGTTTGGTAGCCATTCTAGGGTCGATACCAGGACGCCCCAGAGCCTTGCGCTTCTCAGCCTCATTGTGTGCTTGAACACATTTCTCAACAAAGTATTTCATCCGCTCTTTTGAACCTTTAGCTTCATCGCGTTTCTTGTGAAACTGCTCCTTGAGCTCATTCAGCATCACCTTGAAGCTTTGAACTTCTGCCACACTGAGCTTTGCCATGTTCTTCTTGAACTGCGCCTTTTCATAATCAATTTTGTTCTTCAGCTCGATGATTTTCTGAGCCACGGCCAGTTCGTTTGCAATGGATCCATGAAACGTGACGCTTATGCTGATTGGCAGCTGAAGATCATCAATGCTGAGGCTTTGATCATTGAACCATTCATCAATGAAATTGTTCAAAATGTCAACGTCAAAGAGGGGCTGATCATTGGAGATCTCCGCCTCTTGCTTGCTCTTGATCAGCTGCTCAAGGGCTTCATCGCCAAGCTCATCATTCCTGGACAGATCAATGGTTTCATCTTCGTTCTACAGAACGGCAACAGGTGTAAGTTCATGCCCAGAAATCTTCATGGGATTTTTCTTCTTGGGCTTCTCCGTCTTCTTGGAGACACGAGAAAGATCTTCAGATTGCACACTAGGTTCAGGAGGTGCAGTGGCCAATGGCTTCGCACGTGAAGCTTTTGGTGCGGCAGAGGGCTTCAAAGCCTTTGACTTCTTTGGCTTCTGCTTTGGTGGTGCTGACACATCTTCATAATCTGCGTCGTCAGCTGAGTGGTCCACCATAGCCCCCTGTATAGTTATGTAAGTGATGAGGCCTTCAAGGTTGTAGAAGGGGCCGATTTCATTGGGATTGGCATCACATGTGCCATCAGCCCTTGCAGCAGACGGACCAAGGTTGAAATTGAGTCCCAGGTCCTTCTTGTTCTTTGCAGCAGACTCCTTTGCAAACTGGAAATTGCGCTTGAAGAGATTGTCTTCATGGCACCATAGCAGAGATGATGAGTCGGCATTGTCTGGCTGCGGTCCACAGACCATGCAAGGATAGAAGCCTTGAGCTATGGCTTCAGACTTGGACTTGGGCTGAAGACCTCTGTATACAATATCTCCCCAAGGGGCCCTTGATGGCGTTCTTTTCAGCATATTCGGCAGTTAAAAATCTGTATTTGTAGCATTCCTCTGCCCAATATCTTTGAATCCATTGGATTTGGTTCTTGCGTTCTCCATAGGTTTCCTCAAGATCTGTCTTGTACATTTCAAAGACATCTGGTGGAAGGTCCTTGGCTATATTCCCACGACATTGTCTGCTGCCCTTCCTAGCTGATTTCTCATTAGCCATTGTATTCAAGCTGAAAGGCTTCAAGACTGTGAATGGCTTCCGTCTGTTGGTCAAATAGGAACTGGCTTCAGGAGAATTGATGTGTCGCTGTAAGAATTCTGCAAACGAATGTAGACTATGAGAACCAAGGGATTCTCCGACGGACATGTACCTGTGACAGCATTAGAGGTGCGAGGGAAGGGGAAGAGGTCATATGCATTCTTAGAAGATTTTGAAGATAAATTAGTTTGCAGACATTGACCTCATAGTGCGAAGACATTCACTTATTTGATGAGAGTTGGTTCCAGATTTGTGCGAATCCAAGAAAAAATACAAGTGATGAATCTAACTAGTTGTGAAGCATAAGTGAATATACTTGGCATGATATGAGATGCAGAATAAGATAGATCCAGATTTGCAAGCTTAGAAACCACTTCTGGTTGAAGTGGATGGATCTGACGGATCAAAAGGGCAATAAAAGTAAGATTTAATTACCACATGAAGAACTGCTAGACGAAGTTGAGAGGGAGGCCGAGCAGTTCAATCTCCTATGCCCTAACTTGGCGGTGGAAGACACCTACGGCGGTGGCGGAGAGGATGAGGTCCGCAGCCGGCGTCGAAGAAGTCGTAGCAGCTAAGCGCTTCGTCTCCGGCGTCGTCACGAGCTAGAGGAGGCACTAGGGTTTGTGCGAGGTGTCGAGGTGGAAGAAGAGATAATGACCACGATGAGTTGAGTATTTATAAGGAAAGGGACAACACAACGTAATTACGTAGGTGCCCCTAGCGGTTCACATCTGAAGGACACGTGGCATGCATGCAACACATTGGAAGTTGTTCCATGTTCCCGCGCACGCCTGTATTGACGGGTGGTCGTTCCGGCTTCTCCGGCTTTCAGGCAATAAGGATATAGCATTAAAATGGATTCAACTTTTGTCTTTGTATCTTCTGCTGACAAGGACGCAGAGAAGACATTCGACAGTTTCAATAGAATGCATATGATTTAGATAGATAGAATCTGAGGTAGAAGCATAGAAGGGGTTAGGGTCCAATCACATTCACTTAGATCAAGAGATTCAAACAAGAAGTCATAGCTATAAGTGAATGTTGTAGAGGACAGAACACAAATATATGTATATGTATCAGAATAAGACCAGATCAACATTGTGAAGATAAACATGAAGTCGAATCAATGTTGAAGACAAAACCAAATGCGAAGATTATGCAAACGTGACGCCAATTGAAAACACTTCAAGCAAGACTTTGGTGGTGGCGTTACCCACCGTATAGGAAGTATTAGACCCAGACACGGCGCACAATTATCGTGGCGCTTCGGAGTCAAATTCCACGTTAATGTTTTCACACTTAGAGTGTATGTCTTTGTTTATTGAGGATATACTTTACTTCGTGTGTTGCACATCTAAGTCATCAACCTACATAAGCGTTAGGATGTGTGTCCAATCACAGGACATTTGAGGATTCTAAGATATTTAGCTCATATCGCAACTTGCAAAACCTTTTCTCATCCAAGGGCTTTGTGAAGATATCAGCCAATTGCTCTTCAGTGTTTACATGAATGATATCAATATCTTCCTTCATGACATGATCTCTAACAAAGTGACAATGGATCTGAATGTGCTTTGTCTTTGAATGCTGAACTGGGTTGTTGGCAATCTTGATGGCGCTTTCATTGTCGTAGTAGAGTGGCACTTGCTTTAGATGGATGCCATAGTCCTTGAGAGTTTGCTTCATTCATAGAAGCTGAGCACATCAAGATCCAGCAGCAATGTGTTCAGATTCAGCAGTTGAGAGAGACACACAGTTCTGCTTCTTTGAAGACCAACAGACAAGAGATCGTCCGAGAAAGTGACATGTGCCTGATGTAGTCTTGCGATCAACCTTGTCACCAGCATAATCAGCATCTGAGAATCCAACTAGATCAAACTCCGAGCCCTTTGGATACCATAATCCTAGTGTTGGGGTGTAAGCCAAATATTGAAGAATTTGCTTCACAGCTAAGTGATGCGACTTCTTTGGTGCCTCCTGGAATCGGGCACACATGTAAACACTAAGCATGATATCTGGCCTACATGCACATAAATAAAGCAAAGAACCAATCATGGAGCGGTATACCTTTTGGTCGAACTCTTTACCATTGGCGTCGGGGCCGAGATGACTTTTGGTTGGCATTGGCGTCGTGTATCCCTTGCAGTCTTGCATTCCAAACTTCTTCAGGCAATCTATGAGCTATTTCTCTTGAGATATGAAAATGCCGTTGATTTGTAACGCCCTCGATGCAGCTATATCTCCCACGTGTCGAAGCACAACTTAGAGGCATAATCGCATTGAAAGCAATGTCGCAAGTGAGGTAATCTTCACACAACCCATGTAATACATAAGGGAAAGAGATACATAGTTGGCTTACAATCGCCACTTCACACAATACATGAATAAAGCATTACATCATCCAGATACACACAAGGTCCGACTACGGAACCCCAAAATAAAAGAAGACTACCCCAAATGCTACAGATCCCCGATCAACCCCAACTGGGCTCCACTACTGATCAACTGGAAACGGAAACAACATAACGAACACGATCTTCATCGAGCTCCTCCTTGAGCTTGGTTGTGTCACCTGCTCGGTAACATCGGCACCTGCAAACTGGTTTTGGAAGTATCTGTGAGTCATGGGGACTCAACAATCTCACACCCTCGCGATCAAGACTATTTAAGCTTATAGGTAGGGTAAAAGGTATGAGGTAGAGCTGCAGCAAGCGACTAGCATATATGGTGGCTAACATACGCAAATGAGAGCGAGGAGAGAGAGCAAAAGCACGGTCGAACAACTATGATCAAGAAGTGATCCTAGAACAACCTACGTCAAGCATTACTCCAACACCGTGTTCACTTCCCGGACTCCGCCGAGAAGAGACCATCACGGTTACACACGCGGTTGGTGCATTTTAATTAAGTTCAACTTCAGGTTTTCTACAACCGGACATTAACAAATTCCCATCTGCCCATAACCGCAGGCACGGCTTTCGAAAGTTGAAAACTCTGCAAGGTGTCCCAACTTAGCCCATCACAAGCTCTCATGGTCAACGAAGGCTATTCCTTCTCCCAAGACAATCCGATCAGACTCGACATCCCGGTTACAAGACATCCTCGACAATGGTAAAACAAGTCCAGCAAAGCCACCCGAATGTGCCGACAAATCCCGATAGAAGCTGCACATACCTCGTTCTCAGGGCACACCGGATTGTCCAAGGTTCCAGTAGGCCAGCCCAGAGTTGCCCCTGGTGGCCACCGGCAGCTGACAGGTTGGACCAACACTCAGAGGAGCACTGGCCCGGGGGTTTAAATAAAGATGACCCTTGAGTCTGCAGAACCCAAGGGAAAGAAAAGGCTAGGTGGCAAATGGTAAAACCAATGTTGGGCCTTGCTGGAGGAGTTTTATTCAAGGCGAACTGTCAAGGGGTTCCCATTATAACCCAACAGTGTAAGGAACGCAAAATCCGGGAACATAACACCGATATGACGGAAACTAGGCGACAAGAGTGGAACAAAACACCAGGCATAAGGCCGAGCCTTCCATCCTTTACCAAGTGTATAGATGCATTAATTAAATAAGAGATATTGTGATATCCCAACAAAAAAATATACATGTTCCAACATGGAACAAACTCCAATCTTCACCTGCAACTAACAACGCTATAAGAGGGGCTGAGCAAAGCGGTAACATAGCCAAACAACGGTTTGCTAGGACAAGGTGGGTTAGAGGCTTGACATGGCAAATGGGAGGCATGATAAGCAAGTGGTAGGTATCGTAGCATAGGCATAGCAAAAGAGCGAGCAACTAGCAAGCAAAGATAGAAGTGATTTCGAGGGTATGGTCATCTTGCCTGAAATCCCGCAAGGAAGAAGAACGAGTCCATGAAGATGACACACAGGCGTAGTCGAACGGGTCCTCACAAACGCGACGTAATCGGATCTAACCCGGAGAAGCAACACCGGAAAGAAGCAAACAACATAGTAAACAACCACCACATAATCATGTCATGATGCACAATCAAGTATGATGCATGTCCGGTTTAAATATGCATGGCATGGCAAAGTGCACAAGCAATCCTACAAATTAAGTGGAGCTCAATATGCAACTCCGTTGCATATTGACGAAACACCACATTCAAGTTATTTAGTTCTCTCTCATTTATGTACCCAACAATATTAAATGTTGTTAAACATGGCAAGAGATGAAGCATAATGAAATATCTATCTAGGCAAGTTTAAATGAGGCCGGAACAACAAAACAACAGCTCCGAAAAACCCTCATGTGCATATTATGAATTTGGTACTGTTCTGCCCTAAACCATATTTTAGAGTTGTCAAACATGCAAAGAGATGCCACCTTGTTAAACTATGCATTTTTCTACCCCATTTACATATAAAGTTTGTTAGGTTTGGAGCTACGGTTATTTAGTTATGAAAGAAAACATTTTAGCATGGCATAGGGGCAAATTAAAGCAAACAACAATTTAAGCATTCTAAACATGCATGAAAGTTGGTTATTGTGAAACTAGATGAAAAACTAAGCATCTTTCATATATAAATTATTTTAACCGATGCATGATTGAGAAGTTATTAAATGCACAAACTTGAAGGGCTTTTCTGCAAAACTGACATACTCTGGAAAAAGGAAAACGTTCTATGAAAAAAATACACGATACGGGCCGGATCTGGTTGGCCTAGTAGAGAGAAAAGAAAAAGAAAAAAAACAAGGTCACGCTGGGCCTCACCATGGGCTTCGGCCCAGGACGATGGAGCAGTGGGCCAGCTGGCGCGCAGCCCATGACGAGCTGCGAGGGGAGAAAGATGGCCCAGGCGAAGTGTCATAGGCAGGGGTTCTTCGCATGGACAAGCTAGGCCTGGTGCTCATCCATGCTGGGGGGGGGGGGAACGAGCGGCATGATTCGCTGGAAGCAGAGGACGCAGTGGTGACGGACTCCTCATTCGTGAAACAGGGGACCGAGGAGCAGGAGGAAGGAAGCAGCAGCGCTGGAGAGTCCTGGTGTTCGGATCCACGACACGGCGGGGCAGACGGGTCCTGGAGGCACTCGGGCAGAGGTGGGGATGTCCATGGCGCTGGAGTCTTGTCGGGTCTCACAGACAACGCACATGTAGGAGGCGGCATCGCTACAAGGAGAATAGAGAGAGGGAAAGAGAAGTGAGTGGAGGAAGAAGGTCGAAGGAAGGAGAAGGGCATGCTGTGGCATGGCATAACTGACCGGATCCAGGATGAGGATGCAATCTCCGACGAAATACGGTGAATTCCCGACAACAGCGAGCTCCAGTTATGGCGCCACGGTCTACTGCTACTCCTGCGTGAAGAACATAGGGGAAGGGGAGAGTTTAGCAACGGGAGAGAGAGAGAAGGACAGAGAGGGGGAGGCCAAGGACGGCGAGGGTTGGCCCGGTAGTCGTCCAGCGCGAGCTCGCCGGAAGGCGCGTTGGATCGGGAGGAGCGGCGAGCACGAGAGATTCGCGGGGCCTCTGCTTGCGGGAGGCTGGGAACAAGGCTGTGGTGGCGACTGTGCTTGGTGGTTGGATCGGGAGGGGATCGAGAGGTGGAGGCTCGGGCGCTGGTTGGGTGGATCGGGCAGGGGAAGACCCCGAGGGGAATTTGGAAAGCGGCGGCGGGCGACGGGACACATCTCCTAGATTTTAGGGTTAGGCTAGAGTTTGATCTATATATAGCAAAAAGGCTAAGTTTAGGGGCATTTGGTCCCTCCGATCTTAATCGGACGGTCGCGAATAAAT
Source organism: Triticum dicoccoides (assembly GCF_002162155.2). Lineage (NCBI taxonomy): Eukaryota > Viridiplantae > Streptophyta > Magnoliopsida > Poales > Poaceae > Triticum > Triticum dicoccoides. The sequence continues at coordinate 335,698,183 of NC_041392.1, read as the reverse complement.
TAGCTAGGGAGTCCAAATAAGAAAACGGTGATGTTTTTTAGACGTTTGGGGATGATCCGGACCCAACGGTGACGACTGCCCGGGTCGTGTCCGGGACAGCTTTCGTACGCGCGCGCGAGGAGGTCCGCGGACTGACGAGAGAGCCTAGGTTGGGCCTGACGAATTCTGAAGAGTGGGTTGGTCTGAGAGAAGAGGGGAGAGATGCAGCCCGGCACGGTTTCCGGAGACCGAAAACATCTGACGTTAGATCGGCTATACTGCCGCTATAGTTATTCGTTGGGGCACCAAATGATCTCCGAATGCGATGAAACTTGACAGGCGGTCTATCTACACTATAATAGACCACACGTCAACTTTCATCCCATTCTGAGAACATTTTCTGGCCACTTATAAAATACTATTTCGGACATGCCGCGGGCGCGTGCAAGTGTGGTTGGACTCAAAACGGACAACGGAGAGAACTCGGAGAACCCGGACGAATGCAAGTTTTAAAACATGATGATGCAATGCACATGATGACATGATAAGATGCAACACGCAAGCAAATGACATGACAACGTCAGCGAATAACTGGAAGACACCTGGCACATCGGTCTTGGGGCGTTACAACACTCCATCACTACGAGAGGATCTCGTCCCGAGATCTAGAATGGTTCTGGAGGGAAAACCGAAGAGAAAGAGGAGAGGTAAAGCTAAGTTGCTTCTTTGACAAACGAGTGAAACCACGAACCTTGAGAGGTTGAATAAATTGAAAGAAATAAAACAACGGAGATGCACAAAGTTGAAAACACTCCGTTAGAAAAGAGGAACAAGGAACATTACGAGAACCTTGAGGTTGAAGGGCAAGATATATATTGAAACCACTCCGGTTAAAACAAGATAGAGAAGTATTAAGAATGATATAATTTGGGCAACACTCCATCTGAAAAGAAAAGGAATTGAATAAGAACTTGATAAGATGAGAAGATACTTGAAGAAATCACAACACACTGCCTCCGGAACTATTGAAAGAATTGCACAAGGGATAAGAAAGATTTCAGACAGCACTTCGGTTGAGAAGGGAGGCAAAACTTGATAAGATGAGAGAACTGGAATCAAAACATGACACTCCGGTTGAATGGATAAGCAAAAGGAAAGAACATGATCCTCACAATTCGAGATGATGATTGAAAAGAGCAACATCACAAAGCCTCCGGAAGGAAGAATAAAAGATGTATCATTGGAATAAAAGAATAGAGAAGAAAAAGCCAACTTCTGCCACAACTGATCTTGGAAAGCACCCTTCCAAGAAAGTTAAGACAGAGTTGTTGGAAAACCAACAACGAAAAGAACAAGCTTGTAGTGGGCTTATGGAGAACATCTCAAAACTATGAGGTGAAATTCTGCCACTAACGAAAAACAATAGATTGGATTGATATGAACTAGGAGACGAGAAACTTATTTCACTGGGAGGATAAATGAAGAACTTTGGTCCTTTATGATCATCATAATTGCAACAATCCTTAGGGAAAGCTTTAGGTGAAATATAACCCAAGTTAACTCCAATGAAGAGATTGATGGGTTTAAATATCTCATTCCTGACAACTTTTGAATCATGAAACATGAAGGGAAATTGTCAACAATGACATAACACCACCCCAAAAAATAAGGTAAAAAGAATTGCACTCCGGATTGCAAGATGAAAAATGCTTGAGATCCTCTGAAAAGAATCTCAATGAACACTTCAAGAAGGAATTAAATCCTTAATGAACCATCATGTAGAGCCTCCATGAAAAACTCTGGTAATGAAAGAATGATCAAGCGAAAGGAAGTTAAAAAGAACTCCGGGAGAAGCCTTGCAATGATTAGATGGAGCTTCGCGGTGATATAACCGAAAAAATTTGGAACTCTGGAAAGAAAGATGAACAATTGAAATCAAGAATTTTGATGAACCTCCGGAATAAGGAATTAATCATTTGGGTGAATCAAGAATAAGAATTATGTTATGCTCATCCTTCACCAATTTAGATTGATGACAAGCAACGGATTTGGCATACTACTTATTCTCGTATAAGGATTAAGATAGATATATCGCGAACTTGAGAAAATCTTCAATGAACCACCGGTAGGATTTGGGAACAATGAATGAATCTATATGATAACGAAGGAGAAGAACTCTTGAACGAACCACCGTAAGAATTGAAAATGATTGAAGAAAAGATAAAGAGGCACCAGGAAGAATTAGAGAACAAATGAAGATACTTCAGGGGATTTAGATACATGAGAACGAAGAGATCACGAGCTGATAAGAGAATGCTTGAACGATTCACTAGTAAGATTTGGAGAACGAGAGCTGAAAGCTGGGATGAATACTTCTGAGATGATGAGTTCTTGAGAAACAAACTAAAAAGGCTCCTGAATTAATCCGGATGGGTGAAAAGAGTTCTCACGATCGAAAACAATTATAAGAGGATGGCATAAAGCTTGAATCATGAATCTTGAGAGAACGGGTAATATTAGGAGGAAAAACTCTTCTTTGGTCTTCAAATGTTGAGAAAGACGATAAGAAACACCACCATGAATTATTTAGACACTCCGGAATAATGAAGAATAGAAAAGTTGAACCAACGATGAAATAAAATTGAAAGATCTTGGGGCAATACAAATGACTGATGATAATTCATTCTTACGTCAAACTTCAAAAAGAATTTAGGATATCTCCGGGAAAATAGAGGACTCAGGTAAGATCCTGGGAAAAGACCTGTGGGTTAGGGCCCACTCAAAAGATACACCATTGAAAGATTACTTGGAAGAGATATTGCACCGATTGAAATAAATGGCTTGAATGAGATAACATCCTCAAAAGAACTTGAGCGAAATTGATAATGGAAACTTGAATCTTCTGGGATATCTTCAGCACTCCGGATCAAATGAATAGTGAGAGGTGAATTATTATGAGGTGCACCGGTATGAGAAGGCATTTGAAACGAGGAAAAGAATATGATCAACACCAAAAGCTTGAATTGAAACCACCGGAGAAGAAAAGAATGAAGTATGATGAACTTGAAGCTCCGTTAGAATCTTCATGAAAATCACCGGATAAGAACATTGACGGAAAAGGAATGGAGAGGCTTCCCATCAATAAAAGGATACTTGAATAAGAAATCTGGGTCCTCGAAGGAAAAGGGTGGGAGGGTGGGAAAACAAAGGCAATTTGGGACGGATGAAACAACACCGTTAAAAAGACTTGAGTTGATCTGGCGGATGTTGAAATGATCGGATCCACTTGAAGAGAAACACACTCGTTGAAAAGACATTGAGATGACAAACTCGATGATAAAGAAGGATTGGTATTCACATCGGAGTATGAGAACACCTCTTAGGAACATGTATGGAATCAACAGTTGACTTCGAAGCAACACGAATACCACAACTCAAAACAAAACAAGGATTGGCTTGCAGAATAAGCCGGAACAAACATATGATAGAGATTTCGTCCGAAGTTTTCGTGGTGGGGCCTACACGGGCTCGATCGTACAACACCATCATGTACAAGGCAGTGCACATGACATACGAAGCGTCCCCGAGTCGGCATAGCCAAGGACTCTTTAAGACACAACGAGACCACTGTAAAACCAACCGTGGATAGGCGGACCACTAGACGTCGAACCGCAATTTCATATCATGCATCTGTCGAAAGATATCCTAAGAGCTACTTGAATTCCCACTTATAAACTCCCGAAATTTTTCCGGTTATGCAATCAGGTGTTGGGGATACAGGGGAAGCATAATATCTCACCCAAAACTAGCAAATCCTACATCCAACTGTATCCATCCTTCAACACATAACCAAGAAACCTTCGGAAATTGTTTACCTCAACCTTCGAAAAGCATCCGTTATACGAGTTATGGCAATACTCCCGAACTCCCACCCCAGTACTGGGTGGCGTCGAGGTTATCTCACCAACAACTTCATAAAAGAGATTTTCCATGTCGGCGAAACTCAGGTATTCCAGAATCTCAACGATAAAATTGTGATGACAACACCTCGGAGCTCAACTCCCCGGGACACTGCCACAACACCTAAATGTCAGGAGGCACCAAGAACAATGTTCTCGTCACAAAACCATCGGAATGATTCCAAGATACCCGCGTGATCCTAAATTTTTTTAGTGAAACTTGAGAAGATAAGAGTCAAAACTCTACGTCAGGATGCCTCATCAGAGCGACGAAGGGACCGATGAGTAAAAAGAATCCTACTCTCCGATATATATAATCCTATAAGACTCAAAACATTTTTCTAGACTCAACAACACCAGCGATTCGATCAAGCAGGGGGCTCCTAAAGTCGGGGAAGGCTCTGATTACCAACTTGTAACGCCCTCGATGCGGCTATATCTCCCACGTATCGAAGCACGACTTAGAGGCATAACCGCATTGAAAGCAATGTCGCAAGTGAGGTAATCTTCACACAACCCATGTAATACATAAGGGAAAGAGATACATAGTTGGCTTACAATCGCCACTTCACACAATACATGAATAAAGCATTACATCATCCAGATACACACATGGTCCGACTACGGAACCCCAAAATAAAAGAATACTACCCCAAATGCTACAGATCCCCGATCGACCCCAACTGGGATCCACTACTGATCAACTGGAACGGAAACAGCATAACAAACACGATCTTCATCGAGCTCCTCCTTGAGCTTGGTTGCGTCACCTGCTCGGTAACATCGGCACCTGGAAACTGGTTTTGGACGTATTGGTGTGTCACGGGGACTCAGCAATCTCACACCCTCGCGATCAAGACTATTTAAGCTTATAGGTAGGGTAAAAGGTATGAGGTGGAGCTGCAGCAAGCGACTAGCATATATGGTGGCTAACATACGCAAATGAGAGCGAGGAGAGATAGCAAAAGCACGGTCGAACAACTATGATCAAGAAGTGATCCTAGAACAACCTACGTCAAGCATTACTCCAACACCGTGTTCACTTCCCAGACTCCGCCGAGAAGAGACCATCACGGTTACACACGCGGTTGGTGCATTTTAATTAAGTTCAACTTCAGGTTTTCTACAACCGGACATTAACAAATTCCCATCTTCCCATAACCACGGGCACGTCTTTCGAAAGTTCAAAACCCTGCAGGGGTGTCCCAACTTAGCCCATCACAAGCTCTCACGGTCAACGAAGGCTATTCCTTCTCCCAAGACAATCCGATCAGACTCGGCATCCCGGTTACAAGACATCCTCGACAATGGTAAAACAAGTCCAGCAAAGCCACCCGAATGTATCGACAAATCCCGATAGGAGCTACACATATCTCGTTCTCAGGGCACACTGGATTGTCCAAGGTTCCGGTAGGCCAGCCCAGAGTTGCCCCTGGTGGCCACCGGCAGCTGACAAGTTGGACCAACACTCAGAGGAGCATTGGCCTGGGGGTTTAAATAAAGATGACCCTTGAGTCCGCAGAACCCAGGGGAAAGAAAAGGCTAGGTGGAAAATGGTAAAACCAATGTTGGGCCTTGCTGGAGGAGTTTTATTCAAGGCAAACTGTCAAGGGGTTCCCATTATAACCCAACCATGTGAGGAACGCAAAATCTGGGAACATAACACCGATATGACGGAAACTAGGCCGGCAAGAGTGGAACAAAACACCAGGCATAAGGCTGAGCCTTCCACCCTTTACCAAGTGTATAGATGCATTAATTAAATAAGAGATATTGTGATATCCCAACAAAAAATATCCATGTTCCAACATGGAACAAACTCCAATCTTCACCTGCGACTAACAACGCTATAAGAGGGGCTGAGCAAAGCGGTAACATAGCCAAACAACGGTTTTCTAGGACAAGGTGGGTTAGAGGCTTGACATGGCAAATGGGAGGCATGATAAGCAAGTGGTAGGTATCGTAGCATAGGCATAGCAAAAGAGCGAGCAACTAGCAAGCAAAGATAGAAGTGATTTCGAGGGTATGATCATCTTGCCTGAAATCCCGTAAGGAAGAAGAACGAGGCCATGAAGACGACACACGGACGTAGTCGAGCGGGTTCTCACAAACGCGACGTAATCGGAACTAACCCGGAGAAGCAACACCGGAAAGAAGCAAACAACATAGTAAACAACCACCACATAATCATGACATGATGCACAATCAAGTATGATGCATGTCCGGTTTAAATATGCATGGCATGGCAAAGTGCACAAGCAATCCTACAAATTAAGTGGAGCTCAATATGCAACTCCGTTGCATATTGACGAAACACCACATTCAAGTTATTTAGTTCTCTCTCGTTTATGTACCCAACAATATTAAATGTTGTTAAACATGGCAAGAGATGAAGCATAATGAAACTATCTATCTAGGCAAGTTTAAATGAGGCCAGAACAACAAAACAACAAGTCCGGAAAACCCTCATGTGCATATTATGAATTTGGTACTGTTATGCCCTAAACCATATTTTAGAGTTGTCAAACATGCAAAGAGATGCCACCATGTTAAATATGCATTTTTCTACCCCATTTACATATAAAGTTTGTTAGGTTTGGAGCTACGGTTATTTAGTTATGAAAGAAAACGTTTTAGCATGGCATAGGGGCAAATTAAAGCAAACAACAATTTAAGCATTCTAAACATGCATGAAAGTTGGTTATTGTGAAACTAGATGAAAAACCAAGCATCTTTCATATATAAATTATTTTAAACCGATGCATGATTGAGAAGTTATTAAATGCATGGACTTGAAGGGCTTTTCTGCAAAACAGACGTACTCTGGAAAAAGGAAAATGTTCTATGAAAAAGAATACACGATACGGGCCGGATCTGGTTGGCCCAGCAGAGAGAAAAGAAAAAGAAAAAAACAAGGTCACGCTGGGGCCTCACCATGGGGTTCGGCCCAGGACGATGGAGCAGTGGGCCAGCTGGCACGGGGCCCACGATGAGCTGCGAGGGGAGAAAGGTGGCCCAGGCGAAGCGTCAGAGGCGGGGGTTCTTTGCACGGGCGAGCTGGGCCTGGTGCTCGTCCACGCTGGCCCCAGAT
>NC_041392.1:335630660-335690991 GCF_002162155.2 Triticum dicoccoides | reverse complement strand
GGTGACGGACTCCTCGTTCGTGAAACAGGGGACCAAGCAGCAGGAGGAAGGAAGCAGCGGCGCTGGAGAGTCCTGGTGGTCAGATCCGCGACGCGGCGGGGCAGACGGGTCCTGGAGGCGCTCGGGCAGAGGTGGGGATGTCCATGGCGCTGGAGTCTTGTCGGTTCTCGCAGACGACGCACAGGTAGGAGGCGGCATCGCTACAAGGAGAACAGAGATAGGGAAAGAGAAGTGAGTGGAGGAGGAAGGTCGAAGGAAGGAGAAGGGCATGTTGTGGCATGGCAGAACTGACCGGATCCAGGACGAGGACGCAATCTCCGACGAAATACGGTGAATTCCCGACAACGGCGAGCTCCGGTGGTGGCGCCACGGTCTACTGATACTCCTGCGTGAAGAACACAGGGGAAGGGGAGAGTTTAGCAACGGGAGAGAGAGAGAGAGAGAGAGAGAGAGAGAGAGAGAGAGATCGAGGGGGAGGCCAGGGACGGCGAGGGTTGGCCTGGTAGTCGTCCAGCGAGAGCTCGCCGGAAGGCGCGTTGGATCGGGAGGAGCGGCGAGCACGAGAGATTCGCGGGGCCTCTGCTTGCGGGAGGCTGGGAGCGAGGCTGCGGTGGCCACTGTGGTTGGTGGTTGGATCGGGAGGGGATCGAGAGGTGGAGGCTGGCGCTGGTTGGGTGGATCGGGCAGGGGAAGATCCCAAGGGGGATTTGGAAAGCGGCGGCGGGCGACGGGACACATCTCCTAGATTTTAGGGTTAGGCTAGAGTTTGATCTATATATAGCAAAAAGGCTAAGTTTAGGGGCATTTGGTCCCTCCGATCTTAATCGGACGGTCGCGAATAAAATAGATAGGGAGTCCAAATAAGAAAACGGTGATGTTTTGTAGATGTTTGGGGATGATCCGGACCCAATGGTGACGACTGCCCGGGTCGTGTCCGGGACAGCTTTAGGACGCGCGCGCGAGGAGGTCCGCGGACTGAGGAGAGAGCCTAGGTTGGGCCTGACGAATTGTGAAGAGCGGGTTGGTCTGAGAGAAGAGGGGAGAGATGCAGCCCGGCACGGTTTTCGGAGACCAAAGCGTCCGACGTTAGACCGGCTATACTGCCGCTATAGTTATTCGTTGGGCATCAAACGATCTCCGAATGCGATGAAACTTGACAGGCGGTCTATCTACACTATAATAAGACCACACCTCAACTTTCATCCCATTCCGAGAACATTTTCCGGCCACTTATAAAATACTATTTCGGACATGCCGCAGGCGCGTGCAAGTGTGGTTGGACTCAGAACGGACAACGGAGAGAACTCGGAGAACCTGGACGAATGCAAGTTTTAAAACATGATGATGCAATGCACATGATGACATGATAAGATGCAACACGCAAGCAAATGACATGACAACGTCAGCGAATAACTAGAAGACACCTGGCACATCGGTCTCGGGGCGTTACACTACAGGTCACCCATCATGGACATATGATATTGCTCTTGCATCATGTGCCCAAACTCATCACTGTATCTTTTGTCAGTGTAGCCGAAGATAACGTCATCCACATAGATCTGGCACACAAACAGTTCACCATCGTATGTCTTCGTGAAGAGAGTGGGATCCAGGGAACCAGGTTTGAAGCCTTTGCTCTTCAGGAAGTCTTTGAGTGTGTCATACCAAGCACGAGGGGCCTGTTTGAGGCCATACAATGCCTTGTTGAGCTTGTATACCATATCAGGATGTTTTGGATCTTCAAAGCCAGGTGGTTGTGCAACATACACTTCTTCAATCTTGCCATTGAGAAAGGCACTCTTCACATCCATTTGGTACAGGAGGATATTGTGATGGTTGGCATAGGCTAGCAGTATGCGAATGGCTTCAAGCCTAGCCACCGGAGCAAATGTTTCATCGAAGTAAATCCCTTCAACTTGAGTGTATCCTTAAGCAACGAGATGAGCCTTGTTTCTGACAACTTAAACATGCTCATCTTGTTTGTTACGATATATCCATTTTGTGCCTATGATATTGTGCTTGCGAGGATCGGGACGCTTGACCAGTTCCCATACATTGTTTAGCTCGAACTATTGAATCTCTTCTTGCATAGCTTGAATCCATTCAGGTTCCATGAAGGCTTCAACAACTTTCTTGGGTTCAGATATAGAGACAAAAGCAAAGTGCCCACAGAAATTTGTTAGGTGTGTTGCTCTTGAACGAGTGAGGGGACCAGGTGCATTGATGCTATTAATTATATTCTCAATATGTACTTCATTTGCAACACAAGGATGAACTGGATGAAGATTTTGTCCTTGCTGATCATTGTTTTCGTCTTCATCATTGGCTTGGTGCAGCGTCTTTAGGTTGACTTAGTGCAGAAGTGATAAGTTCTTCAGCCCGTGCCTCTGAAGGTATGATTTCTCCAGTACCCATAAGCTTGATGGATTCACCTCGTGAGACTTCATCTAGCACATTTGGCAGGTGCTCTCTTTGTGAGCCGTTAGTTTCATCGAACCGCACATCCACAATTTCAACCACTTTATAGTGAAAGAGGTTGAAGACTCTGTAGGACTGCGAATACTTTCCATAACCAAGCATAAAACCTTCATGTGCTTTCAGTGCAAATTTTGAAGTGTGATGCGGATCCTTGATCCAGCACCTAGCACCAAATACTCTGAAGTAGCTTACGTTTGGCTTCTTACCAGTCAGTAGCTCATATGATGTCTTCTTTAGAAGCTTGTGAAGATAAAAACGATTGATGGCATGTCATGCAGTATCAATAGCTTCAAGCCAGAACTTCCTTGGAGTCTTATACTCATCAAGCATCGTTCGGGCCATCTCAATGAGTGTTCTGTTCTTGCGTTCCATGATGCCATTCTGCTGAGGTGTGTATGGAGCTGAGAATTCATGAGTGATGCCCAATGTATCAAGATAAGTGTCGAGGCCGGTGTTCTTGAACTCTGTGCCATTGTCACTTTTGATGTGCTTGATCTTGATGCCATAGTTCGTCATGGCTCGATTGGCGAATCGTCTGAAGACATCCTGCACTTCAGTCTTGTAAAGGATTATGTGCACCCAGGTGTATCTTAAATAATCATCAACAATGACGAAGCCATATAGGCAAGCAGTGGTAGTGAGAGTAGAGTAGTGAGTAGGGCCAAATAAGTCCATGTGAAGCAGCTCGAAGGGTTGAGATGTCGTCATGATTGTCTTCGAGGGATGTTTGGCCCTTGGCATCTTTCCAGCTTCGCAGGCACCACATAGATGATCCTTCTTGAACTTGATGCCCTCGATGCCTACGATGTGTTTCTTCTTCGCGAGAGTGTACAAGTTCCTCATGCCAGCATGCCCTAGCCTCCGATGCCAGAGCCAGCACTCTGAAGCTTTTGCTATAAGAATACGGCCAACTGTGGTCTTGCTGAGAAATATACCATGCACAAATCGTCTTTTCGATATCCTTCAAAGACTAGAGACTTGTCAGATTCCATTAGAACGAGGCAATGATATTTTCCAAATATCACGATCATGTTCAAGTCACAAAGCATTGAGACAGACATTAAGTTGAAACCAAGGGATTCAACAAGCATCACTTTATCCATGTGCTGATCCTTTGAGATTGCAACTCTACCTAGACCCAATACCTTGTTTTTACCAGTGTCAACAAATGTGATGTGACTCTTGTCAGATGGACGTAAGGTTGAGTCCATGAGAAGACTTCGATCACCAGTCATGTGGTTAGTGCATCCACTGTCCATAATCCATTCTGAAGCCTTTGGTGTCATACCCTACAGTGTAGTTAGGGGGATAGGCTTCACCAACGGTATTGTGAAGCATAAACATTTGACGAACGAGTGGATTATGAAAGCTCAGATCCATGAGAGGACTGATAGGATGATTGGCAAGCAATTCAGGAGAAAATACATAGTAAGACCATTTGGGCATTTTATCTTGCGCCCCACAAGATGTTTTAGGTCCCCAGCAATAGCATCAGGCACCTTTGATTTCTGGCTGGAGACCTTTTCCTGCAAAAGAGAGAGTTAACTTTTCTTAACCACCCAAATTTTCAGGGGTGGCTTTGAAGCAATGAGTCTAAGTGCAGCATCTGAGAACTTCGGCTTTGGAGCCCTAGCAAATAGTCTTGCAGGAGGTGAATAATACTCATAAGAATAAGCAGAGTAGTTGAACATGGCGGTTTGATGAAACACGCTCATATTCATAGGCCTGAGTATGGTTTCCCTGCAAAACATTTGTGTTAGGGTGATTCTGGTGAGTCCTTTGTCTGTATGAAGCCTTTGGACCATATGAAGCCTTTGGTCTGGGGTTTGTCTTCTTCCCAGGTGGTGTCATGATGACATTCACCTGAAGATTTTCAAGACAACTCTTAGGCACCCAGATCTTCTTCAAAGGTGGTCCATTCCTGTAGTTAGTACCAATATACCTAGAAAACACTTCACCATTCTGATTCTTAAACAGTTTACATTTGCATCAAAGGATTCATCAATGACAACCGGGTTAGCACAAGTGAGGCCAGATAAGGTAGATGGATCCACTGAAGGTCCCTTTGCAGCAACCCATGTAGTTTTGGGGTACTGCTCAGGCTTCTAGTAAGAACCATAAACATTCATTTTCCTCTCGAACCCAACACCCTCTTTCCTGGGGTTTCGGTTCAGAATCTGTTTCTTGAGGACATCACATAGTGTCTGATGCCCTTTGAGACTTTTGTACATTCCTGTCTCAAGCAATGTCTTCAGCCTGGCATTCTCATCAACAATAGTAGTGGTATCCTCAGTAGAGGGGTTAGTTACCACATTAGCGGTTGAAGATATTGCAACAGTAGTAGAGGTAGAACATCCAGCACCAGAAGGAGCATTATCACGCTCAAGACATTTTAGACATGGTGGTTCAAATCCTTCCTAAGCGGAACTGATCTGTTGAGAGTGGAGTGACTCGTTCTCCTTTTGAAGATCTTCATGAGCCGATCTCAAGTTCTCAAGCTCTTGCTTCCTTTGAAGATAATCATAGGAGAGCTTTTCATGAGTAGTTGAGAGCATTTCATGACGGCTTTCAAGTTCTTCGTACTTAACATGAAGATTTATAATGTCTTCAATTAAGGACTGAGATCGGATCATTTCCACGTCCAATAGGTCATCGCTTTTGTCTAGCAATTTTTGAATATGTTCCATAGCATTCTGTTGCTATGTTGCAATTTTAGCAAGTGTTTTGTAGCTAGGTTTAGATTCATCTTCACTTGATGTTTGATAGTAAGCATCGTGTGAGTTTACCTTGGCACTACGTGCCATAAAGCAGTAGGTGGGTGCAGAGTCATACTCATCATTAGCATCAGCGTTGGTGACGAGACCATTGTCTTCAGTGTTGAAGATGGACTTGGCGACGTATGCTGAAGCTAGAGCCATGCTTGCCACGCCTGAATCAGATTCCTCTTCAGACTCCATCTCCACCTCCTCAGATGCAGACTCCTCCTCCGAATCCATCTCCTTGCCAACGAACGCACGAGCTTTGCTGGATGAGCTCTTCTTGTGTGATCAAGACTTCGACAAAGACTTGGAAGAAGACTTTGAGGATTTCTTCTTCTTCTTGTCATCAGAATCATATTCCTTGCTCTTCTTCTTCTTGTTGTTCTAATTGTCCCATTGAGGATATTCAGAGATGTAGTGACCAGGTTTCTTGCACTTGTGACACGTTCTCTTCTTGTAGTCACGGGAGGAAGCTTCATCATTTCATGTGCTGGATCTTGAAGACTGTATGGAGTCTTTCTTCTTGGTGAACCTCTGGAACTTCTTCACTAGCATGGCAAGTTCCTTTCCAATGTCTTCAGGATCCTCAGAACTGCAGTCAGATTCTTCTTCAGATGAGGAAACAACCTTTGCCTTCAAAGCACGAGTTCGGCCATAGTTGGGACCATAGATATCTCTTTTTCTCAGATAACTGGAACTCATGTGTGTTGAGCCTCTCAAGTATGTCAGACGGATCGAGAGTTTTGAAGTCAGGGCATTCTTGAATCATCAGGGCCAGGGTGTCAAATGAGCTGTCGAGTGATCTCAAGAGTGTCTTGACGATTTCATGCTTGGTGATCCCAATGTCGCCGAGTGCATGAAGCTCATTTGTGATGTCAGTGAGGCAATCAAACGTCAGCTGAACATTCTCATTGTCATTTCTCTTGAAGCAGTTGAAGAGGTTGTGAAGAACACTGATCCTTGAGTCTCTCTGGGTTGAGACGCCTTCGTTGACCTTGGAGAGCCAGTCCCAGACTAGCTTTGCAGTTTCTAGAGCACTCACACGACCATACTGTCCTTTGGTCAGATGACCACAGATTATGTTCTTGGCAGTAGAATCTAGTTGAATGAACTTATTGACATCAGCAGGGGTGACACTTCACCGGCCTTGGGAACACCATTCTTGACGACATACCAGAGGTCGACATCAATGGCTTCAAGATGCATGCGCATCTTATTCTTCCAGTGCGAGTAATCAGTGCCATCAAAGACAGGGCACGCAACAAAGACTTTGATTATCCCTGCAGTCAACATAGCTAAAAATCCAGGTGGTTAAACCGAATCACACAGAACAAGGGAGCACCTTGCTCTGATACCAATTGAAAGTGCTAGTTATCGACTAGAGGGGGCTGAATAGGCGATTTTTATGGAAGTCTTCAAAACACGGGGGCTTTGAATATAAACAGTAGAAATGAACCTATTGATATGCAGCGGAAGGTAGACTACACTAGACAAGCCATAGTCGAGTAAGCAATGAAGTGAAAGCACGAAGACTATCAACAACTAGGTAGTATGGATTAGGATGGAAAACAGTATGAAGCCAAACAACAACAGTCTTCACACAATGAAGTCAATCAGATCATGCAAGCAGGCAATGACTTCACGAAGACAAACTGTAAGTAAAGAGAGGTAAAGGATAGAACCAGTTGCTTGGTGAGGACAAGGATTTGTTGGACCAAATCCAGTTGTTGTGACAACTGTACATCTGGTTAGGGAGGCTGAGATTCAACTCAGAAGACCGCATCTTCACCTTATGCCCCTTAAGCTAAGGACACAAAGTCCTCGCCCAATCACTCTGGTAAGTCTTCAAGGTAGACTTCCAAACCTTCACAAACTTCGTTCACCGGTGATCCATAATGACTCTTGGATGCTCAGAACGCGACGCCTCACCGACTAGAGGACTCGCAGTCCTCAAGTGTGTCGGATTTCGGGTTCCGGCAAAACCCTTGAGGTTCAAACACTGGGGTGCACATGAAGATCTATCCCCCTCTCTAGCTCGCACACATCATGATCTCACGACCTAGCTCGACGAGCCCAGAGAACATGAGACACAAGAGTTTATACTGGTTCAGGCCATCAATGTGGTGTAATACCCTACTCTAGTGTGGTGTGGTGGATTGCCTCTTGGGCTGAGGATGAACAGTTACAAGGGAAGAACAACCTCCTAAGGAGAGGTGTTCTTGTGCTTGGTGAGTTGATGCGGTTGGGGATTCTCTCTAGCTAAGCTCTCTCTTTCTATGGTGGTGGCTAGTCCTATATGTAGAGGCCCGGGTCCTCTTCCCAAACATTAGGCAGGAAGGGATCCCACAACGGCCAATTTGAAGGGGGACAGCTAGTACAAGCTATACTGACAAAAGTAGTCTTCGCCAGCCAAAGGCTCTGGTGGTGACGCCGTCTTGGGCTCCATGGTGATCTCCGTCCTGTTGTCCTGCTGGTCTTGGTCTCGTTGCACCGATATGGAAACCTTTGCCTGATTCCTCGGGACTCCTCACCTGCGCTTGCCTCTATAGCACCAAAGAGGAAACAAGGACACTGCGCATGCAGGCACCAGCCTGACACCCGCCTGGCTCCAGTCGTCATGGCTTGCATCACGCAAACCTCACAAGGTTTCCCTTGCCTCGATCTCTCCGCCCCTCGCGAGCCAGCTTGGTAAGGCCGCCCTTGTGGAGGTATTGCGGCGTCCGCCTCGTGAGGCTTGGCCCCTCGCGAGTGTCTTGAGTGTTTGCTGGTGAAGATGGGCCGTAAAGGGCCACTGATGGAGCCATGTTGTGGGCTGCAGGCAGGCAAGTCTGGGGTCCCCGTTCCCAGAACACCGATAGTAGCCCCTGGGCCAAAGGCGCACTCGTACATGGCTTCGAGGCAAAGACAAAGGGCAAGTGCGGAGCGCCGCGGGCCCCAACAACCTGCGGCCCTGCTTGACGCGTGGCGATTGATTGGACATGGGCGTCTCCGCTTCCCCATGCCGCCTCGGCAACTGCCTGACTTGTCGAGTCCTTGTTGCATGTAGAAAAAGATCATTATTACCTTAGATCATGGAGGCTAGTGGTTGGCCTCCCCTTGGCTATAAATGGGAAGGGGGACGGAGCCCCTGTCACCCATCTCTTCCTTTGCTTCTCCCGCTCCTTCTTCTTCCTTGCTTCACTGCCGGCAGCGACACCCATGGTGCATGCGAAGAGGCTCTCGACTGCGGAGAAGGGAAAGGCTTGCCAGGAGGGGCCTGGCTCACCGCTGCCCAAGAGGGGCCGCGTCCGTCCCCGCAAGCACACCATGGCCTCGTCGCGGCTCCTCGCGGTGGCGGTGGTGCTTCTTCGCGTGGTGGTGGTCGCCCGAGTCGTGGGGGCCCCGTCGATGAAGGAAGGCACGCAATGGTCGCGTGGCCACCCAGGCCACACTTCCACTCCGTGGAAGTGCCGCCAGAGTTCATTGTGTGGTTAGAGAACCCGGGCGACACTTGGCTTCAGCTCCGCCGCTTCTTTGTTGGCGAGCTGCCAGCCATTGGTCCAGGCAGTCTTTGGCTGCAGGCGGATGGCTGCTGCAGCAAGGCTTCATGGGTCGCGGTCGAGGTCTCCTGTGACGCCCCGAGACCGTTGCGCCAGGTGTCTTCCAGTTATTCGCCGACGTTGCCATCTCATTCGCTTGCGTGTTGCATCTTGCCAGGTCATCATCCGCATTGCATCATCATGTTTTCAAAACTTGCATCCGTCCGGGTTCCCCAGTTCTTTCCGTTGTCCGTTCTTAGCCCAGACACACTTGCACGCGCCCGTGGCATGTCCGAAATAGTATTTTATAAGTGGCCAGAAAATGTTCTTGGAACGGGATGAAAGTTGGCGTGCGGTCTTGTTATAGTGTAGGTAGACCGCCTGCCAAGTTTCATCGCAATCGGAGTCCGTTTGACGCTCCTACGGTTAACGTTAGCGGCTTTATAGTCGGTCAAATCGTCGGATGTTTTCGTTCTCCGAAAACTGCTGTCGGGCCTCTCCATCTCTTCTCTTCTGGAGCCCATGGCCTTCTACACTACCCATACGTTTCGAACCGTCCGATCCAGATCAAATGGTCCGAAAACGGACTAGTTCCTCTAACCCTAGACCACCCTACCCTATTTAAGCACCCCTCCCTTCCAAATTTGGGCATCCCTAGTCTTCCCCTACCTCCTAGACCTCCTCCCTCGGATCTAGTGCCACCCCTTCCCCTCGAATCGCGCCTCCAGCCACAACCGACCCTCCTCCTCCTCAATTTCCGGCGACATCCACCTCCTCCGTGCCACTTGGCAAGATGCCATTGGCCTGCGCCACCTGAGCAACACCCTCCACGACTCCAAAGCCTCCATGTCGCGTCCCAACCAGCCATCCCACCACCGTGGCCCGCGGAGCTCGCACGAGGCCCGCCCAGACCCCGATCTGGGCTCGGAGGCCCGGATCTGCGCCGCCGCTCGCCCGAGCAGGGGCCTCATTCTCCTCCCGCTCCACCACAAGAAGCGACAGCGCCCGAGCGCTCCTCTGCCTCGCCCCAACCCCGTGGACGCCGGATCCTCGCCGTCGTCGTGCTCCGCCTTGTCGCCGGCGCCCCGCAGGTGGCCATCCCATCTCCTTCCTCGTTTCTCTCCTCTCTCTCACCGGACTCCCCTTCCTCCATTGCTGACTGTAGGAACCACCACCGCCATTGGTCCAGGCGGTGTTTGGCTGCAGGCGGATGGCTGCTGCAACAAGGCTTCGTGGGTCACGGTCGAGGTCTCCTGTGACGCCCCGAGACCGTTGCGCCAGGTGTCTTCCAGTTATTCGCTGACGTTGCCATGTCATTCTTTTGCGTGTTGCATCTTGCCAGGTCATCATCCGCATTGCATCATCATGTTTTCAAAACTTGCATCCATCCGGGTTCCCCAGTTCTTTCCGTTGTCCGTTCCGAGCCCAGACACACTTGCACGCGCTCGCGGCATGTCCGAAATAATATTTTATAAGTGGCCAGAAAATGTTCTCGGAACGGGATGAAAGTTGGCGTGCGGTCTTGTTATGGTGTAGGTAGACCTCCTACCAAGTTTCATCGCAATCGGAGTCCGTTTGACGCCCCTACGGTTAACTTTAGCGGCTTTATAGTCGGTCAAATCGTCGGACGTTTTCGGTCTCCGAAAACTGCTGTCGGGCCTCTCCCTCTCTTCTCTTCCACAACCCACGGCCTTCTACACTACCCATACGTTTTGAACCGTTCGATCCAGATCAAATGGTCCGAAAACGGACTAGTTCCCCTAACCCTAGACCCCCCTACCCTATTTAAGCACCCCTCCCTTCCAAATTTGGGCATCCCTAGTCTTCCCCTACCTCCTAGACCTCCTCCCTCGGATCTAGCGCCACCCCTTCCCCTCGAATCGCGCCTCCAGCCACAACCGACCCTCCTCCTCCTCAATTTCCGGCGACCTCCACCTCCTCCGTGCCACTTGGTAAGCTGCCATTGGCCTGCGCCACCTGAGCAATGCCCTCCACCACTCCAAAGCCTCCACGTCACGTCCCAGCCAGCCATCCCACCACCGCGGCCCGCAGAGCTCGGACGAGGCCCGCCCAGACCCCGATCTGGGCTCGGAGGCCCGGATCTGCACCGCCACTCGCCCGAGCAGGGGCCTCGTTCTCCTCCCGCTCCACCCCAAGAAGAGACAGCGCCCGAGCGCTCCTCTGCCTCGCCCCAACCCCGCGGACGCCGGATCCTCGCCGCCGTCGTGCTCCGCCTTGTCACCGGCGCCCCGCAGGTGGCCATCCCATCTCCTTCCTCGTTTCTCTCCTCTCTCTCACCGGATTCCCCTTCCTCCATTGCTGACTGCAGGAACCACCATCGCCCGTGGAGCTCGCCGCCGGTCGCATTCTTCGCCCGATCCTGTGGGGATCCGTCGGATCTAGAGCACCTCGGTCTGTTCCCGGCCTCCTTGCTTTGATCCGTAGCTGGAGCTCCTGTTGTGTCGCGCCACAACTAGTGACCGCCATCTTCATCGCCTCGCCTCCGTGCCCTGCTTCTCCTCCTGTCCAGGAGCGAGCGCGTTGACCACGGCCCCCGCATCCCCATCGTTCGATCCAGCAAGGCCACGAGAGCGCCAGGCCTAGCTCTCCCGCGCGAAGACCCCCCACCTCTACCACTTTGCCTGGGCCGCCTTCTCCCCTCGCTGCTCGTCGTGGGCCGCACGCCTGCCGGCCCAGCTGCGCCTTCTCCCGTCCTAGTCCATCACCGAGCCGGCCCAAGTGTTGTGGTGAGCAGCTCAGTTCAACCCAATGCACCCCGTCCTGTTTTTTTCCTGCTGATGCGAATTTAGCTATTTTCCATAGAGTGTCTGTTTTGCAGAAAATACCCTAGTCTTCATGCATTTCATTACTCACAATCTAAGCATCACATGTAAAAACTTTGTATATGAAACTTGCTTACAATTTTCTCTAGTTTAATAATATTCAACTTTCATGCGTGTTTAAAATTTTTAAAATGTTGTTTGTTTAAATTTGCTTAAATAACTTGCTAAAATGATTTAATTCATATCTAAATAACTATAACTCCGAATTTAATCAACTTTATATGTAAATGGGGTAGAATTTTGCCTAGTTTAACATGGAGCATTGTTTTGCATATTTAACAACTCTAAAATATGGCTTAGGGCAGATCAGCACCAAATCAAAAATATGCATATGAGGATTCTTCCGGACTTGTTGCTTGTTGTTCTGGCCTCATTTAAACTTGCCTAGATAGGTAGTTTTCATTTGCTTCACCCTCTTGCCATGTGTAACAACATTTGATATTGTTGGGTACATAAACGAGATCGAACTAAATAACTTGTTGTGGTGTTTCGT
This sequence comes from Triticum dicoccoides, assembly GCF_002162155.2. Classification (NCBI taxonomy): domain Eukaryota; kingdom Viridiplantae; phylum Streptophyta; class Magnoliopsida; order Poales; family Poaceae; genus Triticum; species Triticum dicoccoides. Next base: position 335,678,900 of record NC_041392.1, on the reverse strand, counting down.
CAATATGCAACTCGTTGCATATTGATCCCCACTTAATTTGTAGAATTTGTTGTGCATTTTGCCATGCCATGCCTCATTAAACCGGACATGCATCATAATTGTTTGTGCATCATGCCATGTTCATGTGTTGGTTGTTTACTATGTTGTTTGCTTCTTTCCGGTGTTGCTTCTTCAGGTTGTTTCCGGTAACATTGCGCTTGTGAGGATCCGTTCGACTACGTCCGTTTGTCTTCTTCGTGGACTCACTCTTCTTCCTTGTGGGATCTCAGGCAAGATGACCATACCCTCGAAATCACTTCTATGTTTGCTTGCTAGTTGCTCGCTCTTTTGCTATGCCTATGCTGCGATACCCACCACTTGCTTATCATGCCTCCCATTTTGTTAAGCCAAGCCTCTAACCCACCTTGTCCTAGCAAACCGTTGTTTGGCTATGTTACCGCTTTGCTCAGCCCCTCTTATAGCGTTGCTAGTTGCAGGTGAAGATTGGAGTTTGTTCCTTGTTGGAACATGGATATTTTGTTGGGATATCACAATATATCTTATTTAATTAATGCATCTATATACTTGGTAAAGGGTGGAAGGCTCGGTCTTATGCCTGGTGTTTTGTTCCACTCTTGCCGCCCTAGTTTCCGTCATATCGGTATTATGTTCCCGGATTTTGCGTTCCTTACACGGTTGGGTTATAATGGGAACCCCTTGATAGTTTGCTTTGAATAAAACTCCTCCAGCAAGGCCCAACCTTGGTTTTACCATTCGCCACCTAGCCTTTTCCCTTGGGAGTCACGCATCCCGAGGGTCATCTTTATTTTAAACCCCCGAGCCAGTGCTTGTCTAAGTGTTGGTCCAAACTAGAGCCCCTTGCAGCGCCACCTCGGGGAAACTCGAGGGCTGGTTTTAGTTGTACGAATTGCTTATCCGGTGTTGCCCTGAGAATGAGATATGTGCAGCTCCTATCGGGATGTTGGCGCATCAGGCGGTCATGCTGGACTTGTTTTACCATTGTCGAGGATGTCTTGTAACCGGGATGCTGAGCCTGATCGGATTGTCTTGGGAGAAGGAATATCCTTCGTTGATCGTGAGAGCTTGTGATGGGCTAAGTTGGGACACCCCTGCAGGGATTTGAACTTTCGAAAGTTGTGCCTGCGGTTATGGGCAGTTGGGAATTTGTTAATGTCCGGTTGTAGAAAACCTGAAGTTGATCTTAATTAAAATACATCAACCGCGTGTGTAACCATGATGGTCTCTTCTCGGCGGAGTCCGGGAAGTGAACATGGTGTTGGAGTTATGCTTGACGTAGGTCGTTATAGGATCACTTCTTGATCATAGTTTCTCGACCGTGCTTTGCCTTCTCTTCTCGCTCTTATTTGCGTATGTTAGCCACCATATATGCTAGTCGCTTGCTGCAGCTCCACCTCATACCTTTTCCCTACCCATAAGCTTAAATAGTCTTGATCGCGAAGGTGTGAAATTGCTGAGTCCCCGTGACTCACAGTACTTCAAAAACCAGTTTGCAGGTGCCGATGATATCGTGGAGGTGATGCAACCAAGCTCAACGAGGAGCTCGATGAAGATCTTGTCCTTTGTGTTGTTTCGTTCCAGTCGATCAGTAGTGGAACCCAGTTGGGGTCGATCGAGGATCTGTGTAGCATTTGGGGTAGTCTTCTTTTATTTTGGTTCCATAGTCGAACCTTGATTGTATCTGGTTGATGTAATGCTTTATTCATGTATTGTGTGAAGTGGCGATTGTAAGCCAACTATGTAACTCTTTCCCTTATGTATTACATGGGTTGTGTGAAGATTACCTCACTTGCGACATTGCTTTCAATGGGTTATGCCTCTAAGTCATGCTTTGACACGTGGGAGATATAGCCGCATCGAGGGCGTTACAAGTTGGTATCAGAGCCTTCCCCGACTTAGGAGCCCCCTGCTTGATCGAATCGCTGGCGTTGTTGAGTCTAGAAAAATGTTTTGAGTCATTTAGGAATTATATATATCGGAGAGTAGGATTCTTTTTACTCCTCAGTCCCTTCGTCGCTCTGGTGAGGCATCCTGACGTAGAGTTTTGACTATTCTCTTCTCAAATTTCACTAATTTTTTTAGGATCGCGCGGGTATCTTGGAATCTTTCCAATGGTTTTGTGATGAGAACATTTTTCTTGGTGCCTCCTGACATTTAGGGGTTGTGGCAGTGTCCCGGGGAGTTGAGCTCCGAGGTGTTGTCGTCACAATTTTTTCGTTGCAATTCTTGAATACCTGAGTTTAATTTCGTCGACATCGAAGATCTCTTTTATGCAGTTGTTGGTGAGATAACCTCGATGCCACCCAGTACTGGGGCGGGAGTTCGGGAGTATTGCCATAACTCGTATAATGGATGCTTTTCGAAGGTTGAGGTAAACGATTTCCGAAGGTTTCTTGGTTATGTGTTGAAGGATGGATACAACTGGATGTAGGATTTGCTAGATTTGGGTGAGATATTATGCTTCCCCTGTATCCCCAACACCTGATTGCATAACCGGAAAGTTTCGGGAGTTATAAGTGGGAATTCAAGTAGCTCTTAGGATATCTTTCCGACCGATGTATGATATGAAATTGGGGTTCGACGTCTAGTGGTCCGCCTATCCACGGTTGGTTTAACAGTGGTCTCGTTATGTCTTAAAGAGTCCTTGGCTATGCAGACTCGGGGATGCTTCGTATGTCATGTGCACTGCCTTGTACATGATGGTGCTGTACGATCGAACCCGTGTAGGCCCCACCACGAAAACTTCGGACGAAATCTCTATCATATGTTTGTTCCGGCTTATTCCGCAAGCCAATCCTTTGTTTTGTTTTGAGCTATGGTATTCGAGTTGCTTCGAAGTCAAATGTTGATTCCATACCTTTTCTAAACGGTGTTCTCATGTTCCTATGTGAATACTAATCCTTCTTGATAATCGAGATTGTCATGTCAATCCTTTTCAACCGGCGTGTTTTCTCTTCAAGTGGATCTGATCTTTTCAACATTTGCAAGATCAATTATCAGTTCTTCTCAACGGTGTTTGTTTCATTCGTTCCAAGCTTCCTTTGTTTTCCCACCCACCCACCCTTTTTCTTCATGGACTCAGATTTCTCAATCAAGTATCATTTTATTGATGGAAGTCTCTTCACTCTTTTCCTTCAATGTTCTTATCTGGTGATTCTCAAGAAGATGCTAACGAAGCTTCTAGTTCATCATTCTTCATTCTCTTTTTGCTCTGGTGGTTTCAATTCAAGCTTTCAGTGTTTGATCACATTCTTTTCCTTGTTTCAAATGTTTTTCATGCCGGTGCACCTTATATTCAGTCATTTCTCGCTATTCAATTGTTCCGGAGTGCTCAAGATATCTAAGAAAATTCGTTTCCATTCTCAATCCTTTCAAGCTTTTGCGAGGATGTTATCTCATTCAAGCCATTTAATTCAACCGGTGCAATCTCTCTTTTCAAGTAATCTTTTCAACGGTGTTTCTCTTGAGTGGGCCCTAACCCACGGGTCTTTTCCCAGGATCTTACCTGACTCTTCTAATTCTACCAGAGTTATTCTCAAATTCATTTCAAAAGTTTGACGTAAGAATGATTTATCATTAGTCAAATGTCTTCTCCAAGATCTGTCAAAATCTTCTCATCGTTGGCTCAACCTCTTCATTTTGATTCTTCCGGAGTGTCTAAATAATTCATGGTGGTGTTCTCATTGTCATTCTCGGATTTTGAAGACCGAAGAAGAGTTTCTCTTTAATCTTGCTCCGTTCTTTTCAAGACTCATGGTTCCAGCTTATTGCCATTCTCTCACCATTGTATTCATTTGTCAGTATTCTTTTCACCAACCCGAAGAAAATCAAGAGTCTTCTCAGTTTGATTATCCGGAGTCCAACAATTCAGGTTTATTCTTTCTCAGCTTTCAGTTATCATTCTCCAATCTTACCGGTGCATCGATCAAGTATCCTCTAATTAGCTCGTGTTCTCTTTGTTCTCTGGTATCTAAATTCTGTTAAGTATTTTCATTCGTTTTCTAATTCTTCCCGGCGTCTCTTTATCTTTTCTTCATTCATTTTCAATTCTTACGGTGGTTCGTTCAAGAGTTCTCTTCCTATGTTCTCATATCAATTCATTCGTTATTTCAATTCTACCGGTGGTTCGTTGAGGACCTTCCCAGTTTGACGCAATATCTATCTTAATCCTTTCTATGAGAATAAGTGGTATGCCAATTCCGTTGCTTTTCATCAATTTAATTGATGAGGTATATGCATAATGTAATTCCTACTCTTGTTTCTTCCAAGTGATAATTCTTTATTCCGGAGGCTCATCAAATTCTTGTTTCCATTTGCTCATCTTTCTTTTCCCGGAGTTACAAGTTCTCTCAATATTTTCGTCACGGAGATCCATCTAAAAATCATTACAAGTTTTCACCTTGCGTTTTCAACTTCTTTTTCCTTCCGTTTGATCATCCTTTTGTTAACGGAATTCTTCATGGAGGCTGTATATGGTGGTTCAGCAAGGATTTAATTCCTTCTCGAAGTGATCATCGAGATTCTTTTCAAAGGAGCTCAAGTTTTCTTCATCTTGCAATCCGGAGTGCAATTGTTTCTCTTTTTATCTTTTGAGGTGGTATTATGTCATTCTTGATAATTTGAGTTCATGTTTCATGATTCACATGTTGTTAAGAATGAAATAGTTAAACCCATCAATCTTTTCAAGCATGAGCTCTTCTCAATCCATCAATCGTTTTGTTAGAGTTATCTTGGGTTATATTTCACCCAAATCCTCTCGTAAGGATTGTTGCTATTTATGGTGCTCATAAATGACCCAAGTTCTTCATCTTTCCTCCCGGTGAAATAAGTTTCTCGTCTCCTTGTTGATAGCAATCCAATCTATTGTTTTTCCGTTAGTGGCAGAATTCCACCTCATAGTTTTGAGATGTTCTCCATAAGCCCACTGCAACCTTGTTCTTTTCGTTGTTGATTTCCCAACAACTCAGTTCAATCCTTTTTTTAACGATGCTCTCTCAAATTCATTTCAGACAGAACTTGTTGTCTTCTTCTCTGTTCTTTTGTTTCTATTCTTATATTTCTTCCGGAGGCATTGTGATGATGCTCTCTTCACTCATCATCTCGTATTGTGAAGTTCATGTTCTTTTTTTGCTTATCCATCCAACCAGAGTGTCGTGTTTTCATTCGAGCTATATCATCTTATCAAATTTTGACTCCCTTCTCAACCGGAGTGCTGTATGAGATCTTTTTTACCCCCTTGTGCCATTCTTTCAATAGTTCCGAAGACAGTGTGTTGTTGATTTCATCAAGCATACTCTCTTCTTGTCATGTTCTTATTCAATTCCTTTTATTTTCAGTCGGAGTGCTGTCCAAATTATACCATTCTTAATCCTTCTCTATCTTGTTTTAACCAGAGTGGTTTCAATATATATCTTGCCCTTTAACCTCAAGGTTTTTTTCGCAATGTTCCTTGTTCCTCTTTTCTAACGAAGTGTTTTCGACGTTGTTCATCTTCGTTGTATTCTTTTCTCGAATTTGTTCAACCTTTCAAGGTTCATTGGTTTCATTCATTTGTCAAAGAAGCAACTTAGTTTTACCTCTTCTCTTCCTCTTTCATTGTCCTTCCGGTGCCATTCTAGATCTCGGGACGAGATCCTCTCGTAGAGGTGGAGTGTTGTGACGCCCCGAGACCGTTGCGCCAGGTGTCTTCCAGTTATTCGCCGATGTTGCCATGTCATTCGCTTGCGTGTTGCATCTTGCCAGGACATCATCCGCATTGCATCATCATGTTTTCAAAACTTGCATCCGTCCGGGTTCCCCAGTTCTTTCCGTTGTCCGTTCCGAGCCCAGACACACTTGCACGCGCCCGCGGCATGTCCGAAATAGTATTTTATAAGTGGCCAGAAAATGTTCTCGGAACGGGATGAAAGTTGGCGTGCGGTCTTGTTATAGTGTAGGTAGACCTCCTGCCAAGTCTCATCGCAATCGGAGTCCGTTTGATGCCCCTACGGTCAACTTTAGTGGCTTTATAGTCGGTCAAATTGTCGGACGTTTTCGGTCTCCGAAAACTGCTGACGAGCCTCTCCCTCTCTTCTCTTCCGCAGCCCACGGCCTTCTACACTACCCATACGTTTCGAACCGTCCGATCCAGATCAAATGGTCCGAAAACGGACTAGTTCCCCTAACGCTAGACCCCCCTACCTATTTAAGCACCCCTCCCTTCCAAATTTGGGCATCCCTAGTCTTCCCCAACCTCCTAGACCTCCTCCCTCAGATCTAGCGTCACCCCTTCCCCTCGAATCGCGCCTCCAGCCACAACCGACCCTCCTCCTCCTCAATTTCCGGCGACCTCCACCTCCTCCGTGCCACTTGGCAAGCTGCCATTGGCCTGCGCCACCTGAGCAACGTCCTCCACCACTCCAAAGCCTCCACGTAACGTCCCAGCCAGCCATCCCACCACCACGGCCTGCGGAGCTCGCACGAGGCCCGCCTAGACCCCGATCTGGGCTCGGAGGCCTGGATCTGCGCCGCCGCTCGCCCGAGCAGGGGCCTCGTTCTCCTCCCGCTCCACCCCAAGAAGCGACAGCTCCCGAGCGCTCCTCTGCCTCGCCCCAACCCCGCGGACGCCGGATCCTCGCCGCCGTCGTGCTCCGCCTTGTCGCCGGCGCCCCGCAGGTGGCCATCCCATCTCCTTCCTCATTTCTCTCCTCTCTCTCACCGGACTCCCCTTCCTCCATTGCTGACTGCAGGAACCACCACCGCCCGTGGAGCTCACCGCCGGTCACGTTCTTCGCCCGATCCGGTGGGGATCCGTCGGATCTGGAGCACCTCGGTCTGTTCCCGGCCTCCTTGCTTTGATCCGTAGCCGGAGCTCCTGCCGCGTCACGCCACAACTAGTGACCGCCGTCTGCATCGCCTCGCCTCCGTGCCCTGCTTCTCGTCCTGTCCAGGAGCGAGCACGTTGACCGCGGCCCCCGCATCCCCATCGTTTGATCCAGCAAGGCCACTAGAGCGCCAGGCCCAGCTCGCCCGCGCGAAGACCCCCCACCTCTGCCGCTTTGCCTAGGCCACCTTCTCCCCTCGCTGCTCGTCGTGGGCCATGCGCCTGCCGGCCCAGCTACGCCTTCTCCTGTCCTAGTCCATCACTGAGCCGGCCCAAGTGCTGTGGTGAGCAGCTCAGTTCAACCCAATGCAGCCCGTCCTGTTTTTTTCCTGCTGATGCGAATTTAGCTATTTTCCAGAGAGTGCCTGTTTTGCAGAAAACACACTAGTCTTCATGCATTTCATTACTCACAATCTAAGCATCACATGTAAAAACTTTGTATATGAGACTTGCTTAGAATTTTGTCTAGTTTAATAATATTCAACTTTCATGCATGTTTAAAATGTTTAAAATGCTGTTTGTTTAAATTTGCTTAAATAACTTGCTAGAATGATTTAATTCATATCTAAATAACTGTAACTCTGAATTTAATCAACTTTATATGTAAATGGGGTAGAATTTTGCCTAGTTTAACATGGTGGCATTGTTTTGCATATTTAACAACTCTAAAATATGGCTTAGGGCAGATCAGCACCAAATCAAAAATATGCATATGAGGATTCTTCCGGACTTGTTGCTTGTTGTTCCGGCCTCATTTAAACTTGCGTAGATAGGTAGTTTTCATTTGCTTCACCCTCTTGCCATGTTTAACAACATTTGATATTGTTGGGTACATAAACGAGATCGAACTAAAGAACTTGTTGTGGTGTTTCGTCAATATGCAACTCATTGCATATTGATCCCCACTTAATTTGTAGAATTGCTTGTGCATTTTGCCATGCCATGCCTCATTAAACTGGACATGCATCATAATTGTTTGTGCATCATGCCATGTTCATGTGCTAGTTGTTTAGTATGTTGTTTGCTTCTTTCCGGTGTTGCTTCTTCGGGTTGTTTCTGGTAACGTTGCGTTTGTGAGGATCCGTTCGACTACGTCCGTTTGTCTTCTTCATGGACTCACTCTTCTTCCTTGCGGGATCTCAGGCAAGATGACCATACCCTCGAAATCACTTCTATCTTTGCTTGCTAGTTGCTCGCTCTTTTGCTATGCCTATGCTGCGATACCTACCACTTGCTTATCATGCCTCCCATTTTGTTAAGCCAAGCCTCTAACCCACCTTGTCCTAGCAAACCGTTGTTTGGCTATGTTACCGCTTTGCTCAGCCCCTCTTATAGTGTTGCTAGTGGCAGGTGAAGATTGGAGTTTGTTCCTTGTTGGAACATGGATATTTTGTTGGGATATCACAATATCTCTTATTTAATTAATGCATCTATATACTTGGTAAAGGGTGGAAGGCTCGGCCTTATGCCTGGTGTTTTGTTCCACTCTTGCCGCCCTAGTTTCCGTCATATCGGTATTATGTTCCTGGATTTTTTGTTCCTTACACGGTTGGGTTATAATGGGAACCCCTTGATAGTTCGCTTTGAATAAAACTCCTCCAGCAAGGCCCAACCTTGGTTTTACCATTCTTCACCTAGCCTTTTCCCTTGGGAGCCGCGCATCCTGAGGGTCATCTTTATTTTAAACCCCGAGCCAGTGCTTGTCTAAGTGTTGGTCCAAACTAGAGCCCCTTGCAGCGCCACCTCGGGGAAACTCGAGGGCTGGTTTTAGTTGTACGGATTGCTTATCCGGTGTTGCCCTGAGAACGAGATATGTGCAGCTCCTATGGGGATGTCGGTGCATCGGGCGGTCTTGCTGGACTTGTTTTACCATTGTCGAGGATGTCTTGTAACCGGGATGCCGAGCCTGATCGGATTGTCTTGGGAGAAGGAATATCCTTCGTTGACCGTGAGAGCTTGTGATGGGCTAAGTTGGGACACCCCTGCAGGGATTTGAACTTTCGAAAGCCGTGCCCGCGGTTATGGGCAGATGGGAATTTTTTTAATGTCCGGTTGTAGAAAACCTAAAGTTGATCTTAATTAAAATACATCAACCGCGTGTGTAACCGTGATGGTCTCTTCTCGGCGGAGTCCGGGAAGTGAACATGGTGTTGGAGTTATGCTTGACGTAGGTTGTTCTAGGATCACTTCTTGATCATAGTTTCTCGACCGTGCTTTGCCTTCTCTTCTCGCTCTTATTTGCGTATGTTAGCCACCATATATGCTAGTCACTTGCTGCAGCTCCACCTCAGACCTTTTCCCTACCCATAAGCTTAAATAGTCTTGATCGCGAAGGTGTGAGATTGCTGAGTCCCCGTGACTCACAGATACTTCCAAAACCAGTTTGTAGGTGCCGATGATATCGTGCAGGTGATGCAACCAAGCTCAAGGAGGAGCTCGATGAAGATCTTGTCCTTTGTGTTGTTTCGTTCTAGTCGATCAGTAGTGGAGCCCAGTTGGGGTCGATCGGGGATCTGTGTAGCATTTGGGGTAGTCTTCTTTTATTTTGGTTCCGTAGTCGAACCTTGATTGTATCTGGTTGATGTAATGCTTTATTCATGTATTGTGTGAAGTGGCGATTGTAAACCAACTATGTAACTCTTTCCCTTATGTATTACATGGGTTGTGTGAAGATTACCTCACTTGCGACTTTGCTTTCATTGCGGTTATGCCTCTAAGTCGTGCTTCGACACATGGGAGATATAGCCGCATCGAGGGCGTTACATCTCCACCGCAGGAAATGCAGTCCTGGCCCGCGGCTGGCAGACGTTTGCCCGCGCGGACGGCCTTGGCTGGCGGTTCTCCCTCCACTTCAAGTACGATGGCAACGCGACCCTCTATGTGAGGGTGTTCGGGGAAGATGGCCGTGGCATCGGGTGTTGCCCCGAGGACAACAACGGCGGTGAGGTGCTTGGCTCCGGCGACGGCCGCGACGAGAGTGAAGGCGGGCTCGCCCTCGGCGCCGGCCAAGGCTCGTCCAGCTACGGTGACTCTTCTTACGATGACAACACCAGCAGCGGCGGCTACGACCAGCTGTCGCACCTGCTTCGAGGTGGCAGCGGGTCATCTCGTCGCCGCGCTTCAGTGAAGTGCGAGGAGGGGTCTGGCTGAGCTCAGGAGAGCGCCACGGGCTCGTCCTCGCGACTTGCCACGGGAGCATGTTCCGCTTTTCTTTCATTCTCCCTTTCGTTCCTGCATTAAGAGAGAGAGAAGTATGAGGCCCCATTGGGGCGTGCAACAATTATGATTTCTATGTGGTGGTGCTATGTTTATCATTATTGTGTCATGTCGCAGCATCATGTTTTATGTATGCGCGTAGGAATAACTTAGCTAGATGCGCCTGAAGTAGTTTCTGCCTCACGAGACGCGCGTTCCCCAATGCCTGGTGAGGCCTCCTGTGCTCGGAAGGTGTCTGAGAACTGCAAAAAATTGCTAGGAAACTCTTATCCTTCCGGATCTTGGTCGCGGGCACTGCCGGTCATGACCCCGTGCTTCATATCACGGTACCCGGGCGGCACGTATTGAGAGGGGTGCGCCAGCTTGCGAACTCGAGCAAGGGTGCCTTGCGAAAAACAGGAAAATGAAAATGCTCACGAGGGCGCCTGTCCAGCCCCCTCGCGAGGCATGCGAGGGAGAGTACAGGTCAAAAAACGAGGATCCGAGAGCAGAAAAGGAGGCAAAAGGCAATGTAACCAGGCCAGCAAGGAACACCAGAAAGCAAATTCTCACTAAAAAGGGGCAAGCCAACTGCGAAAAGCAAATGAAAATCCCCGTCCGACACCTAGTCTAGTCTTCTTATCTTCTCACCAGCGCAGAGCTAAGTGCTGCCACTAAGACATGGGAGGGAGCCCCCGAGGTCCAAGGGCGGCACTCCTGAGACTCCGGGGCATGTACAGCCCCACTCATTATTACGTGAGAGTGTCACGGGCGGAGATCTTCATGGGCACTGGGCCTTGCTTCATGGGTAGAACTTCCGAAGGTGCTGGATGTTCCAGGCATTCTGGATGGGGATCCCGTCTTGCATCTCCAGGCACGCGGCGCCAGGCCTGGAGACGTGGGCGACCCGAAACGGGCCCTCCCACATGGGTGAGAGCTTGTGCAGCCATTCCTTGGAGAGCACCTGCCTCAGGACATGATCACCCACCTCGAGCATCCTGGATCGAACGTTGTGGCAGTGGTACCGCCGCAGCGCCTGTTGGTACCTCGCAACTCGGAGCGAGGCTTCACGGCGGTGTTCCTCCCCCAGCACGAGGTCCATCCCCTGCATGGCGTCCTGCTGTGTTTCATCGAATGCCAGGACCCGCGTGGAGTGATGCCTGACCTTGTGTGGGAGAACCGCTTCTGCTCCGTAGACGAGGAAGAACGGGGTCTCGCTTGTCGGCCTGGTGGCGGTGGTGCGGATGCACCATAGCACAGTGCTGGAGCTCGTCGTGCCAGCCCCTGTCGCAGGCCTCGAGCTTCTTCTTGAAGGTCCTAGTCTTGGGACCCCTCAGGACTTCCGTGTTGGCGCGTTTGGCCTGGCCGTTGCTCCTGGGGTGCGCCACAGAAGCGTAGGAGATCTGCTTTCCAAGGTTAGCACAATATGTTTTGAAGAGATTGCTAGTGAACTATGAGCCGTTGTCAGTGATGATGCGGTTAGGGACCCCAAATCGGCTTACGAGGCCCTTGATGAACTTGACTGTTGACCCCGCTGGGATGGTGCGGATGACTTCCACTTCCACCCACTTGGTGAATTTGTCGATGGCGACGTAGAGGTAGCGGTAACCTCCATGTGCTCGAGGGAATGGGCCCAGGATATCCAGCCCCCAGACCGCGAACGGCCATGAGAGCGGGATAGTCTGAAGGCCCTAAGCCGGCTGGTGGATCTGCTTGGCGTGGAATTGGCAGGCCTCGCAGGATTTCACCAGCTCGGCCGCGTCGTTGAGTGCCGTGGGCCAGTAGTACCCGCTGAGGAAAACCTTGCCGACTAGGGTGCGCGACAACGAGTGGTGCCCGCAGTCTCCGCCATGTATGTTGGCCAGCAACTCATTCCCCTGTTCCCTAGAAATGCATCATAGAGAAACATCATTTGGCCGCTTCCTGTATAGCTCACTGTCCTGAATGCAGTACGCCGTAGCCTGCCGGGCCACACGCTCCGCATCTTCCTCCTTCTCCGGCAATGTGTCTTGCGTCAGGTACGCCCTGAACTCCTCGATCCAGCACCCCTCTTGAGGCTCGAGCGCTAAGAGGAGGATCGCTCCTGAGGTCGGCCCGTAGGCGGGGGCTCCCGAGGCTGGTGGCTGGGGGAGCTCGTCCTAAGGTGGCGCCGGTTCTGGAGGTGGAGGTGCTGCCGAAGGCTTGAAGAGCCATTCCTAGAAGACACCAGGATCTTGGGGTAGCTGCTTGGATGCTCTTTTGGTGATGTCGTCGGCCTCCTTGATGATCCTGGTTGTGCTGAACTCCAGGTCAAACGCTTGCAGCTCGATGTTCCATTCGGTGACTCTTCCCACAGCATTGGGGCTCCTGAGCACTCTCTCCAATGGGTAAGCTGAGACGACCTTGATGGGGTGACCCTGGAAGTAGTGGCGCAACTTACGCGAGGCCACCAGGAGCGCGAGCAAGAGCTTCTGAGGCATGGGGTATCGCACTCTCGCATCTCATAGCACTGTGCTGACAAAGTACACTGGGTGCTTGACGAGGGCGGGAGAGCTGACGGAGTTTATGGATCCTGGGCGCTGAGGCGTTTCCTGTGGGTCCCCAGCGTCGGAGGCTCGATGACCAGCCAGGGCAGCCGTTGTCTCAGGAGCATCTCCTTGGTGTTGTGCTGCCTCATCCAGCTTGGCGGCTCCATTTGGCGGGCCCTTGACCTGGGGCTCCTCTCTGAGGGCCACCAGCGCCACGCTGGCGGAGTGGGGTGTGGCGGACAGGTAGAGTACTAAGGGCTCGAGAGGGCAAGGCGCCACCATCACCGGTGGGCTGGTTAAGTATCTCTTGAGGTCTTGAAATTCTAAGTCGGCCTCGGGGGTCCACTCGAACGGACCCTTCTTCTTCATCATCTTAAAGAACGGCAAATCGCGCTCCCCCAACTTGGAGATGAAGTGCCCCAGTGAAGTCATGCAGCCTGCAAGCTTTTGCATCTCCTTGAGGTTTTGTGGTGGGCTCATGTCTTCGATTGCCTTGACCTTCTCCGGTTGGCCTCGATCCCCCCGTGGGACACGAGGAAGCCCAACAGCTTGCCAGAAGAGAAACTAAACACGCATTTCTCTGGGTTGAGCCACAGGTCCACCTGGGGCAAGCTCGCGAAGGACTCCTCCAGGTCCTGAATCAAGGTTCTTGCCTCCCGAGACTTCACCACAATGTCATCGACGTAGGCCTCAGCGTTTCTCCCGAGCTGCCGCCCCAAGGCGATGTGCATCAGTCACTGGAAGGTTGCTCCTGCGTTGTGCAGTCCGAATGGCATGGAAGTGTAGCAGTATACCCCGCATGGGGTCAAGAAAGTTGTTTTCTCCACATCTTCCACCGCCATCTTGATCTGGTGGTAGCCCAAGAACGCATCCAGGAAACATATCAGATCACACTCGACAGTGGAGTAGACAATTAGGTCGATGCGCGGCAGCGGGAATGGGTCTTGAGGGCACGCCTTGTTGAGGTTGGTGAAGTCAACACACATGCGCTCCTTCCCTCCTTTCTTCAGCATGACAACCGGGTTCGCTAGCCACTCTGGGTACCAGACGTCGCGAATGACGCCTTCTGCCTCCAGCTTGCGGGTTTCCTGAACGATGAAGGGCTGCTTCTCCATGGACTGTCACGTCGCCCTCTGCTTCACAAGGCGCACGTTGGGGCATACCCTCAGAAGATGCTCGATCACTCCTCTCGGTACCCCAACCAGCTGCTTGGGTTCTCAGGCAAATACTTCTTTGTTCGCCCGCAAGAAGTCTACCAACTCCCTTTCTTGATCTGGGGCGAGGTCGGCGCCTATATTAAAGGTGGCGCCAGAGGCCCCGTCCGCGTCGATCGTATCTTCTTCGTCTTGGCTTGACCCTGAGTGAATAACTGCTTCTTCTTGGTCGGCGCCACGCCTTTGGTCCTGGGCGCGGCCTTGTCGGTAGGGCAAGCTGCCGCTGTGGCCCTAAAGGCGAGTTTGAGGGCCACCAAGGCTTCCTTGGTGTCTCCAGCCACGGTGAGGACGCCCTTGCTTCCTGGCATCTTCATGAGGTTGTAGGCAGGATGGGTAGCTGCCATGAACTGGGCCAGCGCCGGGTACCTGAGGATGGCATTGTACGGTAAGCCGATGCGGGCGATATTGAAGTCAATTAGCTCGGTGCGATACTTGTCGCGTGTGTCGAAGGTCACGGGGAGATGGATCTGCCCCAGTGGGTTGGAGGAGCCGCTGCCGACTCCGGAGAAGGGCTTGCTGGGGCGGAGCCACTCAAGCGGTACGTGAAGGAGACTAAAAGCCTCCACAGAGAGCATGTTGAGGCCGGCGCCACCATCGATGATGGTCTTGGTGACGGACACACTGCAGATGGTGGGCATGCAAAGCATCGGGAGCATGCCCGAACCGACGGTGGTGACTGGGTGATCCCTTGAGTCGAAGGTCAGGTCAGCCTTGGGTGCCGCCCAACCCGAGGGAGCCCCCTGCAGCATGGAGGCGGCGCCGATCTGGCAAAAGAACGGCTTGGTGTGACGGTCCGAGGGCGGCGCCTGCGAGCCACCGAGGAGAGTCGCGACGACTGAGGGTGCTGGTCCCCCGAAGCGCAAGATGAAGAGGTCGCACAGCTCCTCCCAGGAGGCCACAGAAGATTCCGACAGATGGAGAAGCCATGCGTGTGGCACGCTAGCGAGGGCCATTGGGAGCCAGTTGGCCATGACTTTACCGTCGCCCCCGGCCTCCAGGATGGCCTCCTCGTACGCCAGCAGGAAGGCTGCAGGACCCGCCACACCACCATAACGGGGCGGCATCTCCGGCTTGAACTTGTGCGGCCACCGCACCCGCCGCAAGGCGGGGGTGAAGTCCTAGAGCCCCACGGCGTTGTGGAGGGTGCCCGTCGATCCAAGTGGAGAAGCGGCAGCGTCCATGAGAGTCGGTCGCAGCGGCGAGGCCGTCAGGGGCAAGCTGCAGCGCACCCCTACCTGGCGTACCAAATGTTGGATATCGGGTTCCGGCAAAACCCTTGAGGTTCGAACACTGGGGTGCACATGAATATCTCTCCCCCTCTCTAGCTTGCACACATCATGATCTCACGGCCTGGTTCGACGAGCCCAGAGAACAAGAGACACAAGAGTTTATACTGGTTCGGGCCACCAATGTGGTGTAATACCCTACTCCAGTGTGGTGTGGTGGATTGCCTCTTGGGCTGAGGACGAACAGTTACGAGGGAAGAACAACCTCCTAAGGAGAGGAGTTCTTGTGCTTGGTGAGTTTATGCGGTCAAGGATTCTCTCTAGATGAGCTCTCTCTTTCTATGGTGGTGGCTAGTCCTATATGTAGAGGCTCGGGTCCTCTTCCCAAACATTAGGCAGGAAGGGATCCCACAACGGCCAATTTGAAGGAGGACAACTAGTACAAGGTATCCTGACAAAAGTAGTCTTCACCTGCCAAAGGCTCTGGTGGTGACGCCGTCTTGGGCTCCACGGTGACCTCCATCCTGCTGTCCTGCTGGTCTTGGTCTTGTTGCACCGATATGGAAACCTTTGCCTGATTCCTCGGGACTCCTCGCCTGCGCTTGCCTCTTTAGCACCAAAGAGGAAACAAGGACACTGCACGCGCAGGCGCCCGCCTGGCTCCAGTTGTCATGGCTTGCGTCAGGCAAACCTCGCGAGGTGTCCCTTGCCTTGATCTCTCCGCCCCTCGCGAGCCAGCCTGGCAAGGCCACCCCTGAGGTGGTCTTGCATCGTCCGCCTCGTGAGGCTTGGCCCCTCGCAAGGGTCTTGAGTGTTTGTTGGTGAAGATGGGTCGTAAAGGGCCGCTGATGTAGCCACGCTGTGGGCCGCAGGCAGGCAAGTCTGGGGACCCCCGTTCCCAGAACACCGACAAAGTGGAACAAGTCTTCAGATCATGTAGACATAAATACTTCAGTGATGCCTAACACTCTTTGGCTCTAGGTGTTTAGGGCTTTGTCCTCGCAAGGATTTCTCTCTCAAACGCTTCGGAGGTGGGTTGCTCTCAAACGACAAAAGCCGTGCACTAACTCTGAGCAGCCGCCAATTTATGGTGTAGGGGGTGGCCTATTTACAGCCAGGAGGCAACCTGACCTGATTTGTCCAAAATGACCATGGGTCACTAAGGAACTGACACGTGTCCAACAGTCAGATTTCAAACACACGTGGCAACTTGATTTGGGCTACAAGTAAAGCTGACTCATCCATCTCTGGATACGACTTGCTCTCATTGTCTTCACTCGAAGACACAGGATTTGGTTGAGCATCACTTCAGTCACACTGACTTTGTTCACTTGGACCCCACTTAACAATATGGTGGTTCCTATGACTCAACAAAGAAGAAAAGGAAATTACGAAACAACTATGTCTTTGCAATCCATAGTCTTCATGCAATGTCTTCTCATGTCATAGTCTTCAATGTGGATGTCTTCACAGACCACCATTGTCTTCAATGGCTTCACACATTTTTAGGGGTCATCTCTGGTAGGTAAACCGAATCAATGAGTGACTACTACCTGTGTTATCCTACAATTCTCACAAACACATTAGTCCCTCAACCAAGTTTGTCGTCAATACTCCAAAACCAACTAGGTGTGGCACTAGATGCACTCACACCATGACCTGGAAATATACAAGTCAATGGGTGGTGGTTTACCGCTCGTCCAACTGACGGTGGTCATTTGATGCTCATTAGCACGTACAAAATTGACAAAACCATTTCATCAAACCACATGCAGTACAATGCATGGGGCGTTCGTGACTGTGATGGCTATGACTGCTTCATGTTCGAGAAAGATCCCAGCTCCGTTGGGCCAGGTGTATTCAACTAGAGGCGGGTTTACACCCTCGGCAACCACTCCATGTTCCTCGGGCTCAATTATCCGATCATCCAACCAATCATCGATCATATCACCAGCAATGATTACCATGCTATGCAACTTCCATTCGCCAAGGGGAACTTTGTTTACAAATCGTACCGTGGGTTTCATGAATCACCATATCCAGAGACTCGTCGACATAGCTTGCTGCCAGATGATTTTCATTGTGTGAAAGGCATCAAGCTTCCAAGCGATGAATGGCTTTTGCAAACCCTACATGTGGCGATGTGGTTCATGCCAACAACAAATATGCACAACTTGATTCGTAGTGAATCTAGATTGAGCCATGTATCATGCTGCTGTAGCATGACCCTCTATTGTTGGGTATTATGTACTGTAGTTAGTTTGAAGGATAGATACTTTTCTGGGATCAAGTGCATCCTAGCTTGATCACCCGTGTAGCATGTATTGATAATGATGATGGACTATATATCAATTAGGCTTCAAGTTCGTACTTGTTGGTGAAAGTGTTGTCTAATGGGAATTATATTTTTATTACTCATGTAGCCTACAAAGTCTATTGCACAGCCTTGTAACTTCGTACTCCATTTGTAAATGTGTACTAGTAATAGTAGTCCTCTATACCGTATATTGCGCTACTCGTACTGCTACCTCCCTCCTGGTTTATTGGTCCCCTTCATAATTTGTGTCAAATTTTGACCATAAATTTAACTACTTAAATGTTAATGCATGTCACAAAAAATTATATCGTTAGATTCATATTTGAACAGAGTTTCCAATGGTATAATTTTTGGTGACATGCATTGACATTTTGTTAGTTAAACTAATGGTTAAAATGTGACACTAAATACGACTAGTAAGTAGTACAGTAGTACTAGTATACGTCGGTCAAATTATTCATCATGTCCTCACATTGAATTAACGTGACAACACGCTGCGCGTGAGGTGACACAAGAGTCCCGGCTGCGTGTTCTGTTCACCAAAGTGAGCCTCACCCCTCTCGTACTATAATAGTACTCTCGCATTCTCTACAAAATCACTCTCCCATTCTCTCTCGGTCTCCCTGCCTCCCATCCATCGACTTGTTTTGATCCATTTGGTATGATGAGCGATGAGCTACAGGAGCTGCTATACTTCATTGCAAGTAGTCAAAAGGAAGACGCTGAAAAATCGATCTCAACAAGGATGCTTTTCAAGCTAGCGGGATGAAGGAAGGAACCAGCGAGGCCGCTCCTATGAGTATTCATCCCGTCGCCCCATATGATGATTTTGATCTTTATGGGGGTTTTCAAGTCTTTAGACTCTGCATGTCATAATGAAGCCAAGACCCCAGTTTGCTCAGGTATTATGGACTTCAGACTTGGAGTACCACTTATCTATCGAAATCTTTCATCATTTACGAGGAGAACATGGCATTGAGAATCAAAGAGAGATAAGAAGCCATCTAACTACTAGCTACGAACCCATATGTCTGAGGTAAACTACTCACGCTTCATCGAAGGGCAATAGATTTGATGTAGAAGCCCTCCGTGATCTCGACAACCCACAAGTGTAGGGGATCACAACAGTTTTCGAGGGCAGAGTATTCAACCAAAATTTATAGATTTGACACAAGGGGAGCCAAAGAATATTTGCAAGTATTAGCAGCTGAGTTGTCAATTCAACCACACCTAGAGATTAATTATCTGAAGTAAGGTGATCAGTAGCAAAGTAGTTTGATAGTTTTGATAATAGTGGCAGCAGCAATAGTAATGGTAACAGTGATAGCAGTAGTTTTGTAGCAAGTGCACCAGTAACGATAGCAGTAGTAGCAGACTAAGGCATAGCCTAGTGGTGGGAAGGGGCTGATGCCTTCCCACCCACCAAGGTTCAAGGCATGGTACTTGCAATTTGGGTTTGTTGCACCAATTATACTGTATGGGGTTCCCTTACAGTCTTTCTGTCCAAAAAAGGCAGTAGTAACTTAGCAAGAACAATATAAGATAAATTCGTAGGCATTGGATTGGTAATTTGTTGGATGATATTCGTCATGTGACAGTCATAACCTAGGGCGATACAGCACTAGCTCCAGTTCTTAAATGTAATGTAGGCATGTATTCCGTAAATAGTCATATGTGCTTACAGAAAGAACTTCATGACATATTTTGTCCTACCCTCCCGTGGCAGCGGGGTCCAATTGGAAACTAAGACATATTAGGGCCTCCTTTTAATAGAGAACCATAACAAAGCATTAACACACGGTGAATACATGAACTCCTCAAACTACGATCATCACCGGGAGTGGTTCTGACTATTGTCACTCCGGGGTTGCCGGATCATAACACGTAGTATGTGACTATAACTTGCAAGATCGGATCTAGAACATGGATATAATGGTGATAACATAAACGGTTTAGATCTGAAATCATGGCACCCGGGCCCAAAGTGTCAAGAATTAAGTGGCAAAGTCATAGAAACATCAATCTCAGAACATAGTGGATATTAGGGATCAAGCCCTAACAAAACTAACTAGATTACATGATGAATCTCATCCAACTCCTCACCGACCAGCGAGCCTACGAAGGAATTACTCACTCCCGGTGGGGAGCATCATGGAATTGGCAATGGAGAAGGGTTGGTGATGACAAAGAACGAATATCCCCCTCTCCGGAGCCCCATACGGACTCCAGATCTGGCCTCCCGATGAAGAATAGGAGGTGACGGCGGCTCCGTCTCGTGGATCGCAATAATTCTTCCTCCCTGATTTTTTTCTGGAAATATGGGATTTTATAGCGTCGGTTTCTGGGTCCACAGGGCCACCAGGTGGGGACAACCCACCTGGACGCACTTGGGGGGCAGGCGCGCCCTGGTGAGTTGTGCCCACCCAGGTGCCCCCCTCTGGTGGTTCTTGGCTCCAGAAATTCACTTTTATTGCATAAAAAATACTCGCAAAGTTTTGTTCCATTCCGAGAAGTTTTATTTCTGCACAAAAACAACACCATGGTAGTTCTGCTGAAAACAACGTCAGTCCAGGGTTAGTTTCATTCAAATCATGCAAATTAGAGTCCAAAACAAAAGGAAAAGCGTTAGGAAAAGTAGATACGTTGGAGACGTATCAACTCCCCCAAGCTTAAACATTTGCTTGTTCTCAAGCAATTCAGTTGATAAACTGAAAGCGAAAAAGAAAATCTTTTACGAACTCTTTTGCTCTTGTTTGCATAAATAAGCTTAAACAACACCCAAGTTTTCAGCGAACATTATAACTAACCATGCCGACAATAACTCTTAAAAATTATATTAACTCATATCAATGACATAATCAGCTAGCGAGTAATAATAAGATATCTCAAACAGCAACGCGTTGTCAAAACAACCATGATATAATATGACAATAGTGGTATCTTGATATCCCTTTCTGAGACCGCAAAACATAAATGTAGAGCACCTCCAAAGTTCAAGCAGCGACTAAACATTGTAATTCATGGTAGAAAATATCCAGTCATGATGCACCCAACATTAGCTAGACACAATGCATCAGCTGACAACGGTGCTCTCAGGTTCTAGCGCTTGTTTTAGAAGGTGATGACACAACATAAAAGTAAATAGACAGTCCCTTCATAGAGGGAAGCAGTGATTTGCAGAGGTGCGAGAGCTGAAGTTTTTAAAACAGAGGTAAATGATATTTTGAGGCATGCACCCTTCTTGTTTACTTCACGACCATCGGTTATCAATATCTTCCATGCTAAGCACGCTAGTGGTGGTTCCTAAGCGATAAAAGTAAATGTTTACTCCCCCTCCACCAACAATCACACTCCATGGCTTGTCCGAAACAACGAGTGTTGTCCATACCAACAACAGTCCCGGGGGAGTTTTGTTTAATTATTTGCATTTTGAGTTCGGGACTGGGAATCCCTATTACCGCCCTTTTCTCGTGCGATGGTAAGTGAATAAACACTCAACCTGAGAATAACCCGCTTAGCATGGAAGATACCAACCACCTCCTGTCGTTCCACGAATGATCCAGGCACACAAAAAGGATATTTATTTGAAGTTTTTAGAGGTGGCACATGCAAATTTACTTAGGATGGCAGGGTAATACTGCATATAGGTAGGTATGGTGGACTCACCTGGAATAACTTAGGTTCAAGGTTTTTGATGTACAAGTAGAATTCCCACTTAGTACAGGCGAAGGCTAGCAATTAGGTTGTGAAGCGGCCAGCTAGAGAGCAACAACGGTCATGAACATGCATTATGCATAAGTAAAATTGGACACTAGCTTGAGTAGGATATGAACACCATGAATATAAATATCATAGAGGCTATTTTGGTTTTGATTCAACTACATGCATGAACATGTGCCAAGTCAAGCCACTCAAACATTCAGAGGAGGATACCATATCATCATACTACATCACAATCATTTTAACGCAATGTTGATATCCAAGATAAATCATTATCCACTCCTACATACTTATGCATGGCATGACAAACTATAATCTCTAATTGTTATTGCAAACATGTTTGATCATAATGGGCTGAAGCATGGATACTAGGTTAAACATATTTACAAAAATAGAACAAGTTGAGTTCATACCCGCTTCTCTCTACCACGGCCAGTTCATCGAATATCGTCATTATTGCCTTTCACTTGCACGACTGAATGATGTGAAAATAATAATAGTGCAAGAGTGCCATGGACTAAGCTGGAATCTACAAACATTTTATTCGACATGAGAAGACAAGGTAAAATGGGCTCTTTGTTAAATCAACAATTATGCATATGAGAGCCACTCAACATTTTCATCGTGGTCTTCTCCTCGGTACGATTCAAATAATAAGAAAAGAAAAGAAACTCAGAGAAACACACTAAAATATTTTTCTAGTTTTTATGTTTTCTTGAACAAGCAAATAAAAGGGAAAAGCAAAAACGAGAAAAACTATTTACACGGGAAGGCTCCCAACAAGCAAAATAAGAACAAGGGAATCTTTTTGGGTTTTCTTTTTAGTGCTACAGCTAACTACTCTAGAAAGAAAAATCAAAAAGGAAGCAGGAAATATTTTTTTTGGATTTTCTCAAAGTTTTTCAAACACACAAGAAGAAAGCGAGAAAATAAATTTAACATGGATGATACAATGAAAAAGTGTGGACACCGACAACTGGAATGAAAATTGTGAACATGAATGTAATGTCGGTGGGAATACGTACTCCCGCAAGCTTAGGCTTTTGGCCTAACTTGGTAGGCAATTAGTAGCCTGGATAATAGTCGGGGTCCTGAGGAGCGGGCATCCACGGATACCACTGTTGAGGCTCATCCTATGCTGCAACCTGGTTGTTCCGGTAGGCGATGATATCTGCAGGCATAATCATGTATCCGCCCCTGGCAATAGGATCAAACAAAGCAGGTGCAGGCAATGGAATAATATCATGAGTTATCACACTATAAACTAGGTTATACAGAATAGGATGTTAAGATAATCGGTAGCAATAAATAGGTGGTATTCCATGGCCGCGCGATCTAGGTAAACCTTGGGCAAAGGATAATCATCCAGGCGTATCTCAACATCAAAGCGAGCCGCCAAACGAGTAGCATAAATGCCACCATGTATTTTACCCTTGGACTTATTGTGGGAAAGACGACGTGCCACAATAGCTCCGAAGCTATAAGTGTTGTCGCCCTCTAGTGCACGACGTAAAACAGCAAGGTCTGGGGCACTGAGTGCACCACCTTTTCTCTAGCAAGCACGCATTTTGCAATGAAAAGGGTGAAATAATGAACAGCAGGAAAATGCAAGCCAGCGGCGGTGATACTCGACACCCCTCTCTCATCACCCACTGTTAGAGTACAATAGAAACCCTCAAACTCCGCAGGCCTAGGCTCTACCAAACCATCATAAGAAGGCAACACGCATATTTCACAAAATTCAGTAAGTGGTATCAATTAAACTACACTTTAGGAGGATTATTCCTAGGAAGGAAATTAAAACTTTGCACAAAGGAATTTGTGAGGAGATGATATTGTTCACATTCAGCTGCGATGAAGTCGGTGAGGCCGGAGTTAGCAGCATATTGTGCAAACTCTTGAAGGATTCCGGCCCTTCCATGAACGGGGTATGCGGCCATTCGCATGGCCGTACTTCCGCCAACCTCCGGTAATGGAGATCAGTGTCAGACAACTCCCCAATAACTCCTTTGGAGTTCTTCTTGGAAGCAAACTTCCTAAAGATATTCATCTTTTTCCTATGAACAAAATTCTGAAATTTTTAGTCCACAAAATTTTTCCAACAATACTTTACAAGATTGATAGCAACTACTCATAGGGATACATAGAGACCATAGCAAGCATTCAAACTACTCAGTAATCTAAGAATTCAACATGCAAGCTCATCTACAGCAGCACCAAGAGTAGCTAATTATTCAAAATATAAACCACTAAAACAAAAACTAATTGGACAAACGGAGGAGTCACATACCAAGCAACAGTCCCCTGAAACAGTTTCGGAAATGGAGCTTCGAGCAAAAAGATCGAAATCCGCGGGTTTGAGAGCAGCAACACGGGAGAGAGAGCAATAGTAATTTTTTTTCTAGAGGTAGGTGATGATGTGGTGTGAAGGGATAAGTGAAGGGGCCCACGTGGTGACCACAACCCACTAGGGTGCGCCTGGGGGTCCTGGCGTGCCTAGGTGGGTTGTGCCCACCTGGTGCACCTCCCTCTGATGTTATTTGCACCAAAAATTCTTAAATATTCAGAAAAAAATCATATTAAATTTTCAGGGCATTATGAGAACTTTTATTTTTGAGTCATTTTCTATTTCACGGTAAATTCAGAAAACAGACAAAACATGGCATTTTATTTTATTTAACTAATAAAAACAGAAAACAAAAGATAGGGACAGAAGGTAGTGCTTACTAAATTCATGAACTTCATACCTATCAAAAATGATCCATTAATAAGGTTGATCAAGTCTTATTAACAACCCCTTTCGATTAGCATGAAACCGAAGAACTTTCCTAAATCACTAAGTTACCTCAACGGGGATATGAATGTCCCCAACAATAAGCATTTCATATTTGTTTTTGGCAGTAGGTAGAGGTAGTTGAAAAGTTCTAATAGTGATTGTCGGAGATTTTTCAATAACATTAATACCATTCACTTGGAATTGTTTCTTCAGAAAGTGCACCATATGCTCATTACCATTGATATGAAAAGTGACCTTGTTTTTATTGCAATCAATAACAGCCCCTGCGGTATTCAAGAAGGGTCTACCAAGGATAATCGACATGTTGTCGTCCTTGGGCATCTCAAGTATAACAAAGTCAGTCAAAGTAGTAACATTAGCAACAACAATGGGAACATCCTCGCAAATACCGATAGCTATGGCAGTTGATTTGTCAGCCATTTGCAAAGATATTTCAGTAGGTGTGAGCTTATTCAAATCAAGTATTTTATATAAAGATAAAGTCATAACATGAACACCAGCTCCCAAATCACATAAAGCAGTTTTCACATAATTACTTTCGATGGAGCAAGGTATAGTTGGTATTCCCGGATCTCCGAGTTTTTTAGGCACTCCATCTTTAAAAGTATAATTAGCAAGCATGGTGGAGATTTTAGCTTCCGATATTTTTCTCTTATTGGTGATGATGTCTTTCATGTACATAAGGAGGCATTTTCAATATATCAGTCAAGCGAGTACGCAAAAAGACTGGCCTCAACATTTCAGCAAAGCGTTCAAATTCATCATCATCTTTCTTTTTAGTTGACTTAGGGGGAAACGGCATAGGTTTTTGAACACAAGGTTATCTTTCCTTACCGTGTTTTCTAGCAACAAAGTCTCTTTTATCATATCTTTTATTTTTAGTTTGTGGGTTATCAAGATCAACTGCAGGTTCTATCTCAACATCATTGTCTGGTTCTTCATTATTTGGTTGAGTATCTTTATGAACCTCACCATTAACTTTTTCATTATCAGAAGGTGAGTGTTCACTACCAGGTTGAGTTTCAACATCAGAGATAGAGACTTCATTATCAGGAGGTTTTCTACTTCAGGTTCACTAGAGGCATGCAACGTCCTATCATTTTTCATCTTCTTTTTCTTTTTAGAAGGGCTAGGTGCATTAATGTTAGCTCTTTGAGAGTCTTGTTCAATTATTTTTGGGTGTCCTTCAAGATAAAGTGGTTCCTGAGTCATTTTACCTCCTCTAGTTGCTACTCTAACAGCAAAGTCATGTATGTTATTGTTCATTTCATCTAGCAACTCTCTTTGAGATTTAGCAACTTGTTCTAATTGGGTTTGAACCATAGAAGCATATTTTCCCACACCTCTAACATCATTTGAGATTCTAAATAATAAGTCACTCAAGCGAGCAATCATATCAGAATTGTATTTCAATTGTTTCATAACATTTGCATTGAAGTGATCTTGCTTTCTAATGTAGTTTTCAAACTCATAAAGGCATTGGCGAGGGTGCATATTGTGAAGATTGTCATTATCACTAAATTTCATTAGAGAATTTACCTCTACCACCTTAGGAGGTGGTGGTGTATCAAGCCCATGTATTTGTTCAATAGGAGGTAAAATTTTGACATCCTCATCTTTAATACCTTTTTCCTTCATGGATTTCTTTGCCTCTTGCATATCTTCAGGACTGAGATATAATATACCCCTCTTCTTCGAAGTGGGTTTAAGAGGTGGTTCAGGAAGAGTCCAATCATCATAATTTTTCAATATGTTTAAATAATTCTTCATCTTGCCCTATAGTTTGTTCCCTGAAAACACAACCAACACAACTATCTAGGAAATCCCTAGAAACATCGGTTAGTCCATTGTAGAAGATATCAAGTATTTCATTTTTCTTAAGAGCATGATTAGGCAAAGCATTAAGCAATTAGCAAAGCCTCCCCCAAGCTTGTGGGAGACCCTCTTCTTTAATTTGCACAAAGTTAAATATTTCCTGCAAGGCAGCTTGTTTCTTATGAGCAGGGAAACATTTTTCAGAGAAGTAATAAATCATATAATGGGGACTACGCACACAACCAGGAGCAAGAGTATTGTACCAAGCTTTAGCATCACCATTTAATGAGAACGGGAATAACTTTATAGTAATAGTGAGTTTTCTCATCATGAGTAAAAAGGGTGGATATGTCATTGAACTTAGTAAGATGTGCCACAACAGTTTCAGTTTCATAACCATGGAAAGGATCAGATTCACCCAAAGTGATTCACTACTGGAATCAGGATCTTTGCCGTCAGCCAGTTCTTTGTCGTCCGCTAGATGACAGCAAAGGAGCTCTTTGCCATCAGCATACAGAAAGCTCATGACAAAGAAATAGTGGACGACAAAGATGGTGTTTGCCGACAGCCAGCTCTTTGCCATCTACTAGTAGATAGCATAGAAGCTTTGTCGTCTACTAGCGAACGGCAAAGAGGGATGGTGGCATACCAGCGTCCGCTAGCTAACGGCAAAGAAAGTGGCCAACTAACGTCTGTTAGCTAGGCTCTTTGCCGTCCGCTAGCAGACGACAAAGAGCTATGACCAAAACTAAAAAGCGGACAGCCCCACGTCCCTCTCTCTCCCCTCTCTCCCTCCTTCAGCACACCCGCGCCGCCGCCCGGTGCCCGAGCCACCCCTGCCGCTCGGTCGCCCCGCCCCACCCCGCAGCGCCCCTACGCCCCGCCGCCCTGGCCCCGCTGCCCCGCCCTAACGCCCCGCCGCCCTGAGGCGCCCCGGTCGACCCGACGCCCCGCTGCCCCCTCCGCCATCCCAGGCACCCCCTGCCACGCCTGAAGGTGAGACATCCCTCTTTTTCTTTTTTTTCTTTTTTAGATTTACTTTAATTTAGGCCTGGTTTAGTTTAGGTTTAGTTTAGCTTTTGTTTCTGTTTTTAGGTTTATATTTAATTTAGTTTAGGTTAAGTTTATTAGGTTTAGTTTAGGTTAAGAAGAAAGAAGAAAGATGAAAAAAAGAATAAGAAGAGGAAAAAGAAGAGGAAGAAGAAGAAAAGGAGGAAGAAGAAGAGGAGGAGGAGGAGGAAGAAGATTAGGGGTACATCACTGATGAAACCGGGTCGAGCGGGTTAGGGGATTCCTTGGTATCGATGGAACCCTAAATAGCAAGTATCGTCAGTGCAAGATACATGTGACCGTCGGTGTCGAACACTACATCCACGTCCCACAAGTGAAGCCGGCTTCCGGCGTCCCACAACAATAGTTCTCGGCGTCGATGGCGATCGAACACCATTGCAAATTTGTCTTGTAGCCTCTGCGATGATGATTAAAAGGCAAGTGTTGAAACTTGAAACACCCAAACTGACTCAAGTCGGTTTGGTTGTTTGAACTTTCCAAACTTGGCTTTAATCCTCATCTCAAAGGCTGCCAGACAAATCCGCCAAGGTGTTCAACCGTCATCGGCCACCAGAACTATTGTTGCGGGACACCAGGTGCCGGCTTCACTTGTGGGATGTGGATCTAGTGTTCAACGCCGAGCGCCACACGTATCTCGCACCGATGATACTTGCTATTTAGGGTTCCATCAACGCCAAAGAACCTCCTAACATGTTCGTCCTATTGTAAATATTTAGTTAGGTCGACGGAAAAAACAAAATTCCTATGTTACTCATCTTTCGATTTAAATGAGCAGTTTTTTCATCGTTGCGAGGGTCTAGTGTTCGACGAGCTATGTCCCTACATTCGTGGGTGAGCACAAATGACATCTCCCCCCTTCATTTGCTCTGTTTTGGTCTTCGTGCCAATGAAACTTGCTAGCTATAGGTGTCTTCAATCATCGGTATGTGTGACCACTACGCGTCTCCCATTCGAAAGGGTTACATCTATAAATATGCATACATTTGCATATTTATAACCGTGATTCTTTCGAATTGTCCAACGTTATCCATGGACAGCCCGATATGTGTAGATTGGGTTCGTTGTCCCATATGCTCTGCTCCGGATCCGATGCAGAATTTCGTCAGTGCCTCCCTATTATTCTTTGGGTACACATCCTCTCTGCTTATTGCCGAGACGTGTATCAGGAGAACGGCAGGGAGGTGCTACTGAAATTTTGCGTCGGATCCAGAGCAGAGCATGGGAAAATGAACCCAATCTACGCATACTCGGGTGGGATTAGGACCTATCTTTACCTATTAGCGTCTAGGTATGACTGATCATGCGTGGTTGTACACCGGTCACACTAGTCAGGAAGACATGACCATTGAATGGTTAATAAAAACCAAGGGGTTTCTGAGGGCCGCATTTGCAAATGGCCAGAGGACAACATGGTACCCCTGTGCCGGGTGCAACAATTGGCACAAGAGGACAGAGGATGAAATGGGCAAACACCTGCAGAAGAGGGGTTTTACGCCAGATTATACAGTGTGGACATTTCATGGCGAGTCTACCCAACGTGCCAGAGCTAAGGTGCTTCGTCGTCGCACCGATGAGCATGGTACCAGGATGCTAGACATGGTGCAAGATTTTGATGATGCTCGGGACTCCGACGATGAGATGGAGGAATCTACAAAGGCCTTCAATGAAATGTTGTAGTCTTCAAAATGTCCTCTCCATGAGCACACTGAGCTTTGTCAGTTGGATGCCATCTCACAAATAATGGCTCTGAAGGCTCAATTCAACTTGGGCAGAGCATGCTACAACACAATGATGACAGTATTTGGACGTTTTCTACCCAAAGGCCATGTACTACCTGCAAACCTGTACCAGTCAGACAAAATCCTCTGTGCTGTTAAGATGCCCTATGAGAAGATACATGCCTGTGAGAAAGGATGTGCCTTATTTAGGCTTCAGTATGCAGACTTGAACTATTGTCCCATTTGCAAGTCATCTAGGTATGTTGTGGTAGACAACGGTATGGATGAGAAGACGCATACCAAAATCCCCGTTAATGTTCTTCGGTATATGCCAATCATACCAAGACTTCAACATCTTTTCATGGTCGAAGAGACGGACAGACAGATGACATGGCACAAAACAGGCAAAAGAACCCAACTAGATGCATATGGGAAGCTGATGATGGTGCACACCTCGGACGGTGAAGCCGGGAAGAGCTTCGATGCACTACATGATGACAAAGCGGCAGATCCGAGGCATCCTCGAGTCGGCGTCAGCACGGATGGGTTAAGTGTGTTTGGTCTGATGGCAGCCCAATACAGTTATTGGCCCATATTTGTCTTTCCACTCAATCCCCCCGGACAGATTATGCAAAGAAAGAACATTTCCTGACGTTGATAATTCCAGGGCCCAACTACCCGAGGAACAATATGAATGTGTACATGCAGCCGCTGAAGGATGAATTGCAAGAAGCCTGGGATAATGGGTTCAAGACATATGACGCCTATAGCAAACGGAACTTCATAATGCGTGTCCGGTACATGTACTTGATGCATGACGTGCCGACGTATGCGCTATTCATTGGTTGGTGTGTGCATGGAAGGTTCCCGTGCCCCACATGCGAGGGATCTCTTTAGTTTCGTTGGCTTCAGGACGATCGCAAGTTTTCTTGCTTCGACATGCATAGACAGTTCCTGGATCCTCGCCATAAGTTCAAGAAAGACAAGAAGAACTTCATCAGAGGTAGAGTTGTCAAAAACTTTGCACCACCTGCATTGACAGGCCAAGAGACCCTGGATCAGTTAAATACTCTTGAGCCAGATCCAGAGCATCTAGGGTATTTCCAGGGGTATAATCTGAAACACGCTTGGACTCACAAGACATGCTTGTGGGATCTGCCGTACTTCAAAGACCTCCTTTGCCCACACAACATCGATGTGATGCACACTAAGAAGAATATCGCCAAGGCACTTTTTGGTACATTGTTCGGCATGGATGGGAAGTCAAAGGATAATACTAAGGCTAGAGTCGATCTGGAGGTGCTATGTGATAGGCCGTTACAAAACATGAAAGAACCGAAAGGAAAGCAAACTGGACGAAGTGAAAGGCATGGTTCAATCTTGGAAGGCCATCTATGAGGGAAATTATCTTGTGGGTGCAACAGCAGTTGATGTTCCCCGATGGGTATGCAGCGAATCTAAAGAGGGGAGCGGGTCTTGATAAATTGAAGATATTTGGTCTCAAGAGTCATGATTGTCACATATGGATTGAGTGGGTAAGGCCGGTGATGTTGCGTGGCTTCATCCCTGAGGATGAATGGCTAGTACTGGCAGAGCTGATCTAATTCTTCCATGTTCTTTGTCCGAAAGAACTATCACCTGGCCTGCTAGAAGAAATGGAAGAGTTAGCGCTGGAGTTGATCTGCAAGTTAGAGAAGATCTTTCCGTCGGGCTTTTTAATCCAATGCAGCACTTCATTTTGCATCTCCCAACCGAGGCAAGATTGGGGGGCCCATGCAAAATCGTTGGTGCTACGCCACTGAGAGGATGCAGAAGATTCTACGAGCCAAATGTAAAAATAAACATAGAATTGAAGCATCGATGGCTGAGCATTCATTACGGAGGAGGCTGCAAACTTTGTGACAGCACACTACGAAACCAAAAATCATCATTTGCATAATCCGAAGCCTCGGTACAATGCCGAGGAACCTAAAAAGGGTGGATCCAACCTCAGCCTATTCAAAGAGGATCTCGCATCCGCTGGTGCTTCTAATTCCTTAACGTTGGATTTCAAAGAATGGCAGATCATTTCGTTGTATATCTTCACCAACCTAACAGAAGTGCGGCTGTACATCGAGTAAGTTCTCGGTACATTGTTTTGCAACTTCTAATTCCTTTGAAGTGCTCTTATTCCCGGATAAGTTTGATATAGTCGATACGTCACCAAATTCTTGTATGGAGCGGTGATCCAAAATGATTCCATCAAGGAGTATGAGCTTCTAGTAAAGCATGGAGGTGGCTATCCCGGTTTCATCTATTGGTTCAAACAAATGGTAATTTCCATTAGACCATTTCATTTCTTTGTCTAATTTGCGTCTAATGCAATAATACCTTTCGTATTAAACTTGTAGGCTAATTCAGAGTTAATGGACGCTGAATTGAGACAAGTCGCTAATGGTTTTGACTTTAAGGTCCATTCATTTGACAAATACGACATCAACGGGTATCACTTTCATACCTATGGCAAAGAGCTATCTATGTCTAACCGAAAGTCTACAAATTGTTGTGTCTCTGCTATCGGTGAAGGAGATACCGAGTATTATGGAAGAGTTGAAGCAATTTATGAACTTCAATTCTATGGTGCAAACCCACCAAATGTCATAGTCTTCAAATGTTATTGGTTCCAACCGAAGGAGACTAGAAGGACTCATGAACACTTAGGGCTAGTGGAAATCAGTCAAAGCACCCATTTGGATGTTCTTGATGTCTATATAATGGCTCAACAGGCAACCCAAGTTTTCTATCTACCATGGGCCTGTCAAAGTTATCCAAATCTCAATGGTTGGGATGTCGTTTATGAAGTGACACCACGTGTTAGACCACCTCCCCCCAATGAAGAGGATTATGAACCTCACATGAACCCAGACACATATGAAGGAGAATTCTTCCAAGAAACACGTCTTTCCAAAAAAAATGTTTCAACAACCGCTCTACTTCACCCCAAAACATTGAAGTAGACAGCGACAGTGAACCTGACTTCACCCCTGAGCCAGAACAAGAAGAGCCTGAACTAGAAGAGGTTATTGTTGCGGATGACCTATCAATGCTTGACTGATTACGTAAAGGTGGCCTTCCACATGATGATGCATTTATTAATGATGATGATGATGGTGAGCACGTCATTACCGATAGTGATGATGATGATGCATTTATTGATCGTGGAGCATTTATTGAACCCGACGATCCAGATTATTATTAGTTCAATTTTTTATGTTGTACTTGATTTATATAGTTACTTGTATAATTTTCTTACTTTGTATGATTGTTTCTTATACATAGTGCCATGGTCTTGATGTCCATCCCCGTCGGCCCTCGCCCGCTTTATGATTCGAATGTGGTAAATTCTCTTTCATAATTATTTGTTGCATTTCACATTTATGACAATTATGGCCATCAAGTTGACATAGAGATATTTTAATCTAGGAGGTACGTGAACTGGAGTTTGAAACCGACCCTCTTGTGGATAAGTTAAATTTAGTTGAAATAGAAAATGAGTATTTGAAAGAAAAAAAATAAAAGAATTGAAGAAGAGAAGATGACATTGGAGTTGTATGTTGCCGATGTCGTCGATGATCACAAGATGAAGATGAATGCAATGCTTGAAGATGGATGCAATGCACCTGAAGCTTAAGAAGATTAGAAAATATGCCATTGATAATGAGGCTTCGTATCATTATGCCGTTGGATCAATTGTTACCTTAGTTGCGATCATCATCACATTTGTTGCGATGAGGGTAAGTTTTCTCTAGTGTTTTGCTTTACAAATGGATACTTAGCTTATTTTCCTCCTAAATGGCATAATTACCTAAGTTAGATAAAAAGATGAGCTATACTTAGCTTCTTCAGTTCAATTATGACATACTCAGCATACTCTCGGTCAAAAATGGCATGATAATCTTTGTTACCTCCAAAATTATATAGACTTAGCTTATTTTCCTTGAAAATGACATAATAACCTTACTAAGCTCCAAAATGACCTATTTACCTAGCTTAGCTCTAAAATGACCTACACTTGGCATTTTTACCTAGCTTAGCAATAAAATGGCATTTTTACCTACCTTAGTTAGAAGAAGAAGAAGAAGAAGAAGATATTTATCTTCTTCTTCTTCTTCTTCTTCTTCTTCTTCTTCTTCTTCTTCTTCTTCTTCTTCTTTTTCTTCTTCTAACTAGTCTTCTTCTTCTTCTAACTTTCTTCTTTCTCAATTTGCAGATTTGCTTTAGATGAGGAAGCTTGCATTGATGGAGTCTACTCTTCTCTTTATGCTTCCTTCTGGTTTTGATTTTGTAGGATGAACAATGTGAAACTTTCTACCTATATATGTATGTATGAATGAAACCATTGTATGCTTGTTGTTGGATATGTTGGCTAGCTATATATGTTGCATATGGACTTTTGATTTGCTATGTATATGTGTTGGATGATCATATCCATATGGCAGGGATATGATTTGGTATGTATATGTGTTGGTATGCTTGTCGAAAGTATTTTCACATGTGTGTGTGTGTGTGTGTATCTGTGAAATTGAATGAATTTAAGAAAAATCAGAAAAACGGGGGCTATACAGGCTCTTTGTCGTCTGCTAGTGATGTCTACTACGCAACTTCATTCTTGTAGACACGTGTTGGGCCTCCAAGCGCAGAGTTTTGTAGGACAGTAGCAATTTTCCCTCAAGTGGATGGCCTAAGGTTTATCAATCCGTGAGAGGTGTAGGATGAAGATGGTCTCTCTCAAACGAACCTGCAACCAAATAAAACAAATCTCTTGTGTCCCCAACACACCCAATACAATGGCAAATTGTATAGGTGCACTAGTTCGGCGAAGAGATAGCGCTAAAAGTGTAATATGGATGGTAGAAATATATTTTTATAATCTGAATAAATAAAAACAGCAAGGTAGAAAATAGTAAACGGGCACAAAAACGGTATTGCAATGCTTGAAAACAAGGCCTAGGGTCCGTACTTTCACTAGTGCAATCTCTCAACACTGCTAATATAATTCGATCATATAACCATCCCTCAACGTGCAATGAAGAATCACTCCAAAGTTCCTATCTAGCGGAGAACATAAGACGGAATTGCTTGTAGAGTACGAAACCACCTCAAAGCTATTCTTTTCGGTTAATCTATCCTAGAGTTCATACTAAAATAACACCAAAGCAAATTCAGATACATGATATTCAATCCAACACAAAGAACTTCAAAGAGTGCCCCAAGATTTCTACTGGAGAAACAAAGACAAGAACGTGCATCAACCCCTATGCATAGATTACCCCAATGTCACCTCAAGAATCCGCGAGTCGAGTACCAAAACATATATCAAGTGAATCAATATGATACCCCATTGTCACCACGAGTATTCAATTGCAAGACATATATCAACTGTTCTCAAATCCATAAAAATATTCAATACGATAACAACGAAATCTCAAAGGGAAAAACTCGATTCATCACAACAAGATAGAGAGGGGAAAACACCATATGATCCGACTATATTAACAAAGCCCGCGATACATCAAGATCGTGACATCTCAAGAACACGCGCGAGAGAGAGAGAGATTAAACACATAGCTACTTGTACAAACCCTTAACCCCGAGGGTGGACTACTCCCTCCTCATCGTGGTGGTCGCCGGGATGATGAAGATGGCCACCGGAGATGATTCCCCCCTCCGGTAGGGTGCCGGAAAGGGGTCTAGATTGGTTTTCGGTGGCTACAGAGCCTTGCGGCGGCGGAACTTCTGATCTAGGTTCACCCCGAAGGGTTTCGGAATATTTGGGAATTTATAGTGCAAAGAAGGGGTGCCGGAGGCCATCGAGGTGGGCACAACCAACCTGGGTGTGCCTGGGCCCTCAGGAGCGCCCTGGTGGGTTGTGCTCCCCTCAAGGAACCCCCAGGTGCTTCTTTGGCCCACTGTTGGTCTTCTGGTCCATAAAAAATCCACAAAAATTTTCACGGTGTTTCACGGGGTGCCGGAGGCCATCGAGGCGATGCAACAAACAAACAATAAACATCAACTGGCACTAGGCACTTGGTCAATAGGTTAGTCCCAAAAAATGATATAAAGTTGCTATAAAATGATTGTAAAACATCGAAGAATGATAAATAACAGCATGAATACTTCATAAATTATAGATACATTGGAGACGTATTAGCATCCCCAAGCTTAATCCCTATTCGTCCTCGAGTAGGTAAATGATAGAAGAAATAATTTATGAAGTGTGAATGCTAGCAAAGTGCATAAGTTTGATCAATCACAATTTCAATCACTTTTCCTAGCATCATGACATCAATTCTTTCTCATAAAATTTCTCATGTTAAAGTAGCAACCAATTCACATGTTAAGGTTTAAACAATGAATTCTCTTGAAACCCAACAACCTATGTTCCCAGTCACCAAGCAATTGCAATTTAACTTATTCAACAGAGTTTAAGTAAGAGCTCCACATACTCAACCATCATATAATCTTCTATGATTGCTAACACTCATTGTGTACACATGAGCAAAACATTTCAACCGGACACATAGAAAGATAGGGGCTTATTGTTTTGCCTCCCAACATATTCACCTCAAGGGTGATGTCAATAGTAATAACTCATGCTACCAATATCCAACTAGATATATGTGCCTAGATCTTTCCTCGCCACATGATGCTTTCCAAAATAAAAAAAATAAAAAGGAATAGAGAGAAATACTTTGACTCTTTGCATGAAAGTAAATACATAAAAGTAAAAGATAGGCCCTTCGCAGAGGGAAGCAGAGGTTGCCATGCGCTTATTTGCTTGTATGCTCAACCCCTTAGTGCAAAAGAGCGTCACGTTATATTGCCCCTTGTGATGGCAACCTTTATTATGCAGTCTGTCGCTTTTATTCTTTACCATCACAAGTTTGTACAACGCTCAATTTTCTCTTACACTAAATGATCTCACACTTTTAGAAGCAATTTTTATTGCCTTATTGCACTAATGATAACTTACTTGAAGGATCTTGCACTGGTGTGCGTTGGTCCTAAACAAATGGTTTAAAACCCCTTTCCGCGATGGCATTTGGAACTGTCGCCAAGTGAGTGTGGGCGATAGGGGGGTTCTTCCCACACGACCCAGAAACCGTCGGAGATAGGGCCCCTACAGTACTCCTACTCGTTTCTGCTCACATTGCCTTCACAGTCGGTATTCTGTGGTGCTACGTTTATGATGCGTGGCCCATCACAAATGGTTCACTATTAGAGAACATGTATGATGCGCGGCCCATCACAAACGGTTCACCGTTAAGAAGATTAGCTAATCGTCGTGTGAGTGTCAGACAGGATTATGAAACGTCAGACCGTCATAACATCGTCGTACACGACAACTATCGCACACACTATTCTGTGGTGCAACGTTTATGATGCATACTTCATCAGAAACAGATCATGGTTGCTAATCGTGTATGATAAGGCAACTAACACAAATGTTTAGTTTGCCCGCACCGTTTGTGATATTGTCCGTTTGTGATATTGTCTGACATCGCACACGCTTTGCAAACGGCAACTGTGTGCATGCTTGCACACGTTTCCTCTTTGTGAACCGTCTCGGATTATGGTGCATATCGCAAACGTTTGTGTTTTACCAACCGTGTGTGCTGTGACAACCTGGAGAGCGTAATTTCACCGTAATTTAAATGCTTCTTTTCCAAATTGTACCGGATTTGGATTTGAATTTGAATGTATGCTACGGCTTTATTCATATCCATCAGGTTCAAACAACCAATGCATTATTCGATTCATACGTACATATGTTCAAGAATTACATAAGAACCAAATAAAGAATGATGAACCATAGTTGTATACTTGTACTATTAAAGACGGTAAAGAAATAGGCGAAATATATTCTGGTTGCTAAACAAGGTGAAGCGGAATGCCCATATTGTGCCTTCCTCCATGCAGAAGGCACGCACGACTCTAGTCCAACCCCTTGTGATGGCCGACCGCCCATCCTTCACGGTCTTCATGAAAACATCTAGATAATCAACGTGTTCTGGTAGAAATACTGTAACCTTTGCATGCCCACCAATCATGTAGTTTGAGAGGTAATCTTGAGTAAACTGCTTTGGCAACCACTACAAAGGAATGAGATTTCAGACATTGTCATCTAACACAACTCATTATGGGCAGTAAAAAGAAGGTTGCAGAGTTCTTACTTACCATCCTGCAGTTTGATGTTGTCTTGGATAAAGTGTAAACAAATAGTTTAATTGCCATCTTTGAACTCATTTTACTAACAATCTTTATCAGCTTCCTCACTTGATGCCGGTTCATCGATATCTCATTGTCCCATATGCATAAAGGGTCGAAACGCGGATCTTTACCAATGACATATCTACCTAAAAGCACCAAGTTAATATTAGAAGCTAAATAGCAATGGCACAATGATGTAGTACAACACTCTTTTATAATATGTCTATATACATCCATATGTGGTAGTCCATTTGAAATATCTAAAAAGAACAAATATTTAGGAACGGAGGGAGTATCTTATAACATCCAATATACTCACATATTAAATGAATTAACATCTTATATTATGGGTCGGAAGGATTTTAGTTCGTTCTTAAAAATTATCTGCTGCTGTATCCACGGGTTACAGTTAGTTTGAGCTAGTTCGGGCTCAAATAGCCCTAAAGTATATCTAAACATGAGGGCTAGTTTGAGCTAGTTGCATCTATAACCCACCCAAAAAAACTAGTATCCAACCCAAGAGGTGCCAATTGGAGCTAGTTCTCCTAGTGCATTTATTGTCAATCTAACCCTACCATCCAAACAACTCTGTGGAAGGAGTTAGTTCAGGGTTAGTAATGAGCTAGAAACTAACTCTAACCTCTAGCTAAGTTGAGTATCCAAACCGAGATGTGTTGTTGTTGTTGTTGTTGTTGTTGTTGCTGTTGCTGCTGCTGCTCTTCTACGTATATCTGGACATCATTAGAACATTAATGTAACACTCTTCCTTGTTGCTATGTAGCCTAGGATTGCATATTTAGACATTAAGTAAAGTGAATGTTGCTATGTAGCCTCAGATATATTACATATGGCCCTAGTTAACCTAAGGAAAAATGGGTTGCCGATATATTCAGTTAAAAGCCTGATTCACCGATTAGTCCCTTATCAGCCGCCGACCTATATGGTACAGCTATGGATATCCTGAACAGTGAGCAGATATAAGCCATGGGATGAAACTAACTTCGATGGAAAACAGCAGTCGTTCCCAAAATTGTCCTGTGTAGGTACATCGAGAAGCATGTTAAGCACAACAGGCTAAACATCAACCAAAATTACACATGGCAGACAAAATAATCTCCAAAAGATAGCTTCAGTGTGCAGGTTTAAGCATGCTAGTAAAGCAAAACAAGTGGAAAGGTGTGCTAACTGCAACAGGCCTCACATTTAACAACAAGCAAACATGGTCATTAAAATTGGTATTGTGCCGGTCTAAGTACATTTGTTATGGTTAAATAAAAATGGAAAGGCGTGTTAACTACAAGATGCGGCAACCAAATGTACTCATTCATAGTGGTATTGTTGAAACTGGTACTGATGAAATTGAACTACACAGTTCATACTTGCACATATAGAACATCACGTTGTGAATAACTGGAATAAACAAGGCATACTACAAACAACCAAAGATAGAATTTGAAATTGAACATATGCTAACTACAAACAACCGAACAATCAAAAAACTTTAAAAGAGGCATATCCTAGCTATAACAGGCTCAGCAAGCAAATATATGCATTCCTATCGGTGTGTTTAAAACTGGATTGATGAAATGTACTGCATAGTAAATAATTGCACATATAGAGCATCACATTGTGAACAACTGAAATAAAAAAATCATGGGTTTCCTCACTTGTCACAGATGGGCTCGTTCCCGTGGGAAGAGCACGGACCCTAGATGCACTCCATGTTGTCGCAGATGGGCTCCTTCCCCTTGGAAGAGCACGGCTGTAGGGTGCCCTCCATGATGTCGCAGACAGGCGCTTTCCCCTTGGAAGAGCAGATGGGCTCTTTCCCCTTGGAAGAGCCGGAGAGGGTGCCCTCCTCGTGGTCGCCGTCGATAAAGTCTGACTTGGAAGCTGTGGATCACAAGCCAGCGTCGTGATAAATCTCCAACGTATCTATAATTTTTTATTCTTCCATGCTATTGTATTATCAACATTGGATGTTTTATATGCATTTATATGCTATTTTATATGATTTTTGGGACTAACCTATTAACCTAGAGCCCAGTGCCAGTTTCTGTTTTTCCTTGTTTTAAAGTATGGCAGAAAAGGAAAACCAAACAGAGTCCAATTGACCTGAAACTTCACGGAGATCATTTTTGGACCAGAAGAAGCCCACGGAGTACCAGAGCTGGGCCAGAAGAGTCCCGAGGCCACCACGAGGGTGAGGCGGGCGCCCTACCCCCTGGGCGCGCCCCACTACCTCGTGGGCCCCTCGTGGCTCCCCTGACCGACTTCTTTCGCCTATATATATCCATATACCCTAGAAACATCGCGGGGTAGAATAGATCGGGAGTTCTGCCGCCAGAAGCCTCCGTAGCCACCAAAAACCAATCTGGACCCGTTCCGGCACCCTGCTGGAGGGGGGAATCCCTCTCCGGTGGCCATCTTCATCATCCCGGTGCTCTCCATGACGAGGAGCGAGTAGTTCTCCCTCGGGGTTGAGGGTATGTACCAATAGATATGTGTTTGATCTCTCTCTCTCTCTCTCTCTCTCTCTCTCTCTCTTTCATGTTCTTGAGTTGGCATGATCTTGATGTATCGCGAGCTTTGCTATTATAGTTGGATCTTATCATGTTTCTCCCCCTCTACTCTCTTGAGATGAATTGAGTTTTCCCTTTGAAGTTATCTTATCGGATTGAGTCTTTAAGGATTTGAGAACACTTGATGTATGTTTTGGTGATCAACTTGCGACTTTTGTGACCTCATGAACTTATGCATAGGGGTTGGCACACGTTTTCGTCTTGACTCTTTGGTAGAAACTTTGGGGCACTCTTTGAAATTCTTTGTGTTGGTTGAATAGATGAATCCGAGATTGTGTGATGCATATCTTATAATCATACCCACGGATACTTGAGGTGAAATTGGAGTATCTAGGTGACATTAGGGTTTTGGTTGATTTGTATCTTAAGGTGTTATTCTAGTAGGAACTCTATGATAGATTGAACGGGAAGAATAACTTCATGTTATTTTACTACGGACTCTTGAATAGATCGATCAGAAAGATAACTTTAAGGTGGTTTCGTACCCTATCATAATCTCTTCATTTGTTCTCTGATATTAGTGACTTTGGAGTGACTCTTTGTTGCATGTTGAGGGATAGTTATATGATCCAATTATGTTATTATTGTTGAGAGAACTTGCACTAGTGAAAGTATGAACCCTAGGCCTTGTTTCAACGCATTGCAATACCGTTTGTGCTCACTTTTATCATTAGTTACCTTGTTGTTTTTATATTTTCAGATTACAAAAACCATTATCTACTATCCATATTGCACTTGTATCACCATCTCTTCGCCGAACTAGTGCACCTATATAATTTACCATTGTATTAGATGTGTTGGGGACACAAGAGACTCTTTGTTATTTGGTTGCAGGGTTGCTTGAGAGAGACCATCTTCATCCTACGCATCCCACGGATTGATAAACCTTAGGTCATCCACTTGAGGGAAACTTGCTACTGTCCTACAAACCTCTACACTTGGAGGCCCAACAATGTCTACAAGAAGAAGGTTGTGTAGTAGACATCAAGCTCTTTTCTGGCGCCGTTGCCGGGGAGGTTAGTGCTTGAAGGTATATCTTTATATCTTGCAATCGAATCTTTATGTTTCTTGTTTTAGCACTAGTTTAGTTTATAAAAGAAAACTACAAAAAAATGGAGTTGAGTTTGCCTCATACGCTTCATCTTTTTAATATCTTTCGTGAGAACGATGGAAAGGAAAATTATGCTCAAATGCTAGAAGAAGAAGTCTATAAAATGTTTGGCACTAAATCTATGAATGATGAGCATGATTGCAATGTTGTTAGTATGAACTCCTTGAATATCCATAGTACTAATGATGATTGCACTAGTCATGATGAAAATGTCTCTTATAAGCATGTCAACTTTTGTGGAATATATAGAGCTTGCAAGTACATACCAAACAGGGAAGATAGATTTTGGAAGAGGCATAAGTATTTGGAAACTAAATGGTTGCAAGAGAGGCTAGATGTTAGTGCTGAAAATTTAAAATATCTTAGCCATACTTGTGAACTTTGCAATGAACATGGTCATTTAAATATCAAATGCAAATTGTTCCATGATCGAATCGTGTCCAAAAATTGTGATGACTTGATTTCCCTTGCACATCATAATGAACTTAGTTTGCTTTTGGGTTATGAAGAAATGAAACGTCAAACTAAGCATATTCCAGAATATAACCTTGAGAAATTCCTCGATATTGATCTAGAAGAAATTTATATGTATTGTGCGGTGAATAGCATTGAAAATACTTATATTTCCAATTACATAAAGAAAAGAAAAGAAATAGAAGATGAAGAGAATACTAACGAAATGGAAGATACTTCCCAATATTCTCCTATTATTTCTTATGATGAATGAGGTAACGAGGAGGAGCCTACTATTCAACCAATCTCATTAATAAGGAGCTCCAAAAAGAGGATTGAACCCACACATGATGTGAAGAAGAAAAAGAAAAGACGGAGAAATAAAGGTAGAAAGGTATCTCTCCCAAATGATGTTGCTCCTATTTATCATTGTGATGATGATAATTGCTATACTATTTGTTCTATCCATACTATTAATGATGAGAGTGATTATGCTTATGATATGAAAAGGCCCAAGCTTGGGGATACTATGTTTGATGAAGATGATGTTTTTGAGAATATATTTGCTGCAATTAATGGTTGTCCCAAGCTTGGGGATGCTATGTTTAATGAAGATGATATTTTTAGTCTCCCAAGTTTTGATATGCAAATTTATAATGATGATAGCATGCCTCCTACTTATGATGATTATATTGATGAAAGTGGGTTTGGAAGAGTGTCAACTCCATGAAGTAGTAATCCCACTATTTTGGAGGATGATGAATCTTATTATGATAATTATGATAGTGGATTTGGAGAGGTCATGGCTTTATTTAATAATGATTCCACTATCTTGGAAGAGGTTTCAATCGATTATGATGAGAACAAAGTTTCTACTTATGATAATTATTGTGATAATACGTATGCTATAAAAAGTAGTGATGATTATATTTATAAAACTTGTCATGATTATGATTACCCTTTTCTGAACATTACTCTTTTAATGTGGAAACAATTTATAGTATCCAAGTCTCTTATGATACTCCCACTATTCCGATTGAGAAGAATTTTGCTTATGTAGAGAGTAGTAAATTTTCTATGCTTGTAGATCATGAAAATAATGCTTTAGGTGCTGGTTATATTGTTGAATTCATTCATGATGCTAATGAAAATTATTATGAGGGAGTAATATATGCTTGTAGGAATTGCAATAATATCAAGTTTCCTCTCTATGTGTTGAAAAACATGAAGTTATCCTTGTTTTACCTTCCTATGCAAGTTGATTCTTGTTCCCACAAGTTGTTTGTTCACAAAATCCCTATGCATAGGAAGTGTGTTAGACTTAAATGTGTAGTCATATTGTTCATGATGCTATCTTTATGTTTCAATTCTTATCTTTTATGTGAGCGTCATTGAAATCATCATGCCTAGCTAGGGGTGTTAAACGATAGTGCTTGTTGGGAGGCAACCCAACTTTATTTTTGTTCTTTGCCTTTTGTTCCTGTTTAGTAATAAATAATTCATCTATCCTCTGTTATGATTGTGTTTTTTATGTTTTAATTAGTGTTTGTGCCAAGT
The DNA here is from genome assembly GCF_002162155.2 of Triticum dicoccoides. Lineage (NCBI taxonomy): Eukaryota > Viridiplantae > Streptophyta > Magnoliopsida > Poales > Poaceae > Triticum > Triticum dicoccoides. Next base: position 335,636,487 of record NC_041392.1, on the reverse strand, counting down.
AAAGCCTTTAGGATCTTCTTGGGTGATTGTTATTCGATCTTGCTGTAAAAAAACAAAAAGTATGCGCTCACGAGAATAATTTTCATTTCTTACCAGAGAGCGATAAAATACCAATTCCACTTGCAGTAGATTAATAAAAAAATTGTCTAGGACTTCCTAATTTCTCAGGATTTTTAGGGTTCCAGAAGTATATGTTTGATACAGATTACTACAGACTGTTCAGTTTTGACAGATTCTTTTTTCTATGTGTTGTTTGCTTATTTTGATGAATCTATGAGTGGTATCGGAGGGTATGAACCATGGATAAGTTGGAATACTGTATATATTACACCAATATGAATTTAGAATGAGTTCACAACAGTACCTAAGTGGTGATTTATTTTCTTATACTAACGGAGCTTACGAGTTTTCTGTTAAGTTTTGTGTTGTGAAGTTTTCAAGTTTTGGGTGAAGATTCGATGGACTATGGAATAATTAGTGGCAAGAGCCTAAGCTTGGGGATGCCCAAGGCACCCCAAGGTAATATTCAAGCACAACCAAGAGCCTAAGCTTGGGGATGCCCCGGAAGGCATCCCCTCTTTCGTCTTCGTTCATCGGTAACTTTACTTGGAGCTATATTTTTATTCACCACATGGTATGTGTTTTGCTTGGAGCGTCATTTTATTTTATTTTGTTTTGCTTGTTGTTTGAATAAAATACCAAGATCTGAAATTCTTAAATGTTAGAGAGTCTTCATATAGTTGCATAATTATTCGACTACTCATTGATCTTCACTTATATCTTTCGGAGTAGTTTGTTGTTGCTCTAGTGCTTCACTTACATCTTTTTAGAGCATGATGGTGGTTTTATTTTATAGAAATAGATGAACTCTCATGCGTCACTTCTATTATTTTGAGAGTCCTAATCATCATGGTAATTTGCTTTGGTTATGAATCTAGTCCTAATATGATGGGCATCCAAGAGGGATATAATAAAAACTTTCATATAAAGTGCATTGAATACTATGAGAAGTTTGATACTTGATGATTGTTTTGAGATATGAAGATGGTGATATTAGAGTCATGCTAGTTGAGTAGTTGTGAATTTGAGAAACACTTGTGTTAAAGTTTGTGATTCCCGTAGCATGCACGTATGGTGAACCATTATGTGATGAAGTCGGAGCATGATTTATTTATTGATTGTCTTCCTTATGAGTGGCGGTCGGGGACGAGTGATGGTCTTTTCCTACCAATATATCCCCCTAGGAGCATGCGCGTAGTACTTTGTTTCGATAACTAATAGATTTCCGCAATAAGTATATGAGTTCTTTATGACTAATGTTGAGTCCATGGATTATACGCACTCTTACCCTTCCACCATTGCAAGCCTCTCTAGTACCGCACAACTTTCGCCGGTACCATAAACCCACCATATATCTTCCTCAAAACAGCCACCATACTTACCTATTACAGCATTTCCATAGTCATTCGAAGATATATTGCCATGAAACTTTCCACCGTTCCGTTTATTATGACACGCTCCATCATTGTCATATTGCTTTGCATGATCATGTAGTTGACATCGTATTTGTGGGAAAGCCACCGTTCATAATTCTTTCATACATGTCACACATGAGTCATTGCACATCCCGGTACACCGCCGGAGGCATTCATAGAGAGCCATATATTGTTCTAAGTATCGAGTTGTAATTCTTGAGTTGTAAGTAAATAAAAATGTGATGATCATCATTATTAGAGCATTGTCCCAGCGAGGAAAGGATGATGGAGACTATGATTCCCCCACAAGTCAGGATGAGACTCTGGACGAAAATAAATAAATAAAAGAAGAAAAAAAAGAAAAAAGAAAAAGGCCATAAAAAAGAAAAAAGAAAAAAGAGAAGGCCCAAAAAATGAGAGAAAAAGAGAGAAGGGACAATGCTACTATCCTTTTTCCACACTTGTGCTTGAAAGTAGCACCATGATCTTCATGATAGAGAGTGTCCTATGATATCACTTTCATATTCTAGTGGGAATCTTTCATTATAGAACTTGGCTTGTGTATTCCAATGATGGGCTTCCTCAAAATGCCCTAGGTCTTCGTGAGCAAGTGAGTTGGATGCACACCCACTTAGTTTCTTTTGTTGAGCTTTCATACACTTATAGCTCTAGTGCATCCGTTGCATGGCAATCCCTACTCACTCACATTGATATCTATTGATGGGCATCTCCATAGCCCGTTTATATGAGACTATATTCTCCCTTTTTGTCTTCTCCACAACCACCATTCTATTCCACCTATAGTGCTATGTCCATGGCTCACGCTCATATAATGCGTGAAGATTGAAAAAGTTTGAGAACATCAAAAGTATCAAATAATTGCTTGGCTTGTCATCGGGGTTGTGCATGATTTAAATATTTTGTGTGGTGAAGATAGAGCATAGACAGACTATATGATTTTGTAGGGATAACTTTCTTTGGCCATGTTATTTTGAGAAGACATGATTGCTTAGTTAGTATGCTTGAAGTATTATTATTTTTATGTCAATATTAAAATTTTGTCTTGAATCTTATGGATCTGAATATTCTTGTCACAATGAAGAGAATTACATGGATAAATATGTTAGGTAGCATTCCACATCAAAAATTGTGTTTTTATCATTTACCTACTCGAGGACGAGCGGGAATTAAGCTTGGGGATGCTTGATACGTCTCCAACGTATCTATAATTTTTTATTGTTCCATGCTATTGTATTATCAACCTTGGATGTTTTATATGCATTTATATGCTATTTTATATGATTTTTGGGACTAACATATTAACCTAGAGCCAAGTGCCAGTTTTTGTTTTTTTCCTTGTTTTAAAGTATCACAGAAAAGGAAAACCAAACAGAGTCCAATTGACCTGAAACTTCACAGAGATCATTTTTTGGACCAAGAGAAGCCCACGGAGTACCAGAGCTGGGCCAGAAGAGTCCCGAGGCCACCATGAGGGTGGGGCGTGCCCTACCCCTTGGGCGCACCCCCGTACCTCGTGGGCCCCTCGTGGCTCCCCTGACCGACTTCTTTCGCCTATATATATCCATATACCCTAGAAACATCACGGAGCAGAATAGATCAGGAGTTCCGCTGCTAGAAGCCTCTGTAGCCATCGAAAACCAATCTAGACCCGTTTTGGCACCCTGCCGGAGGGGGGAATCCCTCTCCGGTGGCCATCTTCATCATCCCGGTGCCCTCCATGACAAGGAGGGAGTAGTTCTCCCTCGGGGCTGAGGGTATGTACCAGTAGCTATGTGTTTGATCTCTCTCTCTCTCTCTCTCTCGTGTTCTTGAGTTGGCATGATCTTGATGTATCACGAGCTTTGTTATTATAGTTGGATCTTATGATGTTTCTCCCCCTCTACTCTCTTGTGATGAATTGAGTTTTCCCTTTGAAGTTATCTTATCGGATTGAGTCTTTAAGGATTTGAGAACACTTGATGTATGTCTTGCATGTGCTTATCTGTGGTGACAATGGGATATCATGTGATCCACTTGATGTATGTTTTGGTGATCAACTTGCGAGTTCCGTGACCTCATGAACTTATGCATAGGGGTTGGCACACGTTTTCTTCTTGACACTTCGGTAGAAACTTTGGGGCACTCTTTGAAGTTCTTTGTGTTGGTTGAATAGATGAATCCGAGATTGTGTGATGCATATCTTATAATCATACCCACAGATACTTGAGTTGACATTGGAGTATCTAGGTGACATTATGGTTTTGGTTGATTTGTATCTTAAGGTGTTATTCTAGTACGAACTCTATGATAGATCGAACGAGAAGAATAACTTCATGTTATTTTACTACCGACTCTTGAATAGATCGATCGGAAAGGATAACTTTGAGGTGGTTTCGTACCCTACCATAATCTCTTCGTTTGTTCTCCGCTATTAGTGACTTTGGAGTGACTCTTTGTTGCATGTTGAGGGATAGTTATATGATCCGATTATGTTATTATTGTTGAGAGAACTTGCACTAGTGAAAGTATGAACCCTAGGCCTTGTTTCAACGCATTGCAATACCGTTTGTGCTCACTTTTATCATTAGTTACCTTGCTGTTTTATATTTTCATATTACAAAAACCATTATCTACTATCCATATTGCACTTGTATCACCATCTCTTCGCCTAACTAGTGCACCTATACAATTTACCATTGTGTTGGTGTGTTGGGGACACAAGAGACTCTTTGGTCTTTGGTTGCAGGGTTGCTTGAGAGAGACCATCTTCATCCTACGCCTCCCACGGATTGATAAACCTTAGGTCATCCACTTGAGGGAAATTTTCTACTGTCCTAGAAACCTCTGCACTTGGAGGCCCAACAACGTCTACAAGAAGAAGGTTGTGTAGTAGACATCACGTCGCAAAACGTGTCCTTCAGAAATGACAAAAGGGGCTCGATGGCGATGTAGAATGGCCAATTGTTGACAGCGAGCCAGAGGAGATCAGCGGCGGGGCCATGGATGAGATGGACGGCGGTTGAACCCGAGGGGTTGGGGGTGGGCCACTTAACCTGTGACACAACCCTCCTCAAGGCGTCACTTTCGATGACCTTGATGTCGTAGCCGGCGGACGAGACATGCCCGCATACTCTAGCCCGCTGCTTGAGTGCCCACCACCAGTAATGGTCGTCAGCTTCCTCGGCAATGTCGGGCGAAGAGACCGCTATACACCTCTTTTGGGCCAATCACTCCTCGAGCTCCACGGGGAGTGTAGCCGGGCTTAGGCTGAAACACTCTAGAGTGGGGGATGGGGATGAGGATAGGGATCTGTGGGAAAGGGGGCATTTGGCAGGCGTCATCTAAGAAACTCAGGGCGACCTGGGTATGGAGATCGGTGGGTAAGCTGCACGGGTAAACCGGCAGATGTTGACAATGGAGGCCTTGCGGCAGCGGCAGCAGCAACGACGGTGGTGGCGGCGGGGACTTTGCTAGGGTTTCGAGTGAGGGAGGGTGTGTGTGTGCGCGCACGCATGCCCGAGGAGGTTTTGGTGTGTGTGTGTGTGGAGGGGGTGCGGGGTGTTTGAGGAAATGACGCGCGTACTGAAATTTTTACTACGTGGGAGTCAAACGCGGGAGTGAAATGCCGGGCTATTGAAAATTTTGATGATAGTGCATCGCACACGGTCCGGAGATAACAACCGTGTGTTGTGAAAAAGAAAAACCCTCGAGGCGGGCATATATTTTTGATGCAGGCGGGATTGGGAACAAGAAACATCGCACACGGTCCGGAGATAACAACGTGTGTTATGAAACAGAAAAACCCTTGAAGCAGGCAGATATTTTTGAGAGGGGGAGCCTCGTGGAGCCCAATGTACTGTGCAGATGTGTGCGTGGCAGGTGCACCGGCATGGCACATGGTTATTTTGAGTGAACCGTGTCTGTTGCGTCATCCGACTTGTCTAATGTTCATAAATTTGGCGAAAAATGACGCGTGAGAGGGTCAGAACACGAACACACTTGCATGTGGACCAAATTTATGTATCAAAAGGGTGGTTTGATTTTCAAATACCAAATGCAACTTCGATGTGGCACCTCTCTCGCAAAGCGCACTGTATTTCTTGCTCCCACCCTCTCGTGTCGGCACGAAGGGAATCCTAAGCTATGAATGCATGCCCCCTCCCCCTCAACCGAGGTTCACCTAGCAAAGTGCGAAGTAGCTAGCAGCCCCCCTCCTCCCTCGTGTTAGCACGAAGGGAATCCTAAGGTATATATGAATGCATGCCCCCTCCCCCTCAATCGAGGTTCACCTAGCAAAGTGCGAAGTAGCTAGAAGCCCCCTCCTCCCTCGTGTCGGCACGAAGGGAATCCTA
>NC_041392.1:335603621-335630001 GCF_002162155.2 Triticum dicoccoides | reverse complement strand
GAGGTTCACCTAGCAAAGTGCGATGTAGAACCCCCCCCCCACACACACACTTTCAGTCGGCGGGCCAGAGAGGCATATATCTCACCAAGATGGATCGTAAAACGGACCAAGAATAATCCACTTTGGTCGTACAACCTCTCTCTTGTTGTTGGTCAAAGTGATGGCATCCATGCGACCCTGGAGATGGGCTAGCTAGCCAATAATCACACAAGTAGCTAGTCCACGAAGACAACCACTGCATGCGTGTGGCCCAAACATATGTATGGAGAGGTGTGTTTTTGAGTAACAATGAACAACTTTGATGTGGCACCATGATTTCGAACTAGAAATCCCCACACTGAGTGAGGGTTAGGTTGACGATGCATATGTATGTTACACCACACTTCAAGCCAACGATGGGGATTCATATATGCATGCATGCGTGCATAGTATATGCGCTCAAACTTAATTAGGTCTGAATCTCACCATGACCTATACTATGATAACACTAACCAAATGAAGAATCTGCCATGGTAACCTATCTTGTTGTTGGTCAAGGTGATCACGGATGTCCACGCGGGCCCATGAATATATAGGCTTGTCGCCGATAACCACACAAGGGAGTGTATCGTTCGAAGGCAACCACTACATGCATGCATATGTATGGAGGTGACGTGTGCATGCATGTTTGAATACACAACATTGATCTGGCGCGTGTGCCAAAAATCATACACTAGCTCCCCACAAAGAGCGAGATCGGTTCATGATGGTGTCATTGTACTAGCCACTTCGACTCGATGGGAGGGATACATGCATACACATGCATATGTGTGTGCTCAAAGTGTATCATGCATGTCATCCCAGAGCAAACATAATAATCCCCTCCTAAGTCAAATTAACCTCTCTTGTTGTTAAACAAAAATAAGTGATGGACGAAGCGGGCCCACAGATGGAAAGCATTGATATCACTGATAACCGCTTAAGTGGGTGCGAGAGGACAACCACCACCGCTTTGCATGTGGGCCAAACATATATATGTTGAATACCGAAAATGCACAACTTTGATGTGCCACATGCCTCAAAAACCATAAACCATGCACCCACACATAGCGAGGTTCATATCAAGTGTACTACATATGATGGTCCCCTTCCCCCCTCTTCACCGCATACTATATGCTCCTGCCGTAATATATCTACAACCCAAAAGAATCCTCATCGATGGTGAAATTAATTAACCTCTCCCGATGTAGGTCAAAGTGATGCATGCATGCATGCATCGACGATGGCCTCGTGGGCACATAGATGGAAGCATCACACATGAGTCTCCTAGCTAGGATATATATGCATGTGGCCCAAAAAGGTGTTGTGTGATGTTTGAATAACCAATTTCACAATTTTGATGTGGCACGTGCCTCGGTAACCAAAAAGTCCCGACACTGAGTGAGGTGTACTTGTTCACGGACGCATACATATAGTATATATGCTAGTCCCCTCCCACCTCTTTGACGCGTACTATATACCACCATAACACAAACAAAAAAGATTATACCTTGCTGGTCAAATTAACATCACTACCGGATGTTCTTCAAAGTGATGGATGATGACCTCGCGGGCCCACAGAAAGCATCACACGCGAGTATCGAGTGTCGTGTAGGACAACCATCGACTGCATGTGGCCAAAACATTTATGTATGAAAGGGTTGTGTAATGTTTTAAATAACAATTTCACGACTCTGATGTGGCATCAGCCTGCCTAACAAAATGGCCAACCCACACGGTGGCTCACAACTCGTAGTGTACTACGAGCCACCCGCCACCCCCAGACGCACACACCCACACACACACCGCGAATCCACCGCAACTATGATGCATGTTAAATTAATTATCCCGTGGTGAACATACATGTTACCGAAGGAGGGATGTTTTAATTTCAAAAATAGAAAAACAATATACGTGTGGCATGCGAGCAGGCGTGAGTTGATGGGACGCATGCGAGCAGTCCGCCGCGCAGGCAGACAGGGAGGCGTGTGTGCAGGTGTGTGAATTTACGGAGGCGTGCTCGCTGCGCAGTGTTATCAGGAGGCGTGCGAGTAGCTGTGTGAATCTTTGGTAGGCATGCCAGCAGTCCGGTGTGCAGGCTCAACGGGAGGCGAGCCATCGGTTTGACCACCCGCCTCTCTCTCACAACTCCCACTACTCCATATTAATGGTGCGCCCTAGCGGCCGCACCCCCCATCCTTGCTACGCACACACAATCCTCTCTCTCCGCTTGCAGCATCGGCGCCGCTCCCAGTCCTCAAAGCCGTCAGTGTATGAGGATGCCACCAAAGCGCCCCATCGGAGGGAGTAGCGACGCCAGGGCTGCTAAAGCACCGGAGCACAGCGTGGAGATGGATACAGAGGTTGCCGTCACCGCCGGCGAGTTATCGCTGCACCCTGACGTCGTCGACGGCATCGAGCTTCCACAGCCGGAGGCGGAGTTCCACACCGACTCCGACGAACACTCCGGCGACGACTCCGACGACCACTCCGGCAACGACTCCGATGACAACGGACAACTGGTTAGTCATCTATACCCATTTATGTGTCAAATAGATCATAGGGTTTCTCTGGTTACTCCTGCCTCCCCCTTTTTGGAATAGATATCTTGTGGTTATGTTCTCCCAATCCATGAAATATGAGTAAGTTCCGTTAGATCCGTGTAGTGTATTGATTGTTTGAATGGTACAGGTGATAAGTGATTAGTTGTTTCATCTGTGCAAATGATTTCTGCTAGTAATCCGACTAGGGTTAGTGTTTGTGCTAATAATTCCTAGCCAGGACTTGACAATTGATTTTGAATGAGCTACATATGTTGGTGCCATTATTTTCTTCAAGATTGGTCTGTACATAGACGACTGTGCTAAAAAATCGAACCATAATCTCTGAATATGTATAAATAAATAGCCATAAATTCCTAATCCTACTTCACGGCATGTAATCAGTGATTTGATGCCAAATTTGTTTTACTATATGTATAGGTGTTGTCTGACGATATGGACAGCGAGGATGAAGATGCCTAGAGGAGGTACAAGAGGCGAATCCTGATGGAGCTTTATGCATGAATGCATAACATGCGTATTAGGATCTGGAACAATGGCTATGGATGCCCATTTTGCAACCACAAGATTCATGGCACGTATCTAAGTATTCTTGCGCATGCAAGAGGATGGGCCGTTGGCTCCTTCAAGCAGAAGTATTCTCGCAGGGTGGCGCACGGTGCGTATGCCGAGTACCTGGAGAAGCTTCAGGATCGTGTCGGCCGCATGTGAGATGAGATGTGGGATGGATCAAACTATGTATGCTTGAGTAACGGTTGAACTATGTACTTATGGTTAAACTATGCTTATGTACGTGTACGCTTATTATCTATGTCTGAGTATGTTAAATATTTCGCCAAATTTTGGTAAAAATTACAATGGGGGACCAATAAACCAGGACGGAGGTAGTGCGCCAATCACACACGGTTTCCAAAATTGGGACCGTGTGCAATTATCATTTTGCCTGCTGCGTCAATCACACACAGTTCGCTCTAGCAAATTGTCGCCCCCAAAATTCTTTGTGGGACAGAAAACCCTCACCACCCAATTCAAAAAAGAAAAAAGAAAACCCTCACCATCCCCACGTCACAAAAACCCTCACCCCGCCCGCCACCCACCTCAGCCCCTCCGGTACGTTCCCCATTCACACCTGCACAAGCTCCTCCGCGTCTATGCCATGGCACCGCCTATCGCGGTGGTAAACACTTAGCTCGACGCCCGCCGTCGCCGCTAGGCTGCCGGCAAAGCCCACCGCATTTCGCCACTTCGGCTTGCCGCCGCCTATCGCCATCGACTTTCTCGATGTTGCTCGCGGTCAACCTAGCTCCGCTCGGTTGGGGAATCTTCCATACTAAGGGTTCTTTCTCATGGACGACAAGGTAACTAATTTAACGAGATATTATCTCATCTCTTATCCCAGTTCATCTGCCTCCTTTAATCACCCGGCGGAAATCGCCGTGAATTCATTTTTATTCGAGCTGATTTGAGGGTTTTCTTTCATTCATAGAATGTACAGTGCACCGATACTTCAGGACTTGGCGACCGCCGCCAGAGATTCCATTTCATCGTACCAGATAACTTGAGGACGCGTGCGGTATGTTCAATCTCACGCTAAATCGGTTGGCATGGCCTACTTTCCTGAACATATTCTAAATATTGCTACATTTGGATAAAAGGTGCCACATGCACCATATACGTCAAAGGGGATTTTTCCGCTCTTCTTTCTATATTAGGCAAATTAATGATGTATTGTTCTTTCGATCACTCTCATATTTCCATGACATCATGTCTACCCTACCTGTTTAATTATAGATTTTTGTCCGTCGATTTCAACTGTTGTACAGTTCTTTCAATTTGGGCCCATATTTGCATGTTACCATATTTTCTTTAACAACCCTACCATTTTCTGCAGGACATCCCTCGCTATGCAACAGCTTATGTAGTGCATAATTTTTCCCTTTACATACATCAAGGCTCCACGAATGTCATACTGCGCACAAACCATGGATTTACAATAGTTGCTACGATAAGACTTGATGAACGTGGTGACTCCTATTTTGGCACTGGCTTTTGGAATGAAATTGCAAAGTTTTATGTACTGAAAGCCGACACTAAAATTGCACTGCACATAGAAGGGCCTGGTCATGAGATATATGCTAACTTCCCCGACAAAATCATCCGTCCAGACTTTGTTCGAAGTAAGTTTTCTTTTCAACTATCTGCATATGTTGACTTACCCAGCAATGTCAAATGAATTGTGTAGTATTTAAGAAACCAATTGCTATTCCCTTATCTTACTATATTCCTACCTAATAACTTCTAGTTACCAATACACTTTTCTATTGCCCTGTTTTAACTAAATATTCCCTGTACTCCCATTTCTATCAGAAAGCACCGCTAACAAGGAGACTCCGGAGGTGGAGAACGGGGCTGCCAACAAGCGGAGGCGGGGCGAGCTAGAACCGCAAGCGACTCCAGTAGGCCTAGACTTAATCAGCAGCCTCCCCGATGATATGTTGAGAGTCATCATCTCCCTCCTCCCAATCAAATATGGGGAGTGGACAACCCTCCTTTCCCGGTGATGGCGCCCCCTATGGAACTCCAGCCCTCTTGACCTCATCGACACCGATGAGCTCTGCCATGGCTATCGCAAAAGCTTGGATGCGTTCTCCAAGATCCTCGGCAGTCACCTTGGCCCAACCAAAGGCCTTAGAATGGGCAAGTTCCATTCCAACGGCAAGGACCGAGCCAAGCTTGACGACGGGTTCCGATCCCCCGCCCTAGATCAGCTTGAGGAGCTCACTTTTGATGATAGGCATATACGGTTGCTGCCAATGTCCGCACTCCACCTCGCGCCCATGCTACGCGTCGCCAAGTTCAGAAACTGCCATTTCCCGCCCCTTAATGACGCGCCCGCTCTTATTCTACCACGACTGAAGCACCTCGAGCTCGTCGTTGTCTGCCTCTCAAAGGGTGACATGGAGCTCCTGCTCCGTGGCTGTACTGCACTCGAGTACCTTCGTCTTCAGGCGATCAATGGGTTGAGTACCTTCCACATCACCTCCATGACTCTCCGGACTATTTATGTGTGTTGCTGGTGCGGCAGGAAGACATCACAAAAGGTGGACCACGATATGTTCATCCAGGACACACCTGCACTTGAGAGATTACTTGTAGTTGATCAAGAAGGTCCAACAAGAATCAATATCATTTCTGCGCCGAAATTGACAGTGGTGGGCTACTCGTCTCACAAATACTCCGAACTTGTTATTGGATCCACACCCATTCAGGTACAACAGCCACCTTCTACCTCTCCTTCTACAAATTAACATTATTTCTAATTTTGAAGATGTTTGTTCATCTGTCATTCAGAAAATGATTCCGACAAGCTTGACCCCGAAACTGCGCACAGTGAAGGTCTTGGCACTAGAATCTATCGGGCCCAACCTGAAGCAAGTTGTCAGTTTCCTGAGATACTTTCCGTGCCTGGAGAAACTATATATCGAGGTGATGTTCCTTTCCTATTAAATGTTAACCATAAGGGAGTTCAATTTGTGACACCTGTTTCAAGTTTACCATGACAATGTACTATGATTTCTGAAGGTTCTTTTGGAGGATTTTAGTACATACATGCCCCCCATATTGGTTGCTTGATCCATATGGTTACAATCAATAAGCATTTCTCCTTTGGATTCATCTGTACTAGTTTTCTTAGGGAACTTTTCATCCACTCCAACATCTTGTGAAGAAGGCTACATTTTTTAGAATGTAATCAAATGCCCATGTTAATCATGTCAGATCGAAGATGGCATGTTAGTTCATTTTACAAATCCTGCAAACCAAATAGCTAGGCCTGTAGTAATGTTCAAAACTGCATGTAGGCACTAACATGTTTTCTTCTTTTGCAGATAAGATTAGGCCCAGTGGTGGATAATGTGATACAATATAACAATCACACCGAATGCCTAGATCTGCATCTCTCATAAATTACTTTGAACTCCTACCGAGGGACCTTACTGGAGATTATATTCGCCAGGTTCTTTGTTCTCAGAGCAAGGGTGCTGAAGGAAATGAGGTTTGCCCTTCATTTATTTCAAAAAAATGAATGGTCTGCTGATCAGCACCGGCGCCTGCAGCAGAATGGAGTAGGCTCCAAAAATGTTGAATTTCATTTTGAAATTTCAGATAACAGAGTAATCGGAAGTCATCGGGCCAACCCCATAGATGACTTCTCAGTGACTGACCCCTTTGCAAAAATTGTGAGGTTTCGAAGCCAAACTTAGAAGTGGTGATATTAGTTTGAACATCTCTGATATCCATGTTCAGCGCATCAGCGCGAGTGTTTGCAGCTGATGAGCTGAATTTCATTTCTAATATTAGTTTGAACCTTGCAATCTTCGAATTTGAGCCAATAACTCTGGAATTTGAACCTTGTAACATTTTGAGATTTTGTGGTACAATCGTTGAAATGGCATCGTATGAGACTCGTATATTGCTAGCACTATTTTGACCTTAATATGCAATGGTCTTAGATTTTCCTAACCATTCTCGAATCAGTTTACCTTGTCGATCTCACAGCACACGATCTGTATAGCTAACTCGACTGTGATCTTCGACATTATTGCACACAGTTGGTTTCTTCCACCGGTGCACTATAGAGCGCAGAGTTAATTATCGCACTCGAGTGTCCATCACCACCCTTCTGTGTAACTTTGACCTCATCACCCAAGGGTAAACTTATGACCAAAGTCATTCCACACACTTCATTTTTACAAAGCTTTTTGCCAATAAACGCCCACGATTTGTCCCTCTTCTAGCCGACGCGTGGCCAAACTAGCCGGGCGGGAAGCTTGCGTGGTAAACAGTGCGGTAGCGCGGGAACAGGCTCTTCGAGCCCACGCCTGGGGTGTGGTGTTGTCAAGCATGCACTGGATTCTGGAATCCTCTGCTATGAACGCCGTGACAAGACGTGACAATTATAGGCCGGCCGGCCCCATTTATTACAGCGGCCATTTAACCTACCCTTGTGTTTCTTCAACCTTTCGATCGCGCCCCACCATTGCAAGAAGCACACCCACCACAAGAAATTCTTAGAGGGTATCCTGCATGGCTCCAATGGCGCTCCGAGCGCCTGGCGACGACGAGCAGCAGTTCACCATGTGTGCCATGGTGGACACCCACAGAAGGTTCATGGACCTCTCGGTGGTGTACACCAGCGACCCGATCTGGGCAGAGCACTCCATCCACATCATGGAGCTGTTGCTTGCCGAGGAGAAGTACAAGGTGGTCGGGTTCGACCTCGAGTACACCCGCGCTCGTGTCGGGTCTCGTCCCAAGGTCGCCATTGCCCAGATGTGCATGCGCCACCATGTCCTTGTCTACCAGTACTGCCTGGCCACAAGGACTTGCGAGCGTTTCACCAGGTTTGTCAACAGCCCCCACTACATGTTCGCTACGGTGGACATCACCAACGAAGTAAAGGCGCTCGAGAATTCGGGCATCGCCTGCCAGAATCTTGTTGACATCCAAGGCCAATACAAGATCAGGGGCAGCAAGGAGCATGAGAAGGACTCACTGTTTCACCTCACTGAGACCATCACCGACACCTACTACAGAGACATAAAGGATTCGTGCAACAAGGACAAGCGTGCCTAGCACTCGGCCTGGATGGAGAAACTCGACAAAGCTCACGTCGTGTATGCGGCCAAGGAGGCATACATGAGCTACGACATGTACAGGCGGATCGTTGACATGAGGAAGTCCCTCCTTCCCCAAAACGGCCAGGGATCCAGCCGGAAGCAGAGCAATGGTAAGCGTCATAGCAACAATAAGTAGATGATTAGATCCTCATTTCTCCTACTTTAGTATGCATGTAATCGCTTTATTTGGTGTGTGGAAATGTTATGTGTGTAGTCACTTGTGTAATTGTATGCTTAATTTGGTTATGCAATGTTGTCTTTTTAAGTATATATGTTGATATTGTAGACACATCGTAGATGTTGTGCGGACAAAGAAAATCACATCGCACATGGACTAAACAATGAAACCTGTCGGTGATGTTTTCATCAATCACTCACAATTGTATACCAGCAATTGTTTGCTCACAACACACATGGCTTGTTAGCAGTAATTGTCTGTGTTGTTATCGGTCTTCGCACACGTCTCCGATTACAGACCTGTTTGCCTCGTATCACACACATCTTGTTCATTTGAACCATTTCTGTTCTCATGTCTCAATGCAAACAGTTCATCCGAGTGAACCGTATGCCGTATATTGCACACACCTTTGAGGCTAACCGTTTCTTTTGTGTGGCCTAATCACAAACAGTTCATCCGAGTGAACCGTATGATGTGTATCGCACACGCCTTCATCTGGCTACTCGTTTTTTTTGTTCCACCTCATCGCAAAAAATTCATTGAACTGAACCGTGTGCCCTTCATCGCACATGCAAATAAAACCTGAACCGTGTTTGATGCATCCATCATCGCAAACATTTTATACATTTATGACGGTTTTCATACAGCACCGTTTGCGATTATTGCATCACACATAGTTTCTCGAAGGGTCTCTGATCGTAGTGTCGCGTTAGCGGCATCCTGCAGTAGTGTTGCTCAATCCTTAGGTAGGTATGGTGGACTCTTAAAGATAAGATTTGGGTTTAAGGGTTTTTGGATGCACAAGGGGCGTGCCCAAAGGGGGGATTCCTACTCCTAGTAGGAGTAGGTTTCCCCCTTTCCTAGTCCATGTAGGAGAAGAAGGAAGGAGAGGAGAGGGAGAAGGAAAGAGGGGGCGCCGCCTCCTCCCTAGTCCAATTCGGACCAGCCCATGGGGGGCGCGCGGACTCCCCTTGTGGCCCTTCTCTCCTTTCCACTAAGGCCCATGAAGGCCCACTACTTCCCCGGTGAATTCCCGTAACTCTCCGGTACTCCGAAAAATACCCGAACCACTCGGAACCTTTTCGATGTCCGAATATAGCCTTCCAATATATTGATCTTACGTCTCGACCATTTCGAGACTCCTCATCATGTCTGTGATCTCATCCGGGACTCCGAACAACCTTCGGTACATCAAATCACATAAACTCATAATACCAATCGTCATCAAACGTTAAGCGTGTGGACCCTACGGGTTTGAGAACTATGTAGACATGACCGAGACAAATCTCTGGTCAATAACCAATAGCGAAACCTGGATGCTCATATTGGCTCCTACATATTCTACAGAGATCTTTATCGGTCAAACCGCATAACAACATACTTTGTTCCCTTTGTCATCGGTATGTTACTTGCCCGAGATTCGATCGTCAGTATCCTCATACCTAGTTCAATCTCGTTACCGGCAAGTCTCTTTACTCGTTCCATAATCATCATCCCGTAACTAACTCTTTAGTCGCATTGCTTGCAAGGCTTATAGTGATGAGCCTTACCGAGAGGGCCCAGAGATACCTCTCCGACAATCGGAGTGACAAATCCTAATCTCGATCTATGCCAACTCAACAAACACCATCAGAGACACCTGTAGAGCATCTTTATAATCGCCCAGTTACGTTGTGACGTTTGATAGCACACTAAGTGTTCCTCCGGTATTCGGGAGTTGCATAATATCATAGTCATAGGAACATGTATAAGTCATGAAGAAAGCAATAGCAACAAACTAAACGATCAGAGTGCTAAGCTAACGGATGGGTCTAATCCGTCACATCATTCTCTATTGATGTGATCCTGTTCATCAAATGACAACATATGTCTATGGCTAGCAAACTTAACCATCTTTGATTAACGAGCTAGTCAAGTAGAGGCATACTAGGGACACTCTGTTTGTCTATGTATTCACACATGTATCAAGTTTCCGGTTAATACAATTCTAGCATGAATAATAAACATTTATCATGATATAAGGAAATATAAATAACAACTTTATTATTGCCTCTAGGGCATATTCCCTTCCTATTCATACAGCGGCAATGGCCTCTACTACCACGGGGTCATGTTCATCCAACCCCCACCGGGAACTGTTTATCCAACCCCCAACAACGGTCACTATTCATCAAGAGGAAGCAGGTTCAATCGGTTTCAGTTAGCATGCAGCAGTAGCAAAGGAATCACTCGGGTTCAGTTAACAGCCAAGGGATCGATCGTTCGGGTTCAGTAACGTAGCTAGTTGTGCGATCGCTCGGGTTCAGTTAGAGCCCAATGCCTCGCCACACACATGTGCGTACGTGTATATGAGAGAAACGCGCAAACCTCCGCGTGCATCGCTCGGCCCCGACCTGTAACATCCCAAAATTCTAAATTTTAGAATTTTATATTAAATAGATAGTTTTGATTGACTGTTTGATTGCTTGAGTGAAATTGAGTGAAATTTGAAATTTTCGAAAGTTGAATGAGAGGGAATAAAAGGACTTTCCCAAACTTTCATTTTTGCATTTCTGATCTCCATGAATTCAAATGTTTTTCAAATACAAAACCCTGGAGTGAAGATAATATGACTTCTTCCATTTTAAATAAATGAAAAGGGTTTTGAAAAGATTTGAATTCTATTTGGAACTATTTCAAATTCAGAAACTTTAAGCAACTCAATGATTTTAATGAGAGAAGATAAAATGACTTCTTCAAAACATATGAAATATGAGTTGGAAGTTTCAAAGAATTCAAATTTAAAGTCCCTTTGCAATTATTTTCAATTTGGAGTTATTTGGGTTTTATTCAAATTATTTTTCTCCAAAAAAATAAGATATATGGAAAATAGGGTAAAATGATTCCCTACATCAGAAAATTGGAGAGAAATAAATTTGAAATCATTTTTGGTACTTTAAAATTATTTTTATTAGATTTTATTGCATTAGTAGCACTCTTTGGTTTATTTAAATTTGTGTGGATTTTATTTTGCACTAGAAAAATGTTCATGCTGTAGAAAATATTTTTATGAAAATATTGATATATAATATGCGTATACAATTTTAAATTATATTCGTTATTCAGTTTTTCCTTTTCTCTTTTTATTTTAAAAGAAAAATTGTACATGCGACCCATAATTTCTTCAAAATGGGCCAGGCCTAGCCAGCTTTTTTCTTCCTAGATTTTTTTATTCTTTCTTCCTTTGGCAAAAAAAACTACAACGCGCGGCCGGCCGATGGCCTTTAGACCCGTGTGAGGCGTTTCAATTTTCTCCCTGTTTTGTTTATATTCGTCTATGTTTAGTCCCACATTGTCTAGCCTTAGATATTCATGCATCCTTTTAACCTATAAATATATATCCATAGAGCCTCAAAAAATCATCCGATTCAGATTAAATCAATATTTTGGTTTGACTAGATTCATTAAAAATATATTTTTCTCCTCTCCAGCGGGACCTCTGGAAAATGTCTCCTTTCCGAAGTTGTCTTTTCTCTATCTTATAAAGGTATCTTTCTTCATATTTTTTATACTCCCATAGCTTATTACTTCTACACTAGTACGGTAGAATAATTAGATTACCAATTAGTCTCTGTATTTATACATTAGACCTAAAAAAAATTTAGCCCTAGCTATTTTTCTTCCATAAAACAACTTGGTTTTGATTTTTCAAATAGCCATAACTTTTTACTCGTTCATCCAAATTATATGAAACCAGCACCTATACTTTTGTCTTGTTTTCACCTCTTCAGTGAACCTGTCACATCAACTTTTTTGAAATTTTGAAATTTTGAAATTTGTTCAGATTCATATTCAAACTTTTTTGATCATGACTTGTGTTTCGTAACTCCGATTGAGTTGATTCTTTTTGCAAATCGAAGCTCTTGACCTAAACTTTCTGATAGGGTCAAATTCACTTAATTTTGGTACTGTTAGAAATTGTTTTCTGTTGTAAGAGTTAATTTCTTGTTTTTGAAGTTTTCTGAGTTCTTTTATTCGATTCTTTTGAGTGATTGCTTCTGTGTGGTTACTATTGTTTGCTTACGATAGATTGACCGAAGTGTGATGAGTAGAACTATCAGGAGTTATGAGTGCGAACCATATTCATCAACAGTACGAGGCAAGTTCACACTTTGATCATACTCTTTTCATACCCAGTTTTTATGCATTAGTTTCAACTCTCAAACATTGCATGGTTAGGATTTGATAACATGTGGGTATTGGGAAGTAGTTGATGAGGTAGGAACCTATTTTCCTGCATTCAAACCTTGGGAGTTACTGCTACGTTATGCTTATATTGCTATTCTATGCTCGTAGACGTGGTTTGGGTTTGAGAGTATCCATGATAGATGTGAGTTTGTTAATTAATGGTTCAACTTAAGGTGGAAACTTTAATACAGATCTGGGTGGATTGCTTGTGGGCACCTGGGGTTATACCAGTGTTGTCCTAGGAGATCCTGGGGTTATACCGTGCGATCCTCCTATGGTCTGCTACGTCTTGAGCTTGCCTTGGTTTTCGCCGAAGAGGAAGGGATGATGCAGCAGAGTAGCGTAAGTATTTCCCTTAGTTTTTGAGAACCAAGGTATCAATCCAGTAGGAGCCCACTCTCAAGTCCCTCGTACCTGCACAAAGCGATAGCTACCCGCAACCAATGCGATTAGGGGTTGTCAAGCCCTTCACGGTCACTTACGAGAGTGAGATCTGATAGATAGAATATTTTTGGTATTTTTGATATAAAGATGCAAAGTGAAAAGTAAAGGCAAAGTAAAAAAGCAAAACAAGATTAAAGTGATGGAGATTGATATGATGAGAATAGACCCAGGGCCATAGGTTTCACTAGTGACTTCTCTCGAGAGCATAAGTTTTCTACGGTGGGTGAACAAATTACTATTGAGCAATTGACAGAATTGAGCATAGTTATGAGAATATCTAGGCATGATCATGTATATAGGCATCATGTCCGTGACAAGTAGATCGAAACGATTCTGCATCTACTACTACTACTCCACTCATCGACCGCTATCCAACATGCATCTAGAGTATTAAGTTAAAAATAGAGTAACGCTTTAAGCAAGATGACATGATGTAGAGAGATAAATTCATGCAATATGAAATAAACCCCATCTTTTTATCCTCGATGGCAATGATACAATACGTGTCTTGCTACCCCTTCTGTCACTGGGAAAGAACACCGCAAGATCGAACCCAAAGCTAAGCACTTCTCCCATGGCAAGAACTACCAATCTAGTTGGCCAAACCAAATGGATAATTCGAAGAGACTTGCAAAGATAACCAATCATACATAAAAGAATTTAGAGAAGATTCAAATATTGTTCATAGATAGACTTGATCATAAACCCACAATTCATCGGTCTCAACAAACACACCGCAAAAAGAAGATCACATCGAATAGATCTCCACAAGAGAGGGGGAGAACATTGTATTGAGATCCAAAAAGAGAGAAGAAGCCATCTAGCTACTAACTATGGACCCAAAGGTCTGAGGTAAACTACTCACACTTCATTGGAGAGGCTATGATGATGTAGAAGCCCTCCGTGATGACGGCCCTCTTCCGGCGGAGCTCCGGAACAGGCCCCAAGATGGGATCTCGTGGATACAGAAAGTTGCGGTGGTGGAATTAGGTTTTTGGCTCCTGTTCTGGTCGTTTGGGGGTACGTGGGTATATATAGGAGGAAGGAGTACGTCGGTGGAGCGTCGAGGGTGCCATGAGGAAGGGGGCGCGCCCTAGGGGGGCGCCCCTACCCTCGTGAGAACCTCTTTGCTTCCTTGCAGTAGGGTCCAAGTCTCCTGGATCACGTTCGGTGAGAAAATCACGTTCCCGAAGATTTTATTCCGTTTGGACTCCGTTTGATATTCCGTTTCTTCAAAACACTGAAATAGGCAAAAAACAGCAATTCTGGGCCGGGCCTCCGGTTAATAGGTTAGTCCCAAAAATAATATAAAAGTGGAAAATAAAGCCCAATATAGTCCAAAACAGTAGATAATATAGCATGGAGCAATCAAAAATTATAGATACGTTGGAGACGTATCATGGTCCGCCACCCAGGCTCAAAGGGATCATAAGATTATTCATGCTTTAAACTTCTGTGTGCAGCCACAAGCTATTATGGGCTCTAGCATAGTGGAGTAAGTTGCATGACCTCTTCCAGTGGTAGGCTAGCAGATGTAGAAGATGTAGGTTGGTACTGTCTACCCAGGTTAGAGTTAATGCTTCTGAAAGACTGTGTCTCGATCATCCGTTTATCAAACACCATGTAGTGCGAGAAATCCAACGGAGGAGATTGAGTCTTGTGGGGAAACGTGTGCAAACCTCTGCAGAGTGTACAAACTAATCATGATTAGTCGTGTCCCCGGTTATGGACATTTGAGTATATGGTTCTTGAATTATCATGTTGATCTCATCACGGTACTTAATTAATTTGTTGGGTTGTTAATTTTTTAATTGGGATTGAGATCGGTATTTACCATTCTTAATGTTTTTCAACCAACTTTGTAGTTAAATAAAATATATTTCTTTGTAGTAAGGAAAAATTGGCTTTATGCAAAAATAAACTTAGAGCTTTCCACCAGCCAAATATGCATGTAGTGATAGCCATTATTTATCATTGCTCTATGGTGTGAATTTGCCAGTACATTCAATGTATTGACCCTTTGTGGCTGCAACGTCTCATGTTGCAGGAATCTTACGACGAGTAAGTGATATATTAGGGTTATGATTTCTACACTCAACTTTGCCGTTGGTGTTGATGGGAATCCACAACCTTGTTGTTACTTCCGCTATTTGGATTGAGGTAATAGTATTTACGTTACTTTATACATGTGATTTACCTCTGTTATAAATCCTCGAGTACTGTGTGTGTCAGCATACCAATCCAGGGATGACACTTAAGCACAGAAACTTGACCGTCTGAGGTCGGGTCGCTACAAGATTGTATCAGAGCACATGTTGATCGTAGGACGTGACCCCTAGAAACTGGCAAACCCATAGGAAAGATTTTCTCTACAACTTCATTTTCAAAAATGATCTTTTACCTCTCTTCTTTTCTAAGATTTATCAAATATTCCCTTTTAGTTAGACTATACCCCTTTCCCCTATTGACCATATGAAGATTCGACTGATGAGACTACTCTGACGAGATATCGGACAAGTAAGACCACTTCGGAGAGAAGAGGATTTTATCGTGCATTATAATAATGGAAACAACAACGGTTGGAGACTCTGAATACTAGAATTTGAAGGCTCTAAAGAATTCCCAGATTTGCATGACCTAGGAAGATTACCCTTATGGAACTTGGCAGACTATTGAAGTTGTCAATACCCGAGATCAAGGTGTGTTGGAGAAAGACCGAAACATGGAGAGTTAAAAGCTCGAAGTTTTTGTTAAGAAAACCCTAAGGCAGGAGATATCAATTATGGAAGATAGCTCATGGCAATGACAAGGGCAAAAACATGGTTATCCGTGATGTCATCGCCACTGATACTATGGTCACCGTGTTGAGTTAAACATACATTTCTTCAGAATGATTGGATGGTAGAAGGCTGATGGAGCATCTGTCAGCAAAGGATGCAGATTTAACCTTAGCCGGTGTGTCGCCAGGATCTGGAGTATTACATCAAGAATTTTAAGATGGACCTTCAGGAAACCGTATTTGACAAGGAAGCATTCCGTGAAGAACTCAGGACCCAGAAGCTGAAAGTAGCCAAGCTGGAGGAGCAAAACCTCGAGATACTAGAGATTCGTTAGGAATTGAAGGGCAGTAGGACCATGGTTCATGACAAGGAAGTTGAAACACAGAAGTTTGGAACGCAACTCCAGAAATATTAAAGGACATCATGAGAGACTTCACGTCAACAGAGATGATCTGGCAAAAGAACTTGAGCAGGACAAGCACGATCGGAAGAAGCCATCGGAGACATGAACAAGCTTGAAGAGTTTGGCGACTTTGAAGATCTATTGACCTTTAGAATACCAGACCCCTGTTATATACCTACGTTAGATGTGATGTTTGTGAGCTGTCATTTGTTTGATGTTTTTCCGACAGCCACAAAAAAATGTGTCTTTTCAAAACTATTGTTCGTATCGTGTGTACCCCTCTCTATCTCTCTTATCTTACCCCAAAACCCGTGGACCCAATAGAGGATGAATGGAGATGAACTCATATTTCCGGGACCGATAAGTCAATTGGAGATGGACCGATGGATTCAGAACATGGAGGATCACATGAAGAATAACCCTATAGTCGGAGAGGATATGACCCAGCATGCTCTTCAGTGCTTTGAAAGAGGTCCTGCTACTTGGTGGAGGATGTACCAAACCATCAATGGATGGCAAGGAGTAACCACTTGGAAAGAATTTAAGTTGACTTTGCCAAAGTCTCGGTTTGTGTCCCAGAAATTGAAGCCTTATGGAAATGATATGAAGAAACCCCGTGCATGCAAGCTTTGTGAAGAAATAGGACACAACCATAAGGAACTCAAGGAGGAATGCCCTAATTGTGAAGGAAGTCACCCAGCTGAGGAATGCCCAACTAGGCAGATCACTTGTTTCTTGTGTGAAGGGACAACCCACTACCCTGCTTAGTGTCACATTTACCCCATAGTACAACGATCCATCCATCAGAAGAAAGAAGCAACGAAAGGAGCCCTCAGGGAAATTTGGAAGAACATGTGATGAAGGAAGAGGTGGAGGACACACCCAAAGAGGACCCAGTTAAACCCTGCACCAAGTCATGCTATTCATGTGGAGAAGAAGGACACATCTCCCAGAATTGTATGAATGGGGACCTAGTAAAATTCCCGACAGAGGAAGTAGAGTATGACCCACAGGAAATAGAAGCCCTGATTGGAACGGAAAAGTCCAGGAAGAGAAGAAGATTGGATTTTAGGAAGGACCTGAGTCATATCACCTGTTTCAGGTGCAAGGAGTCGGGGCACTACTTCAACAGTTGCCCAAAAAGGAAACCTCGAGACTTGTCAGAAGTAATATGTTTTCGTTGTAATAAAGCAGGGCACTTTGCCAGAGATTGTCCCAAAGATAAGGAGGCTAGTGCTAAATAGTTGAGTATGCAATGAAAGTAATATAGTAGTAGTAGTGGGAACAATTCTTTTATATTGAGGTGTTGAATTGAGGCATGTAATGGATGTGCAGGAGATTGTAATAATTTGAGGATCAATAAAGTTAGCATCATTGGTATTGATTTGGATTTTATGAGTAGTGACTCTATGAAGGAAGATTTTGACCATTTTTGAGGATATGAGAAATATGGTCCATGGTTGAACTCGTGCATTTTAACGGGGGTAGTATCCTGTGAGGACACTTGACCCCTAGAAAAGGATAAGGATATTCCACGAAGTGGACTTTGGACAAAATAAGTACGAGTTTGGTCTCGGTGTGTGAGGTACCCCAAGAGTATGAAGGGATGAAGTACTATTGGATATAAAGGAGGTATAATGTTGGAAAAAGGGAGCAACTGTAACTCCATGATGAGTCTGAGTAATCACATCTTAGTTTGGTACCAATAGAAGGAAGGGAGATAGTACATTGGATGGATTTAAGAATGTTAGAAGTTGGATGTTAAAATAATGATCAGTTGCCCCGATGATGAGTTCAAGGTTTACAAGTGATGGGACGGGCCATAACCCACAGGCCCCAGGACCTGCCAAGAAGCAAACACACTCTTGCTGAAGGAAAAACCCTGGAAGAAGTTACGACTTTAACAACAAACGATCTTATAGGAGTTTACGCAAAACCTGAGAGTTGTGAAGGAACGATAGATGTTTCTTTGGCTTACAAAATCAATCGATTTTTTCCGAACCCAGTTCATGGACAAGAGAAATTCTGCAATGCTTGTGAGGATGACTGAGTGTTAGAATACGAGATTCGCTAAACCATAAACAAGGTAATGATTTGGGTGCGGGATGGACTGATCACCATACCGACTTACTCTTATTATCCGCCTTGCTATATGGGATGGTAAATCTGAGTGACTTACCCATAGTAGAGCGATGACGATCAAAACCTTGTTTGAACCTTAGAATGGTATGACAATTTTTTTCCTTGTACAAGGCAGCTGTTGCCAACCATAGGTCATACGGTGAGGTTCAACCCAGACCCATTTCCTACAGGAGAAACCATAAATGGTTGACCACCATGAGATATCGATAGTTGTTTAGTATTAGCGCCAGACCCGTCAGCTAAGAAGACCCAGTCTCAGAATAACCTTACCAAGGTGAAAGGGAAGAAGTATTGAGGAAAAGGTTATGCCACTACCGGAAGAGCCCAGAAAAGGAATTTTCCGAGAATCTGAGAAGACTGACGCTGCCAACACTAAGGATGGAGTATATGAGTTTTGATGGAACTATAACCATGCTTCTAAGGGTGGTAGCACCCCAGACCCTTTGCGACGATCGATGGATTTTGAGAAGACCCCGACCCTAACCTATTCTTGCTAGCCTCTCCGAATCTCGAGGACGAGATTCATTTTAAGGGTGGTACGTTTGTAACATTCCAAAATTATAAATTTTGGAATGTTATATTAAATAGATAGTTTTGATTGATTGTTTGATTGCTTGAGTGAAATTTGAAACTTTTGAAAGTTGAATGAGAGGGAATAAAAGGGCTTTCCCGAACTTTCATTTTTGCATTTCCGATCTCCATGAATTCAAATGCTTTTCAAATACAAAACCCTAGAGTGAAGATAATATGACTTCCTCCATTCAAAATAAATGAAAAGGGTTTTTAAAAGATTTGAATTCCATTTGGAACTATTTAAAATTCAGAAACTTTAAGCAACTCAATGATTTTCATGAGAGAAGATAAAATGACTTCTTCAAAACATATGAAATATGAGTTGGAAGTTTCAAAGAATTCAAATTTAAAGTCCCTTTGCAATTATTTTCAATTTGGAGTTATTTGGGTTTTATCCAAATTATTTTTCTCCAAAAAATAAGATATATGGAAAATAGGGTAAAATGATTCCCTACATCAGAAAATTGGAGAGAAATAAATTTGAAAGCATTTTTGGTATTTTAAAATGATTTTTATTGGATTTTATTGCATTAGTAGCACTCTTTGCTTTATTTAAATTTCTGAGGATTTTATTTGGCACTACAAAAATGTTCATACTGTAGAAAACCTTTTTTGAAAAATTTGATATATAATATGTGTATATACTCCCTCCGTTTTTATTTACTCCGCATATTAGTTTTGGTCAAAGTCAAGCTTTACAAACTTTGACAAAGTTTATAGACAAAAGTATTAACATATACAATAACAAATCAATGCCATTAGATTCTTTGTTGAATGTACTTCCACATTATATAGATTTGTTATGCTAAATATTTATATCCATTTCTATAAATTTGGTCAAACTTTACAAAGTTTGACTTCAGTCAACTCTAATATGTGGAGTAAATAAAAACGGAGGGAGTACAATTTTAAATTATATTCGTTATTCAGTTTTCCTTTTCTGTTTTTATTATAAAAGAAAAATTGTACGTGCGGCCCATAATTATTTGTCGCTCACACGCGTAGCATAGTGGCAGCGGGCGCCTCATCTTATTTTTTTCCTCCTAAATGGGCCAGGCCTAGCCAGCCTTTTTCTTCCTAGATTTTTTTATTCTTTCTTCCTTTGGTAAAAACAAAACTGCAATGCGCGCGGCCGGCCTTTAGGCCCGTGCGAGGTGTTTCAATTTTCTCCCTGTTTCGTTTATTTTCGTCTACGTTTAGTCCCATATTGTCTAGCCTTAGATGTTCACGTATCCTTTTAACCTATAAATATAGATCCGTAGAGCCTCCAAAAATCATCTGATTCGGGTTAAATCAATATTTTGGTTTGACTAGATTCATTAAAGAAAAATATTTTTCTCCTCTCCAGCGGGACCTCTGGAAATTGTCTCCTCTTCGAAGTCGTCTTTTCTCTACCTTATAAAATTATCTTTCTTCATATTTTTTATACTCCCGTAGCTTATTACTTCTAGACTAGTACGGTAGAATAATTAGATTACCAATTAGTCTCTGTATTTATACATTAGACCTAAAATTCTTTTAGCCGTAGCTATTTTTCTTCCGTAAAACAGTTTGGCTTTGATTTTTTAAATAGCCATAACTTTTTACTCATTCATCCAAATTATATCAAAACTAGCGCCTATAGTTTTGTCTTGTTTTCACCTATCCAGTGAACCTGTCACATCAACTTTTTTAAAACTTTCAAATTTCAAAATTTATTCAGATTCATATTCAAACTTTTTTTGATCATAACTTGAGTTTCGTAACTCCTATTGAGTTGATTCTTTTTGCAAATCGAAGCTCTTGACCTAAACTTTCTGATAAGGCCAAACTCACTTAATTTTGGTATTGTTAGAAATTGTTTTTTGTTGCAAGAGTTAATTGCTTGTTTTCGAAGTTTTCTAAGTTCTTTTCTTTGATTCTTTTGAGTGATTGCTTATGTGTGCTTACTATTGTTTGCTTACGATAGATTGACCGAAGTGTGACGAGTAGAACTATCAGGAGTTATGAGTGCGAACCATTTTCATCAACAGTACGAGGCAAGTTCACACTTTGATCATACTCTTTTCATACCCAGTTTTTATGCATTACTTTCAACTCTCAAACATTGCATGGTTAGGATTTGATAACATGTGGGTACTGGGAAATAGTTGATGAGGTAGGAACCTATTGTCCTGCATTCAAACCTTGGGAGTTACTGCTACGTTATGCTTATACTGCTATGCTACACTCATAGAGTGGTTTGGGTTTGAGAGTATCCATGACAGATGCGAGTTTGTTAATTAATAGTTCAACTTAAGGTGGCAACTTTAATACACATCTGGGTGGATTGCTTGTGGGCACCTCGGGTTATACCAGTGTTGTCCTAGGAGATCCCGGGGTTATACCGTGCGATCCTCCTGTGGTCCGCCACCCAGGCTCAAAGGGATCATAAGATTATGCATGCTTGAAACTTCCGTGTGCAGCCACAAGCTATTATGGGATCTAGCATAGTGCACTAAGTTGCATGACCTCTTCCAGTGGTAGGCTAGCAGATGTGTGGGATGTAGGTTGGTACTGTCTACTCGGGGTTAGAGTTAATGCTTCTGAAAGATTGTGTCTCGATCATCTGTTTCCTCAAACACCATGTAGTGCGAGAAATCCAACGGAGGAGATCGAGTCTTGTGGGGAAAACTGTGCAAACCTATGCAGAGTGTACAAACTAATCATGATTAGCCATGTCCCCGGTTATGGACATCTTGAGTATCTGGTTCTTGAATTATCATGTTGATCTCATCACGGTACTTAATTAATTTGTTGGGTTGTTAATTTTTTAATTTGGATTGAGATGGGGATTTACCATTCTCAATGTTTTTCAACCAACTTTGTACTTAAATAAAATATATTCTTTGCAGTAGGGAAAAATTGGCTTTATGCAAAAATAAACTTAGAGCTTTCCACCAGCCAAATATGCATGTAGTGATAGCCATTATTCATCATTGCTCTATGGTGTGAATTTTCCATTACATTCAATGTACCGACCATTTGTGGCTGCAACGTCTCTTGTTGTAGGAATCTTACGACGAGTAGGTGATACGTTAGTGTTACGATTTCTACACTCAACTTTGCCGTTGGTGTTGATGGGAATCCACAACCTTATTGCTATTTGGATTGAGGTAATAGTATTTACGTTACTTTATACATATGATTTACCTCTGTTATAAATCCTCGAGTACTGTGTGTGTCAGCATACCGATCCAGGGATGACACTTAAGCATAGAGACTTGACCGTCTGAGGTTGGGTCTCTACACGACCACCCACTGTAACCGGAAACTCCCCAATATTTGCCTCACCCTCGTTTCTACCGTGATTTTTTCCGTCATGGGCGGCCCAAAGAATGTCATGCAGGTGCATCCCCGGCCCGCCCAGGACGAAAAGCCCATTTTATGTCATGATTTTTTGTCATAGAAATAGGAGCCCACCACATCTATGATGATACGTGCTTTTGTCCCAATTATCGTTATAGAAGTGTCATAAGCATGACAAGAAAAAAATTCTTTTGGCCCAAAATGTCACGGATATGTCTTTTTTTGTAGTGAATCTTGAGTCTTCTCCGAGCAATTCTAGTGGCCCCAAAGAAATTGGCAAAGAGCTTGCAATGCTTGTGAGGAAATTCAACAAGTTCACGAAGAAGAACGGCTTTGGCAAGTCTTATGACTCGAAGAAAACTAAAGGAACTTTCTTCAGGACTATAAGAAGAGAACTTGCCACAAATGTAAGAAGCCTGACCAATATATTAGCAATTACCCTCTCTGAGGAAATTCAACAAGTTCACGAAGAAGAAGAGGAGGAGGAGGAGGAGGAGGAGGAGCAAGGATGATAGTTCTCACAAGAAGAAGAAGAAATACCCAAAGTCTTCATCACACAAAAAGAGTATTTCTAGCATAGCCCATGCATTCATGGGAAAAGAAATAGATTTTGAAGAAGAATTCGATCCTAAAGGTCGTTGAGAAAGAATCAGAGGAGGAGTCTAATCCCGGTGCGGCGGGCCACACGCCGACAAAGCCTCGACGCATGACAATGCCCCATCTACTACCCGGGAGCTTAGTGCTAGTTATTTTGAGCTATCTAGTGAAAATAAGCACCAGATAATAAGTCAACTAGTTATTTTCAGTGCCTATTTTTCAGTTTATCTATGCTATATAGCGAGCAAAAAGTTTGTAATGCCCTTGGATAGTATTCTTGTTTTTATTAAAGGATATCCCATTGTGCTTTCATCTATTTTTCATCATGCCAATACAAAAGAATTGCAGTAATTAATATGAAGGAAAAACAAAGAGTTGCATTCCTCTGCAATGAAACAACCACTGGTGCGCGTCGGTCCTAAACAAACGGTTTAAAATTCCTTTCCGCGACGGCATCTGAAACCGTCACCAAGTGAAAGTGGGCGATAGGGGGGTCCTTCCCACACGACCCAGAAATCATTGGGGATATGCCCTCCTGGCACACACGTTCGGCAAAATGAGGTCGTGTGCGACCGGCGAGCGCTCAAATACGGAAATATGTACAGTAGAGCTAAAAAATACAATTATACAGCGAAATTGTTTTCGGTCGCAAGTACATCCCATACAGTCAGACCCCGCTAAACGTTTCCGTTCGTATGTACATCCCACATAGTCGCTCCAAGAAAAACATTTTCGTTCACAGGTACATCACACACATTTTTTCCCGCTAAATCGTTTGTGATAGCGTTGCCATTGCACACGATATTAATAATTTTATCGATTGCGTCATTGAATACATCACACACGGTGCGTAGAAAGAAACTGTGTGGCAAAGGCTGTCCATCACACACACTTTTTATGTGATAAACGTTTGTGCAAGGTGGCCTACCGCAAACAGTTTTTAAGAGAAAGTCGTGTGTGCAGTGGAGATTGATCGCACACGTAGTGGATCCTAGAAATGTTTCTAATCTCCACGTATATCATAGACGTTTCGCTTTCGCAAACTGTGTGCAGTGTAATCCCTATTTAATCCAATTAATCCCTAATTTAAAAATCACATGTTATGAATTTGAAAGTAGGCAATCACTTATTTCATATCCAACCATGTTTATTACAAATATAGGTTCAACCACGAATCCATAATTCAATGCACAGGTACATATACTAAAGAACTGCAGAAGCACCAAGTAAAGAATGATGAACCACAGTTGTACTAAATACTATAAAGAGAGATGTGGAAGACATTCTGGTTGCTGGAGAAGGTGAAGCAGAATGCCCATATTGTGCCCTCCTTCATGCGTAAGGCGCGCACGATTCTAGGCCACCCCTTGTGATGGCAGCCCGTCCATCCTTCATTATCTTCATTAGGACTTCTAGATGCTCATTGTAGTCTGGATGAAATACTTTAACCTTCATTGCGTGTCCACAAGTCATGTACTTTGCGAGGTAATCTTGAGTGAACTGCTTCGGGAACCACTGGGAACAAAAAAGATTCAGACATTGTTGTCTAACAACTCATTATGGGCAGTAAAAAGAGAAGGCTGTAGAGTTTGTAGTTACCATCCTACAGCTCACTGTTGTGTTGGATAGAGCATAAACAAATAATTTGCTTGCCACCTGTCGTGGTTCTAAGCCTGACAGTAGAGTGGGGGGTAGGTATGGAGAG
This sequence comes from Triticum dicoccoides, assembly GCF_002162155.2. Classification (NCBI taxonomy): domain Eukaryota; kingdom Viridiplantae; phylum Streptophyta; class Magnoliopsida; order Poales; family Poaceae; genus Triticum; species Triticum dicoccoides. Next base: position 335,605,368 of record NC_041392.1, on the reverse strand, counting down.
GCAAGGTCCTAGCTATGGAGAGGTTGTAAGCACAAAGGATGTACGAGTTCAGGCCCTTCTCGGAAGAAGTAACAGCCCTACGTCTCGGAGCCCGGAGGCGGTCGAGTGGATTATGAATGTATGGATTACAAGGTGCCGAACCCTTCTGCCTGTGGAGGGGGGTGGCTTATATAGAGTGCGCCAGGACCCCAGCCAGCCCACGTAGGAGAGGGTTTAAGGTGAGTTAAGTCTGGGGCGTTACTGGTAACGCCCCACATAAAGTGCCTTTACTATCATAAAGTCTACTTAATTACAGGCCGTTGCGGTGCAGAGTGCCTCTTGACCTCCTGGTGGTCGAGTGAGTCTTCGTGGTCGAGTCCTTCAGGCCAGTCGAGTGAATCCTCGTTGGTCGACTGGAAGGCGACCTCTTCTAGGGATGTCCTAGGGTAAGTTACTTGGAACAGGTCCATGACCCTACCCTAGGTACATAACCCCATCATTAGCCCCCGAATGGATTGAGGCTTCGAGTGAAGAAGGAGTTGATGTCGTTTCCGATTAACCTTTGCGCTCTAGTTGTGCGCTGTTTTGGATCAAAGAATCTCTTCGTTGACAGGGAGCAATTTGTCTTCGGTCGACTCGATCCATTCTATTTTTGCATCGAGTGATCTTTCGAGCTTCGACGATCTCCGAGCGACGGATCGCCGGAAACACCGCGTCTGACAGACTGATTTGTTGCTCGCGGATTCCGCGGGGTGCGAAATTTGGGGGCGCGCGCGAAGCGGGGCAGACCGCGGCGTTCGGATGGGACGGGGCATAGACGCCTCGATCTCCGCGCCGCCTTTTTCGCCACGTATCCAGTCCTCATAACTGCTCCCAGATATGATTAGATCGACCGGGCCCACATGTCAGCCACTCGGAAGGGACCTTATAAATGTGCCCGGCGAGGATTTCTGTGCTGCGCCTCAGCATTCTCCCTCTCTCCCTCTGCTTCCTTCCTCCCTGCTCAGCGTGCTCGCTCTCGCCCCCGCACCACTTCCCTTCGTGCATCTCACCGGCGACCATGGCCAAGGAGAAGGCGGCGGCGCTGGAGCGTGCCAAGAAGGCGTCGGCATCGAAGAAGGCGAAGGGGAGATCCACCAGCCGCAGAGGGTCCTCGTCCAGATCCCGCCTGCCGAAAGGCTGGGTCCAAGGAGACTGGATCCAGTCGACCATCACGGAGAAGGACCTCCTCGACATGGCCAACGAGGGCTTGATCCCTCACGGAGCTGCGAGGTTGCCGGGGAAGGAGTGGCAGCCACAGCCAGAAGAGGGTGAGTGTGTGCTTCTGGCCACTCATGTTGATCGTGGTTTTTCCTTGCCGCCAAGCATTTTCTTCCGTGGCTTCTTGAATTTCTTTGGAGCGCAGCTCCACCACTTTACCCCAAACTCCATTGCCTATCTTGCTGCGTTCGTGTCCATGTGTGAGGGTTTCTTGGGCTGTCGACCGCACTGGGGTTTGTTCAAACGTATCTTCACGTGTCGCTCTCAGACCGTGAAGAAGGCGAGCCCAGGTGATGAGAAGACCCGAGTCATCCAAATGTGTGGGGGCCTGGGGATTCAGGTGAGGAATAATAGCACCTTCCCGCCCATGTCCTTTCCCGAGTCCGTCAGAGGCTGGCAGTCGACTTGGTTCTACTGTCAGGTCCAGTCGACGCCAGGGCAGTCGAGTGGACTCCCTCCGTTTACCATGGACCGAGTGAACAAGCCCTCCCCTCTGAAGCTGATTCCG
>NC_041392.1:335598358-335599718 GCF_002162155.2 Triticum dicoccoides | reverse complement strand
GTAGGAATTTGATACCTTAGGCGAAACGGATTCGCAGCTAAGCCCCCGAGTGAGAGGGTTGCTCTTCACTCGGTAGGATTTTTACAAACTTAGGCAAAACGGATTCGCAGCTAAGTCACCCACTGAGGGGAACTCGGTAGGATTTTGATAACTTAGGCGAAACGGATTCGCAGCTAAGCCTCCGAGTGGGAGTCTGGTTCACCACTCGGTAGGAATTTGATACCTTAGGCGAAACGGATTCGCAGCTAAGCCCCCGAGTGAGAGGGTTGCTCTTCACTCGGTAGGATTTTTACAAACTTAGGCGAAACCGATTCGCAGCTAAGTCACCCACTGAGGGGAATTTCATTGGACAAAAAATAAAAAGTGACAGATATTATGGAGGAACTATGACACTTATTATTTTGGGGTCCATGAACTACAGAAGTACTTTATTGCAACTCATCCGAGTGATAAAGCTTAAGTGTAAAACGGGCGGAGTAGCTCCGCGTTCCAAGCTCGGGGCTCGTCGATATTATGCTCGACGTTGTAAAGACGATACGCCCTGTTGTGGAGAACCTTGGTGACGATGAAGGGGCCTTCCCAAGAAGGAGCAAGCTTGTGTGGTTTGTGCTAATCTACTCGGAGAACCAAATCCCCTTCCTGGAAGGCTCGACCTCTCACATTTCGGGCGTGGAAACGCCGCAGATCTTGTTGGTAGATGGTCGACCGGATCAGAGCCATCTCCCTTTCTTCCTCTAAAAGGTCGACTGCGTCCTGCCGCGCTTGTTCAGCTTCTGCTTCGCTGTAGATTTCAACTCGAGGAGCATTGTGGAGAAGATCACTCGGCAAGACTGCCTCAGCTCCATAGACCAAGAAGAATGGAGTTCTTCCGGTCGACCGATTAGGAGTGGTCCGCAGTCCCCAGAGTACAGATGGAAGTTCGTCGACCCAAGCTCCAGCCGCGTGTTTGAGATCACGCATCAGTCGAGGCTTCAGTCCCTTGAGAATCAGTCCATTAGCTCGCTCTGCTTGCCCATTCGACTGCGGATGGGCGACTGATGCGTAGTCGACCCGTGTGCCCTGGGAGTTGCAGAAGGTTCTGAATTCCTCTGAGTCAAAGTTCGACCCATTATCCGTAATGATGCTGTGCGGGACTCCATATCTGAATATTAGTTCCCTGATGAAGCTAACAGCAGTACCGGTGTCGAGGCTCTTGATTGGTTTAGCCTCGATCCACTTGGTGAACTTGTCGACTGCCACCAGTACATGCGTGAAGCCACTTCGTCCTGTTCTCAAAGGGCCGACCATGTCCAGCCCCCAAACTGCAAAAGGCCAGACGAGTGGGATGGTCTTCAAAGCTGACGCAGGTTTGTGCGACATA
>NC_041392.1:335596842-335598348 GCF_002162155.2 Triticum dicoccoides | reverse complement strand
ATTCAATCGTACACTAATCATGCACGCAAATGTGTACGATCAAGATCAGGGACTCACGGGAAGATATCACAACACAACTCTACAAATAAAATAAGTCATACAAGCATCATAATACAAGCCAGGGGCCTCGAGGGCTCGAATACAAGTGCTCGATCATAGACGAGTCAGCGGAAGCAACAATATCTGAGTACAGACATAAGTTAAACAAGTTTGCCTTAAGAAGGCTAGCACAAACTGGGATACAGATCGAAAGAGGCGCAGGCCTCCTGCCTGGGATCCTCCTAACTACTCCAGGTCGTCGTCGGCGGGCAGCACGTAGTAGTAGGCACCTCCGGTGTAGTAGGGGTCGTCGTCGACGGTGGCGTCTGGCTCCTGGACTCCAGCATCTGGTTGCGACAACCAGGAAAAAGGAAAGGGGGAAAAGGGGGGGAGAAAGCAACCGTGAGTACTCATCCAAAGTACTCGCAAGCAAGGAACTACACTACATATGCATGGGTATATGTGTAAGGAGGCCATATCAGTGGACTGAACTGCAGAATGCCAGAATAAGAGGGGGATAACTAATCCTGTCGAAGACTACGCTTCTGGTCATCTTCGTCTTGCATCAAGTATAAGAGAGCAGATTGAAGTCCTCCAAGTAGCATCTCCAAGTAACATCTCATAGCATAATCCTACCCGGCGATCCCCTCCTCATATCCCTGAGGTAGAGCGACCACCGGTTGTATCTGGCACTTGGAAGGGTGTGTTTTATTAAGTATCCGGTTCTAGTTGTCATAAGGTCAAGGTACAACTCCAAGTCGTCCTGTTACCGAAGATCACGGCTATTCGAATAGATTAACTTCCCTGCAGGGGTGCACCACATAGCCTAACACGCTCGATCCCATTTGGCCGGACACACTTTTCGGGGTCATGCCCGGCCGCGGAAGATCAACACGTCGCAGCCCCACCTAGGCAAAACAGAGAGGCCAGCATGCCGGTCTAAACCTAAGCGCGCAGGGGTCTGGGCCCATCGCCCCGAGCACACCTGCACGTTGCGTGGGCGGCCGAAAGCAGACCTAGCCTAGTGGCGTTCCAGTCCAATTCGGCGCGCGCCGCTCCGTCGCTGACGTCTGAAGAGCTTCGGCTGATACCACGACGTCGGGATACCCATAACTACTCCCACGTAGATGGTTAGTGCGTATAGGCTCGTAGCCAGACTCAGATCAAATACCAAGATCTCATTAAGCGTGTTAAGTGTCCGCGAACGCCGAACAGGGCCAGGCCCACCTGTCTCCTAGGTGGTCTCAACCTGCCCTGTCGCTCCGCCACAAAGATCCACACAGAGGGCCGTCGGGACAAAGGTCCTTTCAGCCCCCAATCCGTGAATCACTCGCGGGTACTCTTCGAGCTGACCCGACTTTAGTCACCATCTGTATAGTATGTATATAGGTATAGTATATACCCGTGATCACCTCCCGAGTGATCACGGCCCAATAGTATAGCAAGGCAGACTGACAAGAATGTAGG